>NC_057803.1:622229303-622557330 GCF_018294505.1 Triticum aestivum
GCCGCCCCGACGCCGTCGCCGCCCCGCTCCACCGCTGCCCCGACCTCGCCGCCTCGACGCCACAGCTGCCCCGCGTTGCCTTGACGCCGTCCCTGCCCCACGCGCCACCGCCTATGCCTTAGGCCGGCCCCGACCCCTCCCCGTGCCCATTGTCGTCGTCGCTCCGGGGAAGCACCACGCCGGCTCCCGCGACCCGTTCATCCCCGAGGCCGTTCGTCCGCCGCCACACCGATTCCGGCCGGCGACCTCGACCTCTCCCCGCACTGTGAGCCCCTGCCTCCTCCCCTTTCCTTCTCATTGCCGTCCCCGCATGCCATCCATAAGCTCCACCGCCAACCATCGTCGTCGTCGCCGACCACCATGGCCTATTTTTCATTTTTTTTGTTAAGATGTATGTATGTATGTATGTTCATTGTATATATAATGCTCTTTATATGTTCATATGTAACATTTAAGAAAAAAAGTGTTGTGTTGGAGAAGAAAAGAGGAAGAAGGAAGAAGAAGGAAAAGAAGGAGCGTGTATATGTCCTTTTTTAGATTTTTTGTTGTTTGCATTTTTATAAAAATGTATATATGTATGTATGTTCTCTGTGTATATGGCAAAATTTCAAAAAAAATTATTGGTTTAGAATAGGTTATCAGCAAGGAATTTGAATCTGGTTCAAATTTCATTTGAATGAAATTTAAAAAATTTAAACTATGGGTCAGAAGGTTTTTGGTGTAATGGAGTGTGGGTACTGTCATGAAGTTGGAGTAATTTTTGTGGTTGTAAAAGAGTTAGGAAAATTTAGAATGTGCTAAATATGTCAAAAATGTTTTTTTGTTCATACAAAGTTTTTTGTTCATAGGCAGAAAGTTTTTATATATGACTATGGATATATGCGCAATGATGATCCATGGATGTATGCATTGATATATATGTATTTTTGTTCATAGCATTTTTTCCATTTATATATGTATGTGGCTATAGATGGATATATATGAGAGGTTTCCTAGTGTCAAAGTATTGAAGAAATCCATGGCTTCATCATTAGCCGGAAGTAACCAGGGCATGACAAAGTCCTCCAAAAGTTATTTTGGAATGGTGTCCCGGATAGGATAATTTGCCTTTTTGTATGAATTTCAGCAAAGCCCTTCCAAATAACGATATTTGGAAGGTTCTTGCTGAACTTTGTACCACAAAGCGAATTATCCTATTTAGGACTCCGTTCCAAAATAACTTTGGAGAGCTTCATACCATCATGCACCTGTTACTTTCGCCTAATGATGAAGACATGGTTTTGTTGAATCCTTTGACACTAGGCAACCTCCCGACCCCTCGGCGATCCTCTCAAACATGAGAGGAAGAAGAGGATCACCGAGGGGTCGAGGGTTCCAGGGTCGTCAAGGGTTCGAGGGGTCGAGGATCACCGAGGGGTCGAGTGAGAGGTTTCCTAGTGTCAAAGTATTGAAGAAATCCATGGCTTCATCATTAGTCGGAAGTAACCAGGGCATGATGAAGTCCTCCAAAGTTATTTTGGAATGGTGTCCCGGATAGGATAATTTGCCTTTTTGTATGAATTTCAGCAAAGGCCTTCCAAATAACGATATTTGGAAGGTTCTTGCTGAACTTTGTACCAAAAAGCGAATTATCCTATCTAGGACACCGTTCCAAAATAACTTTGGAGAGCTTTGTACCATCATGCACCTGTTACTTTCGCCTAATGATGAAGACATGGTTTTGTTGAATCCTTTGACACTAGGCAACCTCCCGACCCCTCGGCGATCCTCTCGAACATGAGAGGAAGAAGAGGATCGCCGAGGGGTCGAGGGTTCCAGGGTCATTGAGGGTTCGAGGGGTCGAGGATCGCCGAGGGGTCGAGAGAGAGGTTTCCTAGTGTCAAAGTATTGAAGAAATCCATGGCTTCATCATTATCCAGAAGTCACCAGGGCATGACGAAGTCCTCCAAAGTTATTTTGGAATGGTGTCCCGGATAGGATAATTTACCTTTTTGTATGAATTTCAGCAAAGGCCTTCCAAATAACGATATTTGGAAGGTTCATGCTGAACTTCGTACCAAAAAGCGAATTATCCTATCTAGGACTCCGTTCCAAAATAACTTTGGAGAGCTTCGTACCATCATGCACCTGTTACTTTCGCCTAATGATGAAGACATGGTTTTGTTGAATCCTTTGACACTAGGCAACCTCCCGACCCCTCGGCGATCCTCTCGAACATGAGAGGAAGAAGAGGATAAAAAGAAGAGGTAGAAGAAAAAAAGAGGAGAAGAAAGAATAGAGGAGTTCTTCTCCTCTATTCTTTCTTCTCCTCTTTTTTTCTTCCTCTTCCTCTTTTTTTATCAGGAACGAGGGTCGTCGAGGGACATAGATGTAGTGTCGTCGTTGTCGATATATACCCCCTCCCGATAGCTTCAACATGTGGGGGGGGGAGTCGATATTACCCCCTCCTTGAAGCGTTCTCGAGGCCACCCCAAACCCTTGAAGCGTTGTCGAGGCCACCCCAAACCCTAGAGAAGCAGCGTCGAGGCCACTAATTAATATATGTGATTCCTTACTATGATTAGGTAGCTAGTTCTACGTTTGACACTAATATATCTATCTGTCATGTTTGAATAATAATTGCCATGTTGTAAATATTTGTAGAAACTATGGACACCACCCGAGATGAAGCAAAAGAAGCGTTGTTGAGGGACATAATCGCAGAAGGAAGTGATGTCGCCTCGTTGTTTCTCAACGACACCGATGGTCTGGAAGGAGAGAGTGAAGAAGCTGGCTACGGTGACCTAATGCCGGCGCAAGAAGAAGAACATGAGGACGGCTCCGGTGACCCAATGCCGGTGCAAGAAGGAGACCGTGATGACGGCTCCGGTGACCGAACCGAGTCCGGCCAGGTATATATATTAGTTAAGCCTGTGCTGACTAGCTAATTGATGCATTCATTGTTTTGGTATGTACACATATTAATTAAGTCTTTGTTCTTTTTTCTAGCCCTCCGGATGAGCACAACTTCGGTAAAGAGACGAGGCCCGAAGAAAAAGTTGAGATCGGATGAAAGGTTTGAGATCATAGCAATCGCGCCCGATGGCCAACCGATTGAACCCATCCGAACAAAGAACGCATTTGTTGCTCAGTGCGGGGTTCTGGTTAGGGACAAGATCCCGATCAGCATCCAGCAATGGTTTAAGCCGGCTACAGAAGACCCTGAGGTGTCTTATGTCAATGATATGCAGAAAAATGATCTTTGGACTGAGCTGAAGTCAAATTTCACCCTACCGCCAGAGGATAATCCAGAGAACCCAGTTAAAGAGCAATTAATCAAGTCTTTTGCTCTTAAGAGGATGGCAAAACTATTCAGGAGGTGGAAGAAAGAGCTGAATAAGTTTGTCGAAAATGATGAGACACCAGAATTCAAGGGCAGATATGAGAAGATTAGAGATCACTAGCCCGCATTTGTGGCCCACAAGACATTGAAAAAGAGTAAGAAGATGTCGGCGACAAACAAGCAAAATGTTGCAAAGAAGAAGCATCACCATCGCACGGGGTCAGGTGGCTACCTCGTAGCCCGGCCTAAGTGGGCCAAGACTGGGAATGATCTGGTTGATAAAGGGATCGAACCAGAGACAATTAACTGGTCAGACCATTGCCGGACTTGGTTCTTCAGGGCTGGCGGAACCTTGGACCCTGTAACAGGGAAGTGCATTTGGACGAATGATCAAATGGACATACCAGTCAGGAAGCTTAAGCAGTATATCGAAGCAGCGCAGCAAGGGACGTTCTTTCCAGACAGAGAGAACGACGAGCTCACAATGGCCCTCGGGAATCCTGAGCACCCTGGACGGACACGAGGCACGCCACGCTCCATTCCGTGGAAGGTTGCGTTTCCGGACGCAGGCGGTTACAAATCCCATGAGAGGTGGAAAAAAGTGCAGCAGACCCAAATGCAGGCGCTGCAAGCAAGGGTAGACGTGATAGAGGAACAAGAAGCAAAACGCAGCAAACGTACTGCCGAAGCTTCCCCCGAAGCTACCCCGCCATCTCAGCGTAGAAGCAACATGACTTCCACCGAGCTGCTTCTGCCGGAGCATGCCTTGACGGCTCCTGCCAGCTATCCCGTGGATGCTATAACGGAGTCTCAAAATTGCCACCTTATGACGCAATGGATGAATTTGAAGGTCAAGGTGGCTGTTGGCTCTGTTTATCCTACTGAACCCGGCGCAACTTTTCACTGCCGGCCGATTCCAGAAGGATATGCTAGGGTGATGGTGGATGAAATAATGGAGGGATTTGAGGACCTCCAGCTTGACCACCCTACCGGTGAAGGGGAGACTAGGCTGGGGTCTGCTCTGAAGACTCCATGCCTATGGCGGAAGGAGCTCATCAACCTTCCGAACTGGATGCCTCCGCCTCCTCCTCCTCCTCTGGCAAGTCAGGGCACTCCGCCTCCTCCACCACCTCCTCCTCCGGCGAGTCAGGGCACTCCGGCTCCTCCTCCGGCGAGTGATGATCAGGGCACTCGACCGGCTCCTTCTCTAGCGCGTGGCGGCACTCCGCCTCCTTCTCCGCCTGCGTCGACACGCCCGAGCAGCCAGCCTCCTCTTCTCCGCCTCGTCAGCAAGGGCGGAAGAGACCTGCCGCCGCTCCGGCTACTCCGGCGCGTCGTATTCCTTCTCCTTCGCCTCGTAAGCAAGTAAATAAGACAACCGCTCCGTCTGCTCGGTCGGCGTCTAGCAGTACAACCAGAGGCGGGAGGACATACAGATTCGGTCCTTCTCTGAAGACTCCAGAGAAGTTACCATACGAGAGTACCCCGGAGGAGAACGCCGAGATCGCACGAACCAAAGTGGATGACTAGTTTCAAGGGTTGAAAGCAAAGAGACATCCACTTCCGGAGGAGAAGGTAGATCCGGTGAAAGCGAAGCGCACTCTGGCTGCCCTGACAAAACCACCAAAGTCTCTACCGAAAGGAAACTATGAGCGCATTATTGGAAAGGAATTTGCCGAAGCGGAGCGGTCGGGAAGTACTGTCAGTGATCAAAGGCTGAAAGAACGACGAGCTGGGAAACAAATTGCCCAGCTCGGCGAACAAGTGAAGAAATCGTGCCCCCCGCTCAAGGTGCCTAGCCACAGCATCGCTAATGATCCGAGGATGGTGCCCGGTTATAGCAATCTTGCAGATTACCTGCCCGACGATGTACATTATGAACCCATGGACGTGCAGATACAAAGATACGAGTACGAGAAGCCTCTCGTCAAAGATGAAAGATCTCTATCAACGATGATGCGAAGATTGCATGATTGGTACTTGAAAATCTACAGAGACTCTGGGGGGAGGAGTACTTTGTATGTGAAAGTTAAAAAGGAGCATGACCTCGTTGGAATTGAACTGTTGCCAGTTCCATTTGAGGAGTTCTATCAGTTTTTCAATCAATTGGCCCTCGATAAAACAACGGTCGCCTGCTACTGTCTGTAAGTAGTACTACTTCTGTCATTAAGTCTCTCTATATAGCTCAGCTCTTTCATTGCATGTATTTATAATCATCCTCACTATATTATGCAGATTGAAGATCATCGAATTGAAGAAAAGACAAGTCGGTGATATTGGGTTCATTAACACATATCTCATGGATGCAACTCAGGTTAAATTTCATGCCGGAGCTACCGAGGCCAACTTGCTATGATCGTTCGTAATAAATGAAAACAACGATATAATACTCTTTCCTTACAACTTCAAGTGAGTGTTACTGTCTTGTGCATATTCGGTTTCCCTTATATATTAGTCAAGGTCATAGTAATGTAATTGATGAGTTATGCATGCGTGTGCAGTTTCCACTATATTCTCCTAGAGATTAAGCTTGAGCAGGGACTAGTAACCGTCTTAGACTCAAGATGAAAAGATCCCCAGGACTATGCAGACATGACTCAAATACTCGAGAAGTAAGTTCAATCGATCATTATCCACCATATCAGCAACTTTGTTCATTTCCTGATATATCAAGTAATTGTTTTCTTTGTCCGGCAGGGTTTGAAGAAAATTCACCAAAAAAGCTCTGGGACTGCCGAGGGAGCTGCAATTTAGACACCAAAAAGTAAGTACTATAGTAGCATGTTCCGCGCATCTACTAGTCATTCAAGCGCTAGTTTCATCAATACCATTTGGCATTCTTGCTTATCAGTTTGATTGACCTCTATTTCTTGTAAAGTGGTTGTGGCAGGAACAAGGGAATGATTTCTGTGGATACTACATTTGCGACTCCATCCGCCACATGACCTGTGAGCGGGGCTACACTGACGAACAATATGAAGTACGTAAATAACAACATTCACAATTTTATTTTATTACCATCATTTGTGTTGAGTTTCATTCATTCATATATATATATATATATATATATGTATTGACCCCCTTCTTTAAATTAGATGTTTCGGAAGCGGGATGAACTCCTAGAACCAGCTCGCATGCGAGCAATTCAAGAGGAATTGGCGGCATTCTTTCTTGACCACGTGATCCCTGAAGACGGAGAATTCTATGTGGACCCTGAGTCCATATGATTATATTTGTAAGAGATAATTATTGTATATATGTAGCCGGTAGTGTCGGATAGATATACGAGAACTTGTTGTTCGACCAATCTCTCGGAGAAGGAGAGGTGGTCGATATCACTTCTCTCTGTATGCATATATGTTGATGACGATCTTCTGTTTCCTTCGTTTGCTTACTATCTAGCTAGCGTGTCTAGTCCTCTCTATACGTATGTATAGTACGTAGCGTCGACCAAGCACGGACATAAGAGAGGACACTTCTCTCTATTAATTATAGCTAGCTAACACAATATATGAAACACCTAAATTAACCTCCCAAAACCCCTCAAACCCCCCCCCCTTTCAAAAACAAAAAACAAAAACCCCAGCCACAGAAATGCTGACGCGTGGATGCCTATTGGTCCCGGTTGGTACCACCAACCGGGACTAAAGGGTCTCCTGCCTGGGCTCCGCGCACAGGCCACGTGCAGGCCCATCTGTCCCGGTTCTGGATTGAACCGGGGCTAAAGGGACAGGGCATTAGTACTGACCCTTTAGTCCCGGTTCCAGAACTGGGACAAAAGGCCCTTATGAACTGGGACAATAGGCCCTTTTTCTACCAGTGACTGAGACCGAAAGGTCGAGCATGAATCATATAGTAGATATGATCAACATAGTGATGTTCACCATTGAAAACTACTACATCTCACGTGATGATCAGACATGGTTTAGTTGATATGGATCATGTGATCACTTAGATGATTAGAGGGATGTCTATCTAAGTGGGAGTTCTTAAGTAATATAATTAATTGAACTTTAATTTATCATGAACTTAGTACCTGATAGTATTTTGCATGTCTATGTTGTTGTAGATAAATGGCCCGTGTTGTTGTTCCGTTGAATTTTAATGCGTTCCTAGAGAAAGCTAAGTTGAAAGATGATGGTAGAAATTACACGGAATGGGTCCTTAACTTGAGGATTATCCTCATTGATGCATAGAAGAATTACATCCTGGAAGCACAGCTAGGTGCCAAACCCGCTGCAGCAGCAATGTCATATGTTATGAACACCTGGTAGAGCAAAGCTGATGACTACTCGATAGTTTAGTGTGCCATGCTTTACGGCTTAGAACCGGGACTTCAACGACGTTTTGAACATCATGGAGCATATGAGATGTTCCAAGAGTTAAAGTTAATATTTCAAGAAAATACCCGGATTGAGAGATATGAAGTCTCCAATAAGTTCTTCATCTACAAAATGGAGGAGAATAGTTCTGTTAGTGAACATATACTCGGAATGTCTGGGTACCACAACCACTTGACTCAGCTGGGAGTTAATCTTCCTGATGATAGTGTCATTGACAAAGTTCTTCAATCACTACCACCAAACTACAAGAGCTTCGTGATGAATGCTACCTCTTGAGCACTGCGTTGGTTTTCCCTTGAAGAGGAAAGTGTGATGCAGCAAAGTAGTGTAAGTATTTCCCTCAGTTTTTGAGAACCAAGGTATCAATCCAGTAGGAGGACACACGCAACTCCCTCGTACCTACACAAACAAATAAGAACCTTGCAACCAACGCGATAAAGGGGTTGTCAATCCCTTCATGGTCACTTACGAGAGTGAGATCTGATAGAGATAATAATGATAAGATAAATATTTTTGGTATTTTTATGATATAGATTGAAAGTAAATATTTCAAAGTAAAATAGATTGGAAACTTATATGATGGAAAATTGACCCGGGGGACATAGGTTTCACTAGTGGCTTCTCTCAAGATAGCATAAGTATTGCGGTGGGTGAATGAATTACTGTCGAGCAATTGATAGAAAAGCGAATAATTATGAGAATATCTAGGCATGATCATGTATATAGGCATCGCATCCGTGACAAGTAGACCGACTCCTGCCTGCATCTGCTACTATTACTCCACACATCGACCGCTATCCAGCATGCATCTAGAGTATTAAGTTCATAAGAATAGAGTAACGCATTAGGTAAGATGACATGATGTAGAGGGATAAACTCAAGCAATATGATATAAACCCCATCTTTTTATCCTCGATGGCAACAATACAATACGTGTCATTTCCCTTTCTGTCACTGGGATCGAGCACCGCAAGATTGAACCCAAAGCTAAGCACTTCTCCCATTGCAAGAAAGATCAATCCAGTAGGCCAAACCAAAATGATAATTCGAAGCGACTTGCAAAGATAACATATCATGCATAAAAGATTTCAAAGAAGAATCAAATATTGTTCATAGATAGACTTGATCATAAACCCACAATTCATCAGATCTCGACAAATACACCGCAAAAAGAGTTACATCGAATAGATCTCCAAGAAGATCGAGGAGAACTTTGTATTGAGATCCAAAGAGAGAGAAGAAGCCATCTAGCTAATAACTATGGACCCGAAGGTCTGAAGTAAACTAATCACACATCATCGGAGGGGCCATGGAGTTGATGTAGAGGCCCTCCTTGATTAATTCCCCCTCCGGCGGAGCTCCGGAAAAGGCCCCAAGATGGGATCTCTTGGGTATAGAAGGTTGCGGCAGTGGAAATAGGGTTTTGTGGTGCTCCTAGATGTTTTCGGGGTATGTGAACATATATAGGAGGAAGAAGTAGGTCGATTGAGCCACGAGGGGGAGGGCGCGCCCCCTTCCTCGTGGACACCTCGTTCGTTTCTTGACGTCCACTCCAAGTCCTCTGGATCACGTTTGTTCCAAAAATCACGCTCCCGAAGGTTTCATTCCGTTTGGACTCCGTTTGATATTCCTTTTCTGTGAAACACTGAAATAGGCAAAAAAATAGCAATTTGCACTGGGCCTTGGGTTAATAGGTTAGTCCCAAAAATAATATAAAAGTGTTAAATAAAGCCCATTAACATCCAAAACAGATAATATAATAGCATGGAACAATCAAAAATTATAGATACGTTGGAGACGTATCAATGAACTATAATATGCAAGGGATGGATAAGACAATTCCCGAGCTCTTCGCAATGCTAAAGGCTGCAGAGGTAGAAATCAAGAAGGAGCATCAAGTGTTGATTGTCAACAAGACCACCAGTTTCAAGAAGAAGGGCAAAGGGAAGAAGGGGGACTTCAAGAAGAACAGCAAGCAAGATGCTGCTCAAGTGAAGAAGCCCAAGTCTGGACCTAAGCCTGAGACTAAGTGCTTCTACTGCAAAGGAACTGGTCACTAGAAGCGGAACTGCACCAAGTATTTGGCGGAGAAGAAGGATGGCAAAGTGAAAGGTATATTTGATATACATGTTATTGATGTATACCTTACTAGTGCTCGCAGTAGCGCCTGGGTATTTGATACTGGATTTGTTGCTAGTATTTGCAACTCGAAACAGGGGCTACGGATTAAGCGGAGATTGGCTAAGGACGAGGTGACGATGCGCGTGGGAAATGGTTCCAAAGTCGATGCGATCACCGTCGGCATGCTACCTCTACATCTACCTTCGGGATTAGTTTTAGACCAGAATAATTGTTATTTGGTGCCAGCGTTAAGCATGAACATTATATCTGGATCTTGTTTGATGCGAGATGGTTATTCATTTAAATCAGAGAATAATTGTTGTTCTATTTATATGAATAATATCGTTTATGGTCATGCACCCTTGAGGAGTGGTCTATTTTTACTAAATCTTGATAGTAGTGATAGACATATTCATAGTATTGAAGCCAAAAGATATAAGTTTAATAATGATAGTGCAACTTATTTGTGGCACTGTGGTTTAGGTCATATTGGTGTAAAGCGCATGAAGAAACTCCATGCTGATGAGCTTTTGGAATCACTTGATTATGAATCACTTGATGCTTGCGAACCATGCCTCATGGGCAAGATGACTAAAACTCTGTTCTCCGGAACAATGGAACGAGCAACAGACTTATTGGAAATAATACATACTGATGTATGCGGTCCAATGAGTGTTGATGCTCATGGCGGGTATCATTATTTTCTGACCTTCACAGATGATTTGAGCAGATATGGGTATATCTACTTGATGAAACATAAGTCTGAAAAATTTGAGAAGTTCAAAGAATTTCATAGTGAAGTGGAAAATCATCGTAAAAAGAAAAAAAGTTTCTACCATCTGATCGTAGAGGAGAATATTTGAGTTACGAGTTTGGTCTTCATTTGAAACAATGCGGAATAGTTTGGCAACTCACGCCACCTGGAACACCACAGCGTAATGGTGTGTCTGAACGTCGTAACCGCACTTTATTAGATATGGTGCGATCTATGATGTCTCTTACTGATTTACCGCTATCATTTTGGGGTTGTGCTTTAGAGCCGGCTGCATTCACGTTAAATAGGGCACCATCGAAATCCGTTGAGACAACACCTTATGAACTGTGATTTGGCAAGAAACCCAAGTTGTCGTTTCTTAAAGTTTGGGGCTGCGATGCTTATGTGAAAAAGCTTCAACCTGATAAGCTCGAACCCAAATCAGAGAAATGTGTCTTCATAGGATACCCAAAGGAGACTATTGGGTACACCTTTTATCATAGATCCGAAGGCAAGATATTCGTTGCTAAGAATGGATCCTTTCTAGAGAAGGAGTTTCTCTCGAAAGTAGTGAAGTGGGAGGAAAGTAGAACTTGATGAGGTAATTGTACCAGCTCCCTTATTGGAAAGTAGTTCATCACAGAAATCAGTTCCAGTGATTCCTACACAGTAAGTGAGGAAGCTAATAATGATGATCATGAAACTTCTGATCAAGTTACTATCAAACCTTGTAGGTCAGCCAGACTAAGATCCACACCAGAGTGGTATGGTAATCCTGTTCCGGAGGTCACATTACTTGACCATGACGAACCTACGAACTATGAGGAAGTGATGATGAGCCCAGAATCCGCAAAATGGCTTGAGGCCATGAAATCTGAGATGGGATCCATGTATAAGAACAAACTGTGGACTTTGGTTGACTTGCCCGATGATCGGCAAGTAATAGAGAATAAATGGATCTTCAAGAAGAAGACTGACGTAGACGGTAATATTACTATCTACAAAGCTCGGCTTGTTGCAAAAGGTTTTCGACAAGTTCAAGGAGTTGACTACGATGAGACCTTCTCACCCATAGCGATGCTTAAGTCCGTCCGAATCATGTTAGCAATTGCCGCATTTTATGATTGTGAAATTTGGAAAATGGATGTCAAAACTACATTCCTTAATGGATATCTTAAAGAAGAGTTGTATATGATGCGACCGGAAGGTTTTGTCAATCCAAAAGGTGCTAACAAAGTATGCAAGCTCCAGCGATCCATTTATGGACTCGTGCAAGCCTCTCGGAGTTGGAATATACGCTTTGATAGTGTTATCAAAGCATGTGGTTTTATACAGACTTTTTGGAGAAGCCTGTATTTACAAGAAAGTGAGTTGGAGCTCTGTAGCATTTTTGATATTATATGTGGATGACATATTGTTGATCAGAAATGATACTGAATTTCTGAATAGCATAAAAGGATACTTGAATAAGAATTTTTCAATGAAAGACCTCGGTGAAGCTGCTTATATATTAGGCATCAAGATCTATAGAGATAAATCAAGACGCTTAATTGGACTTTCGCAAAGCACATACCTTGATAAAGTTTTGAAGAAGTTCAAAATGGATCAAGCAAAGAAAGGGTTCTTGCCTGTATTACAAGGTGTGAAGTTGAGTCAGACTTAATGCCCGACCACTACAGAAGATAGAGAGAAAGTGAAAGTCATTCCCTATGCATCAGCCATAGGTTCTATCATGTATGCAATGATATGTACCAGACCTGATGTGTGCCTTGCTATAAGTTTAGCAGGGAGGTACCAAAGTAATCTAGGAGTGGATCACTGGACAGCGGTCAAGAACATCCTGAAATACCTGAAAAGGACTAAGGATATGTTTCTTGTTTATGGAGGTGACAAAGAGCTCGTCGTAAATAGTTACGTCGATGCAAGCTTTGACACTGATCCGGATGACTCTAAAGTCACAAACTGGACACGTATTTTTATTAAATGGTGGAGCTGTTAGTTGGTGGAGTTCCAAGCAGAGCGTCATGGCGGGATCTACGTGCGAAGCAGAGTACATAGCTGCTTCGAAAGCAGCAAATGAAGGAGTCTGGATGAAGGAGTTCATATCCGATCTAGGTGTCATACCTAGTGCATCGGGTCCAATGAAAATCTTTTGTGACAATACTGGTGCAATTGCCTTGGCAAAGGAATCCAGATTTCACAAGAGAACCAAGCACATCAAGAGACGCTTCAATTCCATCCATGATCAAGTCAAGGAGGGAGACATAGAGATTTGCAAGATACATATGAATCTGAATATTGCAGACCCATTGACTAAGCCTCTCTCACAAGCAAAACATGATCAGCACCAAGACTCCATGGGTGTTAGAATCATTACAATGTAATCTAGATTATTGACTCTAGTGCAAGTGTGAGACTGAAGGAAATATGCCCTAGAGGCAATAATAAAGTTGTTATTTATATTTCCTTATATCATGATAAATGTTTATTATTCATGCTAGAATTGTATTAACCGGAAACTTAGTACATGTGTGAATACATAGACAAACAGAGTGTCACTACTATGCCTCTTCTTGACTAGCTCGTTAATCAAAGATGGTTAAGTTTCCTAGCCATGGACAAGAGTTGTCATTTGATGAATGGGACCAAATCATTAGAGAATGATGTGATTGACTTGACCCATCCGTTGTCTTAGCACTATGATTGTTTAGTTTATTGCTATTGCTTTCTCCATAACTTATACATGTTCCTATGACTATGAGATTATGCAACTCCGGAATACCGGAGGAACACTTAGTGTGCTATAAAACGTCACAACATAACTGGGTGATTATAAAGATGCTCTATAGGTGTCTCCGATGGTGTCTGTCGAGTTCGCATAGATCTAGATTAGGATTTGTCACTCCGATTGTCGGAGAGGTATCTCTTGGCCCTCTAGGTAATGCACATCACTATAAGCCTTGCAAGCAATGTGATTAATGAGTTAGTTGCGGGATGATGCATTACAGAACGAGTGAAGAGACTTGCCGGTAACGAGATTGAACTAGGTATTGAGATACTGACGATCGAATCTCGGGCAAGTAACATACCGATGACAAAGGGAACAATGTATGTTGTTATGCGGTTTGATCGGTAAAGATCTTCGTAGAATATGTAGGAACCAATATGAGCATCCAGGTTCCGCTATTGTTTATTGACCCGTAGGTTCCGCACGCTTAACGTTCGATGACAATCGGTATTATGAGTTTATGTGTTTTGATGTACCGAAGGTAGTTCAGAGTCCTGGATGTGATCACAGACATGACGAGGAGTCTCGAAATGGTCGAGACATAAAGTTCGATATATTGGAAGGGTATGTTTGGACATCAGAATGGCTCCGGATGAGTTCGGGCATTTACAGGAGTACCAGGGGGTTACCGGAACACCCCGGGGAGTCAATGGGCCTTATTGGGCCTTAGTGCGAGAGAGAGGAGGAGGTGGCCAGGTGGAGGCCTCCCTCGAGCCCAATCCGAATTGGGTGGAGGAGCAGCCCCCCTTTCCTTCCCTCTCTCTCTCTTTCGGTGTCAAAACCGGCGGATCTCGGGTAGGGGGTCCCGAGCTGTGCGTCTAGGCCGGATGGTAACAGGAGACAAGGGACACAATGTTTTACCCAGGTTCGGGCCCTCTTGATGGAGGTAAAACCCTACGTCCTGCTTGATTAATATTGATGATATGGGTAGTACAAGAGTAGATCTACCACTAGATCAAGGAGGCTAAACCCTAGAAGCTAGCCTATGGTATGATTGTTGTATGATGAAGTTGTTCTACGGACTAAAACCCTCCGGTTTATATAGACACCGAGAGGGTTAGGGTTACACAAAGTTGGTTACAATGGTAGGAGATCTTGAATATCCGCATCGCCAAGCTTACCTTCCATGCCAAGGAAAGTCCCATCCGGACACGGGACAGAGTCTTCAATCTTGTATCTTCATAGTCCTGGAGTCCGGCTGAAGGTATAGTCCGGCTACTCGGACACCCCCTAATCCAGGACTCCCTCAGTAGCCCCCGAACCAGGCTTCAATGATGACGAGTCCGGTGCGCAGATTGTCTTCGGCATTGCAAGGCGGGTTCTTCTCCAAATTCCGTGTACCTGCTGAATAATGTCTGATTTTCATAATGTAGCGCACCTTGGCTTCCATGCCCAATAATGGCCGTCTTCCACGTGTCAAACGAATGTGAAAAGTTGGGGTGTTTTTACATTCACACCCCTAGCCGCATAAACGAGCCATCTATTTAATGGGATGGGTGAGGGAGTCCTGGTTTAGGGGGTGTTCGGGTAGCCGGACTATACCTTTAGCCGAACTCCAGGACTATGAAGGCACAAGATTGAAGACTCCGTCCCGTGTCCGGATGGGACTTTCCTTGGCCTGGAAGGCAAGCTTGGCGATGCGGATATTCAAGATCTCCTACCATTGTAACCGACTTTGTGTAACCCTAACCCTCTCTGGTGTCTATATAAACCGGAGTGTTTTAGTCCGTAGGATAACTTCATCATACAACAATCATACCATAGGCTAGCTTCTAGGGTTTAGCCTCCTTGATCTCGTCGTAGATCTACTCTTGTACTACCCATGTCATCAATATTAATCAAGCAGGACGTAGGGTTTTACCTCCATCAAGAGGGCCCGAACCTGGGTAAAACATTGTGTCCCTTGTCTCCTATTACCATCCGGCCTAGACGCACAGTTCGGGACCCCCTACCCGAGATCCGCCGGTTTTGACACCGACATTGGTGCTTTTATTGAGAGTTCCTCTATGTCGTCGCTTTCAGGCCCGATGGCTTCTTCGATCATCAACCACGATGCAGTCCAGGGTGAGACTTTTCTCCCCGGACAGATCTTCGTCTTCGGCGGCTTCGCACTTCGGGCCAACTCGCTTGGTCACCTTGAGCAGATCGAAAGTTACGCCCCTGGCCATCAGGTCAGGTTTGGAAGCCTAAACTACACGGCTGACATCCGCGGGGACTTGATCTTCAACGGATTCGAACCACAGCCAAGCGTGCCGCATTGTCTCGATGGGCATGATATAGCTTTGCCGCTGAACAGCGCCTTGGAGGCCGCACACGCATCGGTTCCGACCATTGATTCGGAGCCCACTGCGCCAATCGAGGATCAGCGGTTGGACGCTGCCTCAAGGGCTGCGATCTCAGAGTCGATCGAGCCGAACTCCAGCCCCGCACTCCGCATGGCCCGTGACTCCGAGGAGCCAGATTCCTCTCCGAACTCTAAGCCCCCCCCCCCCCCGCTCCCCGCCGATCGAATCCGATTGGGCACCGATAATGGATTTCACCGCCGCGGACATCTTTCAGCACTCGCCCTTCGGCGACATCCTGAATTTCTCTAAAGTCTCTCTCTTTATCAGGAGAGCCCTGGCCGGACTATGGTCAGCAAGGTTGGGATACGGACGATGAAGAAATTCAAAACCCACCCACCACCCACTTCGTAGCCACTGTCGACGACTTAACCGACATGCTTGACTTCGACTCCGAAGACATCGACGGCATGGACGACGATGCAGGAGACGAACAAGAACCAGCACCTGTAGGGCGATGGAAGGCCACCTTGTCGTATGACATATATATGGTGGACACTCCAGAGGATGGAGATGGCGATGGAACAGCGGTGGACGATACCTCTAAGAAACAGCCCAAGCGCCGGCGTTAGCGGTGCCGCTCTAAATCCCTCCAAAGCAAAAACGGTGATTCCGGCACGGGAGATAATACTACTCCGGATAGCGCTGAAGAACACCCCCTCCAGCAAAATTCGGCACAGGAGGATAGAGAAGCCAGCCCTCACGAGAGGACGGCAGACCAAGAGGTTGAGGATGATAATTATACGCCTCCCTCTGAAGACGAGGCAAGCCTCGACGACGACGAGTTCGTCGTACCAGAGGATCTTGCCGAACAAGAGTGTTTTAAACGCAGGCTCATGGCCACGGCAAGCAGCCTCAAGAAAAAGCGGCAACAGCTTAGAGCTGATCAGGATTTGCTAGCTGACAGATGGACTGAAGTCCTTGCGGCTGAAGAGTATGAACTCGAACGCCCCTCCAAGAGTTACCCAAAGCGCAGGCTGCTACCCCGACTAGAGGAAGAAGCACCTACATCACCAGCGCATGACATGGCCAACCGGCCACCTCGTGGCCGCGATAGAGAGGCCTCTTGGCCCTCCACTCAAGCCATGCCCCGGCACCGCATCAAGCATACTAAGGCACGGGAAAATGCGCCCGACCTGCCCGACATCCTGGAGGACAAGGCAAGGTGTCGGTGTCAAAACCGGCGGATCTCGGGTAGGGGGTCCCGAACTATACGTCTAGGATCGATGGGTAATAGGAGGCAGGGAACACTTTGTTTTACCCAGGTTCGGGCCCTCTCGATGGAGGTAATACCCTACTCCTGCTTGATTAATATTGATGATATGGGTAGTACAAGAGTAGATCTACCACGAGATCAAGGAAGCTAAACCCTAGAAGCTAGCCTATGGTATGATTGTTGTGTATATTGTATATCTATCGACTAGCCTGGCCTCGGTTTATATAATGCACCGGAGGCCTAGGATAACAAGAGTCCTAGCCGAATACGCCGGTGGGGAGAAGTCCTTGTATTGATCGCCAAGTCTTGTGGAATCTTCCTTGTATGCGGTAGCCGTCCGAACTGCCCATGATTATACGGCCACGGGGGTCCTCGGCCCAATCCAATAGATCGGGAGACGACGTGGTGAGCACCCCCTAGTCCAGGACACCGTCAGTAGCCCCCTAAACCGGTCTTCAAGTTAGGTACGCTCCTCGATTCTTCCAAACTGTTCTTCATCTTCGGTTGCCGGTCTTGAAAACTGGTTCAATAAATCTTCTTTATCTTCGATCTTGAGGATCGCCGAAATGCATTCGACAAGGTTACACGTCGGGTATCCGAGGAGCCCCTTTAAGTTTTCGGCCTTTATCAATGCCTTGTTTATTTTTATGCCACACCTTGGACTTGAAGTTGTTCCCGAGAGGCAGGGTCCTCTTGCGTCCGAGCTCCAACGCCGGACTGCACTCGAGGTATATTTGCAGCCGAGCACCAACACCGGACCGCTTCCCAGCTCTAGCGCCGGAATGTATCCGAGCTCCAACGCCGGACTATGTATCCGAGCTCCAACGCCGGACTATGTATCCGAGCTCCAATGCCGGACTGTATATCCGAGCTCCACTGCCGAAATATATCTGAGCTCCAACGCCGGACTGTGTCCAGGCTCCAATGCCGGACTATATCTGAGGTGTCATATCACCTTGGTTCAAAAAAGTTGAAGGAGTTTAGCCGAGCTTAATGCCAGAAATGCCCTCTATGGAGCCAACCACTAGCGCCTGAGCTTTATGTCGGACTGCTTCTGAGGTGGTGCACCACCCCGACTATGGGCCGATTTTTTGTCAATATTTTTATTGGTGCAATTTATTCTCTGCCGAGATATATAGCTAGTAGCCCTCAAGGTGTGTATCGGTCTAAAACCCGAGATGCACATGAAGGATGACATAAGACCGCTGATCCCAGTAGCCGCTGAGACTCGGGTTGATTTGCAAAATCGGCCTGAGGATAAAGTCCTAGCTCGGCAGAATACTTCGGGACACAAAAGCGGCGTGCTCAATCCTCAAGACTCAGGTTGGGTGCGGCCGACCAACCTGAGGATCAAAATATCCTCGGAAACTATATTGCACATAAAATTTTCTGCATTGGACAAGCAATGCAGTAGCCCCCGAGACACTGTTCGGGTGGCAACACCAGATCAGGGGATCGATGTGCCCCTTTAATAGTTGTAAATAATAAGCCCGAAGCCCAGTAGCCCCCGGGCCTTAATGCGGGCACGGGTGGCCGAATTAAGGATCAATATCCATAGTAAAATCAAAAATTATGCGTAATGACTCTATGTATCCAAGTACTTTACGTTATTAATGCTCGGATCCGCATTGTACAAAACTTTGTTGACCGACCATCGGCTTCCACCTCCTTGGCCAGTAGCCGAGGAGTGTTTGTCCTACTTTATAAAGCCTTTATGAGGGCAAAGATTTACGACAAACAAGGCAATCTGGCCACACGGTTTTATAAACAAAGGTACGCAGAGAGATATGTTATATTACTGTTTAACAGAAGAAATGTATTCCAAACAAAATAGTCCCGCTATCGGTTCCTTTCTTTGGGTTGTCATGCTAAGCATGATCATGAAACCTCAGCTCGAATGTAAGAGCAAAATATCGAGGATTTAGTTTGGGAGGCCAGTTAATAGCCCCCGGTATTGTTCGGCGACAGTCGAGGTCAAGCCGTAAACACTTCGGCCAATGTTATGAATGGCCCGTCATAGTCATCAGATCGCTGACCAGTTTACGCTTATTGTGACAATCAGTTTTCGGCTTTCTCCACTAAGGTGCTTAACCATGTGAGCTGGAAGCACAATCGCAGTGGTTCTCCCTTTGCACGCCTAGCTGAACAAAACGGAACGTAGGAAACAAGTGCAGGAGCCGGGCAACCCTACTATTGATCGAAGACACAATTCGAAACTGATGCATATATAGCAATATCTGAGAATGTTTTTGCCGAATCCCTAAAGGTGTCCGACGTTGCACTGCGAGACTAATGCTGGAAAAGCACAAATAGTTTAAAAGTGCCAAAAAGCTTGGAAAACCAAGAAACGTCAGTAAAAACATGATGTCCGAACAAGATCAAGTGTTTGGTGCCAATCCAAAAATTGGTCTTAGAAAAAAGAAGTGCTTTTGTCGTGCTTTAACATGATACATCCTATCTCAAGACTTCGAGCGGGTCAGCCTACGGCTTCAACCTCCTATCCCGAGGGCGGAGTACTTCTCATCAGGCCAGTTTAGCAAACTAAACTCTAGCGGCTTTGAGAGAGAAATTAGGCTCCCCGGCTAGTGACCGCACACTTGTGTCGAAAAAGGAGTGCTAAATAATACTAAAACTTTGCAACGACTAAGAAGAAGAACACTTATTATAAAATGGCTCAAATAAAATTAAGAGCCCCCAAGTGACTTGGGTAGAAGAATGATTGCATGTACCGGAGTACTTATATCATATCTATGTTCAACCGAACTTTAAACGTGTCTTAACCGACCGTCATCTTCTCCCTCTTTGGTAAAGGACCAAAAAGTGTTATGTACTTCATCGGTCGAGAATATCAACGGTGTTTCCAATAACCAGGCAATCAGGCCATAAGGCTGTAACAGACAAAGCGCGCTCAGGGAACTTATGCTATATTACCGTGAAGTGTAAGAAGCATCTTCGAAGAAAATAGTACCCCCACCGATACCTTTCTTCGGTGCTCATTGTTATTATGAGACTTGTGCAATAGATTTTTTTGTACTCATGAGTTCCGTTGTGTGCCGACCATCATTGAATAACTATAAGAGCGCTAGCTTTCGGCTTCACCCAGTCTGAGGTCCGGCTCGGTTGACCCGATCGTGACAATCGCAGAGGTGCTCCCTTTACTCCCTAGCCGAACAATCGGGAACGTAGGGGTAAACACAGGAGCGAGGCAACCCAGCTTGCAAATCTCTTAAGTCAATATGGTGCATATTGTGGCATAATACATGAACAAGGAATGAAGCCGTACAAGTATAATCATATGCAAGAGGAAAAGCTTCATAAATGAAGCCCCCAAGTGAATTGGGTCCTTGAATTTGTGTGTCACAAACAAAGTTTGGACAAGGAAATTTTTCACAAGCAACTTCTTTCCAAAAAAGTATAATGCTTGGTCGAACCGAACACAAGTTAGAAATTAAAGCTTTGAGCATGAAAGCGACTTAGCTGGTTAATGTGTTCGGTATTCATGACGCGGTCCGAGCTTGATGCGGGGCAAGGTTCCATCCCCCAAGCTGGTCCTGAGGTGGCGGGGCGGAGAGCTCGACACGCCGAAGTGGTGACATAGCACGGTCAATGCAGACCGGCAGAGTGACGCCGAAGTCCCCGAATCATTTTCCTGTGCACGAAAAATAGTGCAAACCAGAGATAATAGTAATAATGATAATTAAAAAAATGTTGCATAATAAATAATTTATGCAAAGTGAGTAATGAAAGAAATATGGCCCAGCGCCGAAGTCAATGTCGATGCAGGGCATTGGCGTGATGCGGTAAAGGCGTGGCAAAGCCTGAATTCACAGGTCGGTCCGAGTTCCGGATGCGGCATTCGCCGGACTATGTACGGAGACTGACCGGACCACCATGCGACCGTCGTTAATGCGGCCACCATTTGATAGACCTGTGTACATATGATGGACAAACCAGAGTAATAATTCCTTGGGAAAAATTGAACCCAAACAAGCAAAAAATACTAGGATTAATAGCACCTGGTTTATTTGTTGTAGCAATCCGAAGGAAGGTGATTCCCAAAGTTGGGAGTCGATCCGCACACCCATTACCGGAGTAGGTTGATGAAGAGATGGTGAAGCCTCGATGTCAGCCGATGAGTCGAAGTAGGTCGGCGTGATGGACACCAGCTTGAAGAAGCAATAGTGCGGCCCTGCCGATGCAGGTCGTGACGTGGTCGATGCCGGCTTGATGAAGCGACCGTGCGGTGATGCCGGTATGCCCGCTCCGTGTAATCCGTGGGGTGGCGATGTTGGTGATGATTTATCCTTCGCGATGCCGGACTCTTGTTCGGCTTGCCGAAATGATGATCCGAAGAAGTTGAGCTTGGCTCAACAAAGTGACGCCGCGTCTTAGCGCAGGTCGGCAGCCATGGAGTAATATTGCCGGACTGGTTTGACACCAGCATGATGTCGAAGATCATGTTCAAAAGATCTTAAAGTTAGTGGGATGTGTTCAGGAACAAAACACAATACCCCATACAAAACTTCCTTTAAAAGGGAAGTCCGAAATCCCGTTCATAGAAAAGATGAACTCGGGTCGGATTCGTTTTCGCGCAGAAAATAGATCAGAAAAGTGATGCACTAATCGGAAGGTTCCCGGAGTTTGGACGGTCGGATCGAGCTGAAATTTTTGAGAGGTGGTAGATACAGGAATTCCGCAGTCCATCAACAGTTGGATCTTCCAAAGAATGTCCGAGCTAGGAGCTGGACACCACGCCCTAAACACATCCAAATTCTCGTCCAGATTTGACAGGGCTCCGGTATATCACGGATTGCCAGAGATTCCTCCATGGGAACTTGACGAAGTTTTCCAGGGTTGTTGTAGACTCAATTCCGCACAATTCCACCAAAGCAATCGTCAAAGCGATACTCGAGGAGGTGGTGGCAGCAGATACGAGTTCGCTGTCCAGAAAAACAGCATGGTCGCTTGAGGGCAATGTTGACGTTGAGCCCCCGAGCTCCATGGATGATTCCTCCGTGATCTTGATAGAGATCGGAGTTGATGTTTGATGAAGGCCCTCGTCCGAACATGGTTATCCGAACACGGGGCACAATTCTTGGTCGAACCAACATGACCAGTCGAGCTGGTGACGAAGATGCCGAAGTCGCAGTTGATCTGCAGGCGAGCCATCGATCCTTTTGTCGATCACACAGCCGAACTCTCAATGAAAGCACCAATGTCGGTGTCAAAACCGGCGGATCTCGGGTAGGGGGTCCCGAACTGTGCGTCTAGGATCAATGGGTAACAAGAGGCAGGGAACACTTTGTTTTACCCAGGTTTGGGCCCTCTCGATGGAGGTAATACCCTACTCCTGCTTGATTAATATTGATGATATGGGTCGTACAAGAGTAGATCTACCACGAGATCAAGGAGGCTAAACCCTAGAAGCTAGCCTATGGTATGATTGTTGTGTATATTGTATATCTATCGACTAGCCTGGCCTCGGTTTATATAATGCACCGGAGGCCTAGGATAACAAGAGTCCTAGCCGAATACTCCGGTGGGGAGAAGTCCTTTTCTTGATAGCCAAGTCTTGTGGAATCTTCCTTGTATGCGGTAGCCGTCCGAACTGCCCATGAGTATACGGCCACGGGGGTCATCGGCCCAATCCAATAGATCGGGAGACGACGTGGTGAGCACCCCCTAGTCCAGGACACCGTCACAAGGCAAACAAGATCGATCTACGGATCGCGCAGGCGCCCCATGGCACGTGACGGTGATCGTCACTCCGGACGCAATGAATCTGGCCGGGCTGAACTCAACAGACAAAGCTCCTTCGAGTTGCGTCGTGATATAGCCCAATATAGAGGCGCCGCACACCCACTATGCTTCACAGATGAAGTAATGGATCATAAAATCCCTAAGGGCTTCAAACCCGTAAACATCGAATCGTACGATGGCACAACAGATCCTGCGGTATGGATCGAGGATTATCTCCTTCATATGCACATGGCCCGCAGCGATGATCTACACACCATCAAATACCTCCCACTCAAACTTAAGGGACCGGCCCGGCATTGGCTTAACAGCTTGCCAGCAAACTCAATCGGTTCCTGGGAGGACCTGGAAGCCGCATTCCTTGACAACTTCCAGGGCACTTATGTGCGACCACCGGACGCCGATGACCTAAGCAACATAATTCAGTAGCCAGAAGAATCGGCCAGGCAATTCTGGACATGGTTCCTAACAAAGAAAAACCAAATAGTCGACTGTCCGGACGCAGAGGCCTTAGCGGCCTTCAAGCATAATATCCGTGACGAGTGGCTGGCCCGGCACCTGGGACAGGAAAAGCCGAAATCTATGGCAGCCCTCACGACACTCATGACCCGCTTTTGCGCGGGAGAAGACAGCTGGCTAGCTCGCAGTAACAACTTAACCATGAACACTGGTAATTCGAATACCAAGGACAAAAGTGACAGGTCGCATCAGAACAAACAAAAGCGCCGCGTTAACAGCGACAGCAACGAGGATACGGCAGTTAATGCCGGATTCTGAGGCTACAAATCCGGTCAACGGAAATAGCCATTCAAAAGAAAAACTCAGGGCTCGTCCAGTTTGGACCGAATACTCGACCGCTTGTGCCAGATACATGGCACCCCCGAAAAGCCAGCCAATCACACCAACAGGGATTGTTGGTTGTTCAAGCAGGCAGGCAAGTTAAGAGCCGAAAACAAAGACAAGGGGATGCATAGCGACGACGAGGAGGAGCCCAGGCCACCGAACAATAGTGGACAGAAGGGATTTCCCCCGCAAGTGCGGACAGTGAACATGATATACGCAACCCACATCCCCAAGAGGGAGCAGAAGCGTGTGTTACGGGACGTATATGCGACGGAGCCGGTCGCCCCAAAGTTCAACCCATGGTCCTCCTGCCCGATCACCTTTGATCGAAGGGACCACCCCACTAGCATCCATCACGGCGGCTTCGCCGCATTGGTTCTAGACCCAATCATTGATGGATTTCATCTCACAAGAGTCCTCATGGACGGCGGCAGCACCCTGAACCTGCTTTACCAGGATACAGTGCGAAAGATGGGCATAGATCCCTCGAGGATCAAGCCCACCAAAACGACCTTTAAAGGCATCATACCAGGTGTAGAAGCCAACTGTACAGGCTCAGTTACACTGGAAGTGGTCTTCGGATCTCCGGATAACTTCCGAAGCGAGGAGTTAATCTTCGACATAGTCTCGTTCCGTAGTGGCTATCACGCACTGCTCGGGCGAACCGCATTCGCAAAATTCAACGTGGTACCGCACTATGCATATCTCAAGCTCAAGATGCCAGGCCCTAGAGGAGTAATCATGGTCAATGGGAACACTGAACGCTCCCTCCGAACGGAGGAGCACATGGCAGCGCTCGCAGTAGAAGTACAAAGCAGCCTCTCTAGGAAGTTCTCCAGTTCGGCCTTCAAAAAGCCGGACACTGTCAAGCGCGCCCGGAGTACCCTACAACAAGACCGCTAGCACGTTCCTAGCTAGCGTAGCAATGCGGCCCCAACCCTAGACCTCGCGATATAGCGAAACCAGCGCTTCGCGGACATAACTACGCTCTTGAAATACCATGGCCACAGGGGAAGGGGCACTATCACGGCACGCCTGAAATACGGCTTAAACCGCACCAGGGGTTGCCGGATTCCTTCTTTTTTTCTCTTACTCTCAGGACTCCATACTTCGGACGACCCGTTCGGCAATTCAACTGCCGCACAGACGATGCAAGATCCGGGGAAGCAGACAAGCCACGCCGCATCATGGAACTCCTAGGTGGTCTCTATTGCGAGCAGTATACCTGTTTTTAATACAATTCCGCGGCCTGCCCCTGGCCAGGACATGTTAAATAGTCCAATTTATTTTCCTTATCGCACTATTTGTATCGTTCCGCTTTCATAGCAGCCTTTCTATAAACAATGCATAGCTTTTTGTCTATTTTTTCCATTACCCTCTTTTTATATATATGTTTATTAATAACATGCTGCATCCGTACACTGTGGTACGGCAAAATACGCCAGGGGCTTCAGTACCCATCAATATGGCGTGAGAAGTCCGTCCACTTTCACAAGTGCGGCACCCCGAACTTATAGCACTATATGCATCGGCTCCGAATCATGATTTGGGTCAATAGTTGGGTTTGCCCGGCTCCTATGTTTTGGTGCCTTACGTTCCGCTATATCGGCTAAGGTAGTACTAGGAGAACCACTGCGATTGTGCCCCAGTTGAGCTGGGCCGAGCACCTCAGTGGAGAAAGCTAAAACTGACTGTCATGATGAGGCGAGAGACCGGTCGCTGTTCGAGAGATTTTCCGAGTCCTTAAAGGCTTATGCCGCTTCGAGCGAGGAACCGGCTTTGTTCAGCAAAGGCGTGGATAGCGCCCCGAACTTGGTCTTCCGAATACTAGGGGCTTCACCGAAATTTAAAATTATAGAGTTCTATGGCTAAGTGAGAGTGTTCAAGCATTGTAGTCTGATTGCCTTGTTCGTTGTGCTGACCGCCTCCCTCGACGGACCCAATCATGGGAAAAAGAGCACTCAGGTTTATCCCGAACACCCCAGCACTAGTGGCATGGGGGCAGAAGGCGATGACTGGCCATCTCTCAATTTTTTGATAAATGGCCGCACAGAAAGTAATATTTTAAATTCAAGCATTGCTTAGCGCATATGAACAAGTTTTTAGCGCACAGGATAACACGAGCGAGTTCATTCAAAAATTACATCCTTGGTACATTCATCCGCCACAAGGTGGGCACCAGCAATAACATCCTTGTAATAGTTCTCGGGCTTGCGATGCTCCTTCCCCGGCGGCGGCCCGTCCTTCACAAGCTTCTCACCGTCCAGCTTACCCCAGTGCACCTTTGCACGGGCAAGGGCCCTACGGGCACCTTCGATGCAGACGGAGCGCTTGATGACCTCGAGCCTTGGACAAGCCTCCACCAGCCGCCACACTAGTCCGAAGTAGCTCCCAGGCAGGGCCTCTCCAGGCCACAACCGAACTATGAAGCCCTTCAGGGCCTGTTCGGCCACCTTGTGGAGCTCGACCAGCTACTTCAGCTGGTCGCTCAAGGGCACAGGGTGTCCGGCCTCAGCGTACTGAGGACAGAACACCTTCTCCGTCGAGCTGCCTTCCTCGGCTCGGTAGAATGCGGCGGCATCGGATGTGCTGTGGGGAAGATCTGCGAATGCCCCTGGAGAGCTCCGGATTCGGGTAAGTAACAAGTAGTCTACTTTTATATGTCTGCTTTGCATATAGAATGCCTTACCCGCCGCTATCTTTTTCACCGCATCCAATTCCTGGAGGGCCTTCTGGGCTTTGGCCTTGGCAGATTTGGCAGTTTTAAGAGCTGCAGCAAGCTCGGACGCTCGCGTCTTCGAGTCGAGCTCCAAACTCTCATGTTTTTGCATGAGAACCTGAAGCTCTTGCCACACCTCGCCGACTTGCACCTCAAATTTCTCCCGCTCGGCGCGCTCCGTGGACGCTTTCTTCTCGGCCTCGGACAGCGCCTGCTTGAGGGTCGCCACCTCAGTTGTGGCCCCTACAATAAACAGTATACTCCTGTCATTTTTGCAATTGCGCCTTCCTATAGGCATTTTTTCTATAAGGTATCTCTTACCTTCTTTCTCCTCGAGCTGCCGTTTGGCAAGGCCGAGCTCTTGCTCGGTCCGCTCGAGGCCCTGCTTCAGGGCACCCACCTCCGCAGTCAGTGCGACGGTGGCCAGCAGCGAAGCCTGCATACGTATATTGACTCCTTTTTAGTTAGACTCCTGCGATATTTAATAGATCCTCTATTCGGCTTTTCTTTCCGAACGCCAAACAAAGCATCAGGGGCTACTGTCTATACGGTAATATTTTTACATGTTTTTACTTACCTCGAAGCCTGTTAGAAGGCTAGCACAAGCTTCATTTAGTCTGCTTATGGTGGACAGAACCTTCTGGACCACCGTACTCATGATGGCACGGTGCTCCTCGTCGATGGAGGCGCCCTTAAGCTCCTCCAGCAGATTGTCCGGCGCTTCTGGTTGGACGGAGGACGCCGGCTCAGTAGGCTTGCTCCTCTTGGCAGGAGTTCGCCTACTGTGGTCCGGAATCGTTGATGATTCCGGCGCAGTGTCCGGCTTAAAGCCGGACTTGGAGCCCAGGGGGGTCTTGTCCCCTTCACTCCTGGAGTCCGGGAGGCCACCTCGTGGCTCCTCCTGGACCACCTCCTCTCGCCCCGGAGCTTGTCACGATGCCACTTCGGCGTCATCCGCAGCACAGGGGGAAGCAGCGGGCGGAACTGAATTCACGTCCGATGAATCCAGGGAGCCGCTCGACGACTCGTCGAGCCCGTCCTTGGGCGGACTGCATGATTATATCCGACGTTAGGGAAAGCTGTGCAACAAAAGGAATATCACGAGTTACTCTGGTATCCGAACACTTACGATCTCGTCGGACGCTTGGCCCTATCCGGCCACCCCTCTTCGTCCTCGTCGCCATCGGGGACGTAGTCCGGCGGAGGGGTTTTCCTCTTCTTGGACCCCTCGGCTTCCCCTACTAGGGCGGCCTTCCTTTTCTCTCCTCCCCCCCGCTGTAGGGGGAGAGGTTTCTTCTTCCTCCTCCTCGTTTTCACGGGAGGAGTGCGTCTCGGACTCGTCGGACGACGAGTCCGACACCACCATATGCCGAGAACTCTTTCGAGTCCCCGTGGCCTTCTTCTTGGCCTTCTTCTCCGGCACCACATAAGGTGCCGGAACCAGCAGCTTCTCTAGGAGAGTAGGGGCTGGGTCTTCGGGCAAGGTAGCCGGACAGTTAATCTGCCCGGACTTCTCCCGCCAATCCTGTCAAAGGTGAGGGAGTTTAGATCCCGCATAGAGTCAAACTATGAAAAAACTTAACATCCTGTAAAAGATGGAAATATCTTACCTTGCCAGCAGGACGCTGCGAGCTGAATCCGCGGTCTTCGGAGGCGGATGTGGGACCCTCGGCGCCTTTGGTTAGCCCCCTCCAGACATCTTCGTACATCGTGTCGAAGAGCCTGCTCAGAGTTTGGTGCTGCGCCGGGTTGAACTCCCACAAATTGAAGTCCCGTTCTTGACACGGAAGGATCCGGCGGACGAGCATGACCTGGATTATGTTGACAAGCTTGAGCTGCTTGTTCACCAGGGACCGGATGCATTTTTGCAGTCCGGTCAACTCTTCTTTATCGCCCCATGACAAGCTCGTCTCCTTCCAGGATGTGAGCCGCGTAGGGGGTCCGGATCGGAATTCAGGGGCTGCGATCCACTTCGGATCGCGCGGCTCGGTGATGTAAAACCACCCTGACTACCACCCCTTCAAGGTCTCCACAAAGGAGCCCTCGAGCCATAGGACGTTGGCAATTTTGCCTGCCATGGCACCTCCACACTCCGCCTGGTTGCCGCGCACCACCTTTGGCTTGACATTGAAGATCTTGAGCCAGAGGCCGAAATGGGGGCGAATGCAGAGGAAAGCCTCACACACGACGATAAACGCCGAGATATTGAGGATGAAGTTCGGGGCCAGATCATGGAAATCTAGGCCATAGTAGAACATGAGCCCGCAGACAAATGGGTGGAGAGGAAAACCCAGTCCGCGGAGGAAGTGGGGAAGAAATACTACCCTCTCATGGGGCCTTGGGGTGGGGAGAAGCTGCCCCTCCTCAGGAAGCCGGTGCACGATGTCTTTGGACAAGTATCCGGCCTTCCTTAACCTTTTGACATGGCCCTCCATGACGGAGGAGACCATCCACTTACCTCCCGCTCCGGACATTGTTGGAGAGGGTTGAGGTAGGAAGTGCGGGCTTGGGCGCTGGAGCTCGGGTGCGCAGAAGATGGATAGGCAAAGAAGGAAGAAGGCATAGGTAAAAAGGTGGATCCTTATCCCCTTATATGGGCGGATGCGACTATGCATCCCCAATAGCCTAGTAAAACTTGCTTGCCTCCCAAGCACCGTGATAAGTGGCACGGTTGGGTTACCCACGTCCATATTAACGAGAATCTCGTAAACAAAGGGGACACGATCTCTGCTTTGACAAGACGTGCCAAGGAAACCGCCTCACAAAACACGCTGAGGTGGAGAAGTGAAAACGATTCGAATAAAGGCTTGGCCGTAGTGCGATGTCACGCTGCGGAATATGTCAGCAGATTAGATTGGTGTTAATATTATTCTCTCTATGGCAATACGTGGAAGCTTATTTTGCAGAGCCGGACACTACTCTTGGTGTTTACAAAACTTTTATGAAGAATTTGGAGGAGGAACCCGCCTTGCAATGCCGAAGACAATCTGCGCGCCGGACTCGTCGTCATTGAAGCCTGGTTCAGGGGCTACTGAGGGAGTCCTGGTTTAGGGGGTGTTCGGGTAGCCGGACTATACCTTCAGCCGAACTCCAGGACTATGAAGATACAAGATTGAAGACTCCATCCCGTGTCCGGATGGGACTTTCCTTGGCGTGGAAGGCAAGCTTGGTGACTTTGTGTAACCCTAACCCTCTCCGGTGTCTATATAAACCGTAGTGTTTTAGTCCGTAGGACAACTTCATCATACAACAATCATACCATAGGCTAGCTTCTAGGGTTTAGCCTCCTTGATCTCGTGGTAGATCTACTCTTGTACTACCCATATCATCAATATTAATCAAGCACGACGTAGGGTTTTACCTCCATCAAGAGGGCCCAAACCTGGGTAAAACATTGTGTCCCTTGTCTCCTGTTACCATCCGGCCTAGACGCACAATTCGGGACCCCCTACCCGAGATCCGTCGGTTTTGACACCGACAATGGGGATTTAGATCCAAACCACACCTTCTCCTCTCTGTGAGTAATCATCAGAGCACCTCTAGCAAAGGTTCATTCCAACATGGCCAGCCATCGCAGCTCCTCCTCTCGCCCTTCCAATCCTAAACCTAGAGACTGGGAGAGGTGCTCCATCCCGCACAGCGAGCTAGTGTCGCTTCAGGCCAAGGGATTTCTCCCTCAGGCCTATATGGTCCCGGTCCGAGCCGGACTCGCCACCTATAATGGCGAAGAGCAAGCGGAGAGCACCCCCAGTCCCTCCAAAGGAGAGCGGGTGTGCCTCGTCCCTTATCTAGTAAGAGGACTTGGATTTCCAATCCATCCATTTCTCCGTGGGCTTCTGGAGTTCTACGGCCTCCAACTGCACGATCTCACGCCCGCCTCTATATTGCATATCGCGGGCTTCGTCGCTCTTTGCGAGCTATTCTTGGATGTTGAGGCTCATTTCGCGTTGTGGAAGAGATTATTCTGTCTGGTGCCCCGCTCTCAAGAGGGGTCTATATATCAAGTGGGCGGAGCCGAAGTGTGGTGTATCGCCGGGACCGGATATTGAAGGAAATATGCCCTAGAGGCAATAATAAAGTTATTATTTATTTCCTTATATCATGATAAATGTTTATTATTTATGCTAGAATTGTATTAACCGGAAACATAATACATGTGTGAATACATAGACAAACTTAGTGTCACTAGTATGCCTCTACTTGACTAGCTCATTAATCAAAGATGGTTATGTTTCCTGACCATGAACAAAGTGTTGTTATTTGATTAACGAGGTCACATCATTAGTTGAATGATCTGATTGACATGACCCATTCCATTAGCTTAGCACCCGATCGTTTAGTATGTTGCTATTGCTTTCTTCATGACTTATACATGTTCCTATAACTATGAGATTATGCAACTCCCGTTTACTGGAGGAACACTTTGGGTACTACCAAACGTCACAACGTAACTGGGTGATTATAAAGGAGTATTACAGGTGTCTCCAAAGGTACATGTTGGGTTGGCGTATTTCGAGATTAGAATTTGTCACTCCGATTGTCGGAGAGGTATCTCTGGGCCCTCTCGGTAATGCACATCACATAAGCCTTGCAAGCATTACAACTAATATGTTAGTTGTGAGATGATGTATTACGGAACGAGTAAAGAGACTTGCCGGTAACGAGATTGAACTAGGTATTGGATACCGACGATTGAATCTCGAGCAAGTAACATACCGATGACAAAGGGAACAACGTATGTTGTTATGCGGTCTGACCGATAAAAGATCTTCGTAGAATATGTAGGAGCCAATATGGGAATCCAGGTCCCGCTATTGGTTATTGACCGGAGACGTGTCTCGGTCATGTCTACATTGTTCTCGAACCCGTAGGGTCCGCACGCTTAAGGTTACGATGACAGTTATATTATGAGTTTATGCATTTTGATGTACCGAAGGTTGTTTGGAGTCCCGGATGTGATCACGGACATGACGAGGAGTCTCGAAATGGTCGAGACATAAAGATTGATATATTGGAAGCCTATGTTTGGATATTGGAAGTGTTCCGGGTGAAATCGGGATTTTACCGGAGTACCGGGAGGTTACCGAAACCCCCCGGGAGCCATATGGGCCTTCATGGGCCTTAGTGGAAAGGAGAAAGGGGCAGCCCAAGGTGGCCGCGCGCCTCCCCCTCCCCTAGTCCTATTAGTACTAGGAGAGGTGGCCGGCCCCCCTCTCTCTCTTTCCCCCTCGGGGAATCCTAGTCCAACTAGGATTGGGGGGGAGTCCTACTCCCGGAAGGAGTAGGACTCCTCCTGCGCCCTCCTCCTGGCTGGCGCCCCCCTCCCCCTTGGCTCCTTTATATACTGAGGCAGAGGCACCCCAGAAACACACAAGTTGATCCATGTGATCTATTCCTTAGCCATGTGCGGCGCCCCCAGCCACCATAGTCCTCGATAATACTGTAGCGGAGTTTAGGCGAAGCCCTGCTGCTGTAGTACATCAAGATCGTCACCACGCCGTTGTGCTGACGGAACTCTTCCCCGACACTTTGCTGGATCGGAGTCCGGGGATCGTCATCGAGCTGAACGTGTGCTCGAACTCGGAGGTGCCGTAGTTTCGGTGCTTGACCAGTTGGATCGTGAAGACATACGACTACTTCCTCTACGTCGTGTCAACGCTTCCGCAGTCGGTCTGCGTGGGTACGTAGACAACACTCTCCCCTCTCGTTGTTATGCATCACATGATCTTGCACGTGCGTAGGAAAATTTTTGAAATTACTACGAAACCCAACAGTGGCATCCGAGCCTAGGTTATTTATGTTGATGTTATATGCACGAGTAGAACACAAGTGAGTTGTGGGCTATATAAGTCATACTACCTACCAGCATGTCATACTTTGGTTCGGCGGCATTGTTGGACGAGACGACCCAGACCAACATTACGCGTACGCTTACGCGAGACCGGTTCCCCCGACGTGCTTTGCACATAGGTGGCTTGCGGGCGACTGTCTCTCCAACTTTAGTTGAACCAAGTGTGGCTACGCCCGGTCCTTGCGAAGGTTAAAACGGAGTCTATTTGACAAACTATCGTTGTGGTTTTGATGCGTAGGCGAGATTGGTTCTTGCTTAAGCCCGTAGCAGCCACGTAAAACTTGCAACAACAAAGTAGAGGACGTCTAACTTGTTTTTGCAGGGCATGTTGTGATGTGATATGGTCAAGGCATGATGCTGAATTTTATTGTATGAGATGATCTTGTTTTGTAACCGAGTTATCGGCAACTGGCAGGAGCCATATGGTTGTCGCTTTATTGTATGCAATGCAATCGCGATGTAATGCTTTACTTTATTACTAAACGGTAGTGATAGTCGTGGAAGCATAAGATTGGCGAGACGACGACGATGCTACAATGGAGATCAAGGTGTCGCGCCGGTGACGATGGTGATCATGATGGTGCTTCAGAGATGGAGATCACAAGCACAAGATGATGATGGCCATATCATATCACTTATAATGATTGCATGTGATGTTTATCCTTTTATGCATCTTATCTTGCTTTGATTGACTGTAGCATTATAAGATGATCTCTCACTAAATTATCAAGAAGTGTTCTCCCTGAGTATGCACCGTTGCCAAAGTTCGTCATGCCCAGACACCACGTGATGATCGGGTGTGATAAGCTCTACGTCCATCTACAACGGGTGCAAGCCAGTTTTGCACACGCGGAATACTCAGGTTAAACTTGACGAGCCTAGCATATGCAGATATGGCCTCGGAACACGGAGACCGAAAGGTCGAGCGTGAATCATATAGTAGATATGATCAACATAACGATGTTCACCATTGAAAACTACTCCATCTCATGTGATGATCAGTTATGGTTTAGTTGATTTGGATCACGTGATCACTTAGAGTATTAGAGGGATGTCTATCTAAGTGGGAGTTCTTAAGTAATTTTATTAATTGAACTTAAACTTATCATGAACTTAGTACCTGATAGTATCTTGCTTGTTTATGTTGATTGTAGATAGATGGCTCGTGTTGTTGTTCCGTTGAATTTTAATGCGTTCCTTGAGAAAGCAAAGTTGAAAGATGATGGTAGCAATTATACGGACTGGGTCCGTAACTTGAGGATTATCCTCATTGCTGCACAGAAGAATTACGTCCTGGAGGCACCGCTGGGTGCCAGGCCTTCTGCAGGAGCAACGCCGGATGTTATGAACGTCTGGCAGAGCAAAGCTGATGACTACTCGATAGTTCAGTGTGCCATGCTTTACGGCTTAGAATTAGGACTTCAACGACGTTTTGAACGTCATGGAGCATATGAGATGTTCCAGGAGTTGAAGTTAATATTTCAAGCAAATGCCCGGATTGAGAGATATGAAGTCTCCAATAAGTTCTATAGCTGCAAGATGGAGGAGAATAGTTCTGTCAGTGAGCATATACTCAAAATGTCTGGGTATAATAACCACTTGATTCAATTGGGAGTTAATCTTCTGGATGATTGCATCATTGACAGAATTCTCCAATCACTGCCACCAAGCTACAAGAGCTTCGTGATGAACTATAATATGCAAGGGATGAACAAGACTATTCCCGAGCTCTTCGCAATGCTGAAAGCTGCGGAGGTAGAAATCAAGAAGGAGCATCAAGTGTTGATGGTTAACAAGACCACTAGTTTCAAGAAAAAGGGCAAAGGGCAAAAGAAGGGGAACTTCAAGAAGAACAGCAAGCAAGTTGCTGCTCAGGAGAAGAAACCCAAGTCTGGACCTAAACCTGAAACTGAGTGCTTCTACTACAAGCAGACTGGTCACTGGAAGCGGAACTGCCCCAAGTATTTGGCGGATAAGAAGGATGGCAAGGTGAACAAAGGTATATGTGATATACATGTTATTGATGTGTACCTTACTAGAGCTCGCAGTAGCACCTGGGTATTTGATATTGGTTCTGTTGCTAATATTTGCAACTCGAAACAGGGACTACGGATTAAGCGAACACTGGCAAAGGACGAGGTGACGATGCGCGTGGGAAACGGTTCCAAAGTTGATGTGATCGCGGTCGGCACACTGCCTCTACATCTACCTTCGGGATTAGTATTAGACCTAAATAATTGTTATTTGGTGCCAGCATTGAGCATGAACATTATATCTGGTTCTTGTTTAATGCGAGACGGTTATTCATTTAAATCAGAGAATAATGGTTGTTCTATTTATATGAGTAATATCTTTTATGGTCATGCACCCTTGAAGAGTGGTCTATTCTTATTGAATCTCGATAGTAGTAATACACATATTCATAATGTTGAAGCCAAAAGATGCAGAGTTGATAATGAAAGTGCAACTTATTAGTGGCACTGTCGTTTAGGTCATATCGGTGTAAAGCGCATGAAGAAACTCCATACTGATGGACTTTTGGAACCACTTGATTATGAATCACTTGGTACTTGCGAACCGTGCCTCATGGGCAAGATGACTAAAACACCGTTCTCCGGTACTATGGAGAGAGCAACAGATTTGTTGGAAATCATACATACCGATGTATGTGGTCCGATGAATATTGAGTCTCGTGGCGGATATCGTTATTTTCTCACCTTCACAGATGATTTAAGCAGATATGGGTATATCTACTTAATGAAACATAAGTCTGAAACATTTGAAAAGTTCAAAGAATTTCAGAGTGAAGTTGAAAATCATCGTAACAAGAAAATAAAGTTTCTACGATCTGATCGTGGAGGAGAATATTTGAGTTACGAGTTTGGTGTACATTTGAAAAACTGTGGAATAGTTTCGCAACTCACGCCACCCGGAACACCATAGCGTAATGGTGTGTCCGAACGTCGTAATCGTACTTTACTAGATATGGTGCGATCTATGATGTCTCTTATAGATTTACCGCTATCATTTTGGGGTTATGCTTTAGAGACGGCCGCATTCACGTTAAATAGGGCACCATCAAAATCCGTTGAGACGACACCTTATGAATTATGGTTTGGCAAGAAACCAAAGTTGTCGTTTCTTAAAGTTTGGGGCTGCGATGCTTATGTGAAAAAGCTTCAACCTGATAAGCTCGAACCCAAATCGGAGAAATGTGTCTTCATAGGATACCCAAAGGAGACTGTTGGGTACACCTTCTATCATAGATCCGAAGGCAAGACATTCGTTGCTAAGAATGAATCCTTTCTAGAGAAGGAGTTTCTCTCGAAAGAAGTGAGTGGGAGGAAAGTAGAACTTGACGAGGTAACTGTACCTGCTCCCTTACTGGAAAGTAGTACGTCACAGAAAACTGTTTCAGTGACACCTACACCAGTTAGTGAGGAAGCTAATGATAATGATCATGAAACTTCAGATCAAGATACTACTGAACCTCGTAGATCAACCAGAGTAAGATCCGCACCAGAGTGGTACGGTAATCCTGTTCTGGAAGTCATGCTACTAGATCATGATGAACCTACGAACTATGAAGAAGCGATGGTGAGCCCAGATTCCGCAAAGTGGCTTGAAGCCATGAAATCTGAGATGGGATCCATGTATGAGAACAAAGTATGGACTTTGGTTGACTTGCCCGATGATCGGCAAGCAATTGAGAATAAATGGATCTTCAAGAAGAAGACTGACGCTGATGGTAATGTTACTGTCTACAAAGCTCGACTTGTTGCGAAAGGTTTTCGACAAGTTCAAGGGGTTGACTACGATGAGACTTTCTCACCTGTAGCGATGCTTAAGTCTGTCCGAATCATGTTAGCGATTGCCGCATTTTATGATTATGAAATTTGGCAGATGGATGTCAAAACTGCATTCCTGAATGGATTTCTGGAAGAAGAGTTGTATATGATGCAACCGGAAGGTTTTGTCGATCCAAAGGGAGCTAACAAAGTGTGCAAGCTCCAACGATTCATTTATGGACTGGTGCAAGCCTCTCAGAGTTGGAATAAACGCTTTGATAGTGTGATCAAAGCATTTGGTTTTATACAGACTTTCGGAGAAGCCTGTATTTACAAGAAAGTGAGTGGGAGCTCTGTAGCATTTCTGATATTATATGTGGATGACATATTACTAATTGGAAATGATATAGAATTTCTGGATAGCATAAAGGGATACTTGAATAAGAGTTTTTCAATGAAAGACCTCGGTGAAGCTGCTTACATATTAGGCATTAAGATCTATAGAGATAGATCAAGACGCTTAATTGGACTTTCACAAAGCACATACCTTGACAAAGTTTTGAAGAAGTTCAAAATGGATCAAGCAAAGAAAGGGTTCTTGCCTGTATTACAAGGTGTGAAGTTGAGTAAGACTCAATGCCCGACCACTGCAGAAGATAGAGAGAAAATGAAAGATGTTCCCTATGCTTCAGCCATAGGCTCTATCATGTATGCAATGCTGTGTACCAGACCTGATGTGTGCCTTGCTATAAGTTTAGCAGGGAGGTACCAAAGTAATCCAGGAGTGGATCACTGGACAGCGGTCAAGAACATCCTGAAATACCTGAAAAGGACTAAGGATATGTTTCTCGTATATGGAGGTGACAAAGAGCTCACCGTAAAAGGTTACGTTGATGCAAGCTTTAACACTGATCCGGACGATTCTAAATCGCAAACCGGATACGTGTTTACATTAAACGGTGGAGCTGTCAGTTGGTGCAGTTCTAAACAAAGCGTCGTAGCGGGATCTACATGTGAAGCGGAGTACATAGCTGCTTCGGAAGCAGCGAACGAAGGAGTCTGGATGAAGGAGTTCATATCCGATCTAGGTGTCATACCTAGTGCATCGGGTCCAATGAAAATCTTTTGTGACAATACTGGTGCAATTGCCTTGGCAAAGGAATCCAGATTTCACAAAAGGACCAAGCACATCAAGAGACGCCTCAACTCCATCTGGGATCTAGTCCAGGTGGGAGACATAGAGATTTGCAAGATACATACGGATCTGAATGTTGCAGACCCGTTGACTAAGCCTCTTCCACGAGCAAAACATGATTAGCACCAAGGCTCCATGGGTGTTAGAATCATTACAGTGTAATCTAGATTATTGACTCTAGTGCAAGTGGGAGACTGAAGGAAATATGCCCTAGAGGCAATAATAAAGTTATTATTTATTTCCTTATATCATGATAAATGTTTATTATTCATGCTAGAATTGTATTAACCGGAAACATAATACATGTGTGAATACATAGACAAACTTAGTGTCACTAGTATGCCTCTACTTGACTAGCTTGTTAATCAAAGATGGTTATGTTTACTGACCATGAACAAAGTGTTGTTATTTGATTAACGAGGTCACATCATTAGTTGAATGATCTGATTGACATGACCCATTCCATTAGCTTAGCACCCGATCGTTTAGTATGTTGCTATTGCTTTCTTCATGACTTATACATGTTCCTATAACTACGAGATTATGCAACTCCCGTTTACCGGAGGAACACTTTGGGTACTACCAAACGTCACAACGTAATTGGGTGATTATAAAGGAGTATTACAGGTGTCTCCAAAGGTACATGTTGGGTTGGCGTATTTCGAGATTAGAATTTGTCACTCCGATTGTCGGAGAGGTATCTCTGGGCCCTCTCGATAATGCACATCACATAAGCCTTGCAAGCATTACAACTAATATGTTAGTTGTGAGATGATGTATTACAGAACGAGTAAAGAGACTTGCCGGTAACGAGATTGAACTAGGTATTGGATACCGACGATCGAATCTCGGGCAAGTAACATACCGATGACAAAGGGAACAACATATGTTGTTATGCGGTCTGACCGATAAAAGATCTTCGTAGAATATGTAGGAGCCAATATGGGAATCCAGGTCCCGCTATTGGTTATTGACCGGAGACGTGTCTCGGTCATGTCTACATTGTTCTCGAACCCGTAGGGTCCGCATGCTTAAGGTTACGATGACAGTTATATTATGAGTTTATGAATTTTGATGTACTGAAGGTTGTTCGGAGTCCCGGATGTGATCACGGACATGACGAGGAGTCTCGAAATGGTCGAGACATAAAGATTGATATATTGGAAGCCTATGTTTGGATATCGGAAGTGTTCCGGGTGAAATCGGGATTTTACCGGAGTACCGGGAGGTTACCGGAACCCCCCGGGAGCCATATGGGCCTTCATGGGCCTTAGTGGAAAGGAGAAAGGGGCAGCCCAAGGTGGCCACGCGCCTCCCCCCTCCCCTAGTCCTATTAGGACTAGGAGAGGTGGCCGGCCCCCCTCTCTCTCTTTCCCCCTCGGGGAATCCTAGTCCAACTAGGATTGGGGGGGAGTCCTACTCCCGGAAGGAGTAGGACTCCTCCTGCGCCCTCCTCCTGGCAGGCGCCCCCCTCCCCCTTGGCTCCTTTATATATTGAGGCAGAGGCACCCCAGAAACACACAAGTTGATCCACGTGATCTATTCCTTAGCCGTGTGCGGCGCCCCCAGCCACCATAGTCCTCGATAATACTGTAGATGAGTTTAGGCGAAGCCCTGCTGCTGTAGTACATCAAGATCGTCACCACGCCATCGTGCTGACGGAACTCTTCCCCGACACTTTGCTGGATCGGAGTCCAGGGATCGTCATCAAGCTAAACGTGTGCTCGAACTCGGAGGTGCCGTAGTTTTGGTGCTTGATCGGTTGGATCGTGAAGACGTACGACTACTTCCTCTACGTCGTGTCAACGCTTCCGCGGTCGGTCTGCGTGGGTACGTAGACAACACTCTCCCCTCTCATTTCTATGCATCACATGATCTTGCGCGTGCGTAGGAAATTTTTTGAAATTACTACGAAACCCAACAGATATCTATCCAGAACCCCAAAGATGGCGTCCAAGGACTGGCCTTTGGAATGGTTTTATATAGATGATGTCCCACTACCGGACCCTATCCGGGTCGGTCTCCCCGAATTCAACATTGCTCCCTTAAAGAAACGCCTGAGCTGGCGTCCGCGGAGCTCTCAGAGAGAAAGCGATAGGGACGTTCTTCACCTGATGGGCCGGATACGACTATTGGCTCATTCCGGACTAACCATGATTGGAGTCATGGCCGCATGCATTATGCGGGGGGTGCATCCGCTTCAATATAGAGGCCACCCCATGTGGGATATTAACGGGGAGGATGACGCCGCCCATTACGGTCGTAAGGGGCCAGCCTCAGCTGTCACTCTAGTAAAGATCTTATCCTCTTTGTACAAGGGAGAAGAGGAGGAATTCCTCCGCGTCAACCTGCAGGGCGGATTTAGTATGTACAACCCCCCGAGTTGGGTAAGTGAACAATTGTGCCTGCCCATCCACTTTATATTCCCATGATTAAATATGTAGTCCAACGATTTCAATGCAGGAACTGCGTCAGGAAGTAAAGGATATAAACAGCCGTCCCCCACAACCCGAGGATCCAGAACGGTCCCTCGATCCGGACTCCGAAGAGGATCCGGATATATCGGTGGAATTGATTAACGGGGTGTTTCATCAGTTAAGCAAGGACAATACCTTGGTGGCCATTACGGCTGATTACCCAGGGTTAATCCCGGCCTCCCAGGTAACAGAGAGCGGAGTCTCATCCCTTTGAGAAGGAATCCATTCTCACGCATTTCAGTTTTCCTGACAACGACCGTGTTTTGCAGGGGAGGTCTCCAAGGCGGGAGGCCGAACCTGCAGCGGCTAGCCAACGAGGGGCCGCAGGGCCCCGTGGGGCAAAAAGGAATGTAGTCTGGACTGGGATGCCGGCGCAAAGGTATAGCGCATCCTCTTTTTCCCTGGTGTTATTTCTTCAGGACATATTAACGTTCGTGCTATCTTCAGGTCGAAGAGACCTCGCCGGACTACATCCGGAGAGGTTTCCAACCGTGCCTCCACCAGCCAGGCTCCAACGCCTGGCCCGGAAGCGGGAGCGAACACGAGGCACACACCGGACGCTCCTCCGACAGAGGATGCGGACAGGCTGTCTGCCACCAATTCCGAGGTGGAGAGTGCCATGAACCACAGGCGTCGCCGGACAGTTCTTCGCGACGCTTGTTTCTCCTGAGAGGCATTAGATGCCTTCAATTCGGGAGATGCGTACCTCCGTGCCGCTCAAAATGGTTTAACCAGAGGCATGGAGAAATATGTAAAAGACATACGGGTAAGAAAATTTTGGTAAATATATTTGTATATACCAGTAGCCCCCGAGAATTGAAACAGTTAGAGTAACTGGTTTAAGGATCATTTGTTATGCAGGTTCTTATAGAGAAGAATACCGTACTGTCCCAGGAGCTGAAAGAGTGCAAAGCCCAACTGGAGGCCGCACTAGCCGCGGCAGGGGAGCCTAAAGAGACCCCCTCTGGTAAGATACCCTTCGAAATATTAATATCTTGCGAAGTGCGGCGTGGGTATGAATCTGCCAAATCATATTGCAGATGGCGCCGGACTGGATCTGGAGAGGCAACAACTCTTACGCCGGCTAAAGGCCGGTGAGAGTATGCTGACAAGGGTGAGGCGGGAGAAGAATGATCTTCAGGATGCCAACACCAAGCTGGACATTGAACTTAAAGATGTTCGTGGCCAGCTGTCGGACTCTACTAAGGAGAATCAGCGGCTCCGACGCGGCATATTTAGTAAGTGCTTAAGCGAATCTTTGAAAAAAAAGAGTTCGGCGAGGAAGTCGACTAACAGAGTAATGTTTGTAGGTATGCTAGCGGGTCGTCCTGCGGAGGAGATGCCCGGTTCTACGGGTGACCTTCTTCCCGAGCTCTCGCAACTGCACGAGCGAGTTTGGCAGGCGATGCGAGGCGTTGCCCAAGCCTTATGGCCTTCCCACTCCATTCCCGAGGGTCTTGGAGAGCTTTCAGAGAAGCTTAAGGGAGCTCGGCGGCGCTTCCGGTTGTGGAAGATATCGGCCTACCGACAAGGCGCTAGGGAGGCCTGGGCCATGGTGAAGACGCGGTACACGAAGTCTGACCCGAACCACATGGCCGAGGTCGGACCTGTGGGGCCAGACGGGAAGGAGGTTCCTATTAGCTTAGTTTATGGTCAAGTAAAATTGGCCGCAAAGTATTCCTAGCAGGACTGTAAGTTAGACAGCCTGTTAGATGGTATTGAAGTGGAATACAATCAGTCAGAGTGACTATGTAATTTTTAATTGACATGTGTAATGCCTTCTAGCTGGATTGTAGATCGTTTGTCATTGCCGACCTTTTCGCTTCAACCTCAGGACCTGACGGTCTGGAGTGTGTCCGAATACCCTACCGGTTATGTAAGAACCGGGGTATGCATGGAGACCAGGCGTAGGGGTCATTAGTGCTTTATCAGACAAGTGCCCAACTAGTTATGTTATATTACATGGTTAGTAAGAAACATCTTCCAGAGAGAAGAGTTCCGTTAGGGGTTCCTTTCTCTGGGAGGCATGCCCTAAAGTGCATGTCCGTACTGCAAACGCAGGAAAATCATCTGGGGGCATATACATAAATAAGTAAAAAAAAGCTCATCTTTTAGTTCATCGACCGAATATTCCCTTAAGAACGCTAGCTTTCGGCTTCACCCAGTCTGAGGTACACATCCGGCTAATCCGGCAGTAACAATCACAGAGGTTCTCCCTTTACCACCTAGCCGAACAATCGGGAACGTAGGGGTAAGCACAGGAGCCAGGCAACCCAGCTTGGCCAAAACTTAAGTCATATCGATGCATATAATGGTGAAGAAAAGGTACATGCGGAAGTTTGACACATGTGGTGGGCGTGAAGCCCGTATAAATAAGCTTCTGTTAAAGAAGCCCCCAGGTTTAATGAGCGCGAGTAGCACTTCACTTGAGGAGCCTTTAAGGGCTATAAAAGAGAAGAGGGGAAGGAGAGAAATGTAAGACAGAAAATGTAAAAAATTGACAGAGGAAGGAGACAAACACAGAGTCCGGTGCTAGGCATAGAATCTTCGGAGACGGGCTGCGTTCCATGGGTTCGGCTTGAGTCGGTTATCCGACGCATCTCGCAGGCGGTATGCTCCACCAGTCAGGACTTGGTCGATTATGAAGGGACCTTCCCACTTGGGCTTCAGCTTGTCCTTTTTCTTGTCCGGCAGTCGTAGAACTAATTCGCCAATGTTGTAGCTTTTGGCCCGCACTTCTCTGCTTTGATATCTTCGAGCCTGCTGTTGATAGAATGCGGAACGGGCTTTTGCCACATCACGCTCCTCCTCTAAGGCGTCCAAACTGTCCTACCGATCGAGCTTACCTCCCTTTCTTTGTACATGCGCACTCGAGGTGAGTCATGAATTATGTCGCAGGGCAAGACTGCCTCTGCGCCGTAAACCATAAAAATGGTGTGTATCAGGTGGTGCGGTTCGGCGTGGTCCGCAGCCCCCAGAGTACGGAGTCGAGCTCCTCTACCCAGTGCGTGTTAGATTCCTTGAGGGACCGCACTAATCTGGGTTTGATGCCGCTCATGATGAGACCATTTGCACGTTCGACCTGAACGTTAGTTTGTGGGTGATAGACGGAAGCATAATCGAGCTTGATGCCCATGTTTTTGCACCAGAGTTTTACCTCATCAGCCGTGAAGTTCGTGCCATTATCGGTGATGATGCTGTGGGGGACGCCATAACAGTGTACGACCCCGGATATAAAGTCTATCACAGGTCTGGATTCGGCCGTCTTAACAGGCTTGGCTTCTATCCATTTGGTGAACTTATCCACCATGACCAGTAAGTATTTTTTTCTTGTGGGTTCCGCCTTTAAGGGGTCCCACCATGTCAAGCCGCCAGACCGTGAAAGGCCAAGTGATGGGGATAGTTTGGAGGGCGGTGGGTGGCATATGGCTTTGGTTTGCAAAAAGCTGGCAACCGACGCATTTATGGACCAAGTCCTGAGCGTCCGCCCGGGCCATCGGCCAATAAAAGCCTGTACAGAAAGCCTTGCTTACGAGGGACCGGGCATGAATTTCAGCCAGCAGGTTCCTCCCTTCCTCTTCGGAGATGCACCTTTGAAGGACTCTGGTAGTGCTTTTCTTGTAAAGTTCTCCCTCATGGACTTTATAGGCTTTAGATCGCCGCACTATACAGCGTGCCTCGTTTTGGTCCTCTGGGAGTTCCTGCCTAGTAAGGTAGGCTAGGAATGGTTCTGTCCACGGGGCGATAACGACCATTAGTACGTGGGCTGAGGTTGTTATTTCATTGGCAGAGCCTCCGATTATGTCAGATTGTTCAGCGTCGGACAGTGTGGTTGGGTCCAGACTAATATTGCCATGTTCCCCTTCCCATACTACGGATGGCTTGAACAGCCTTTCCAGGAAGATGTTGGGGGGGACCGCCTCGCGTTTTGTGCCGATGCGTGCCAGGACGTCTGCCGCCTGATTGTTTTCTTGGGCTATATGGTGAAATTCGAGCCCTTCAAACCGAGCTGACATTTTGAGGACGGCGTTGCGGTAAGCTTCCATTTTTGGATCCTTGGCATCGAAGTCTCCATTTATTTGGGATATCGCGAGCTTCGAATCCCCGCGCACCTCTAGGCGTTGAATGCCCATGGATACTGCCATCCGGAGACCATGTAAAAGGGCCTCATATTCGGCTGCATTGTTGGAGTCCGTGTACATAATCTGGAGTACATATTGAACTGTGTCTCCTATGGGGGACGTCAAAACGACGCCGGCCCCTAGTCCGGCCAACATTTTGGAACCGTCAAAGTGCATGATCCAGTTTGAATATGTGCCGTACTCTTTAGGGAGTTCGGCCTCCGTCCATTCTGCGACGAAGTCGGCCAAAACTTGCGACTTGATAGCTCGCCGTGGCCTATAAGTTATGTCGAACGGGAGGAGCTCGATGGCCCATTTTGCAATCCGGCCCGTTGCGTCATGGTTGTTTAGAATATCATTGAGTGGTACTTCCGATGCTACTATGATTGAACACTCTTGAAAGTAGTGTCATAGCTTCCGGGATGCCATGAATACCGCATATGCAATCTTTTGATAATGTGGGTACCGCGATTTGCATGGGGTGAGGACATTGGACACATAGTAAACTGGCTTTTGGAGGGGGAATTTGTGTCCGTCCGTTTCCCGCTCGACGACGAGTACTGCACTGACAACTTGATGGGTTGCTGCAATGTACAATAGCATTGGTTCGCCGATGTTTGGCGCGGCCAGGACGGGGTTTGTTGCCAATATGGCTTTTATTTCCTCGAGTCCGGCCGTGGCGGCGTCTGTCCACTCGAAGTGTTCGGTGTGCCGAAGGAGGCGATAGAGGGGTAGCGCCTTTTCTCCCAACCGGGAGATAAAGCGGCTTAGAGCCGCCACGCATCTGGTTAATTTTTGTACCTGTTTGAGGTCCTTTGGGATATCCAATTGTGACAAAGCTCAGATCTTGGCTGGATTTGCTTCGATTCCCCTACCGGATACAATGAAGCCCAAGAGCTTTCCGGCTGGAACACCGAAAATGCATTTTTCCGGATTTAGCTTGATGTCATATGCTCGGAGGTTGTCAAATGTAAGCCTCAAGTCGTCTACTAGAGATTCGACATGTCTTGTTTTTACGATCACATCATCCACGTATGCCTCTACTGTTTTGCCGATCTGGTTTGCCAGACATGTCTGAATCATGCGCTGATATGTTGCGCCGGCGTTTTTGAGCCCGAAAGGCATTGTGTTGAAGCAGAATGGGCCATATGGGGTGATGAATGCCGTTGCGGCTTGGTCTGACTCGGCCATCTTGATTTGAACATATATAGAAGGAAGAAGTAGGTCGATTGAGCCACGAGGGGGAGGGTGCGCCCCCCTGCCTCGTGGACACCTCGTTCGTTTCTTGACGTCCACTCCAAGTCCTCTGGATCACGTTTGTTCCAAAAATCACGCTCCCGAAGGTTTCATTCCGTTTGGACTCCGTTTGATATTCCTTTTCTGTGAAACACTGAAATAGGCAAAAAAAATAGCAATTTGCTCTGGGCCTTGGGTTAATAGGTTAGTCCCAAAAATAATATAAAAGTGTTAAATAAAGCCCATTAACATCCAAAACAGATAATATAATAGCATGGAACAATCAAAAATTATAGATACGTTGGAGACGTATCAATGAACTATAATATGCAAGGGATGGATAAGACAATTCCCGAGCTCTTCGCAATGCTAAAGGCTGCGGAGGTAGAAATCAAGAAGGAGCATCAAGTGTTGATCGTCAACAAGACCACCAGTTTCAAGAAGAAGGGCAAAGGGAAGAAGGGGGACTTCAAGAAGAACAGCAAGCAAGATGCTGCTCAAGTGAAGAAGCCCAAGTCTGGACCTAAGCCTGAGACTAAGTGCTTCTACTGCAAAGGAACTGGTCAGTGGAAGCGGAACTGCCCCAAGTATTTGGCGGAGAAGAAGGATGGCAAAGTGAAAGGTATATTTGATATACATGTTATTGATGTATACCTTACTAGTGCTCGCAGTAGTGCCTGGGTATTTGATACTGGATCTGTTGCTAATATTTGCAACTCGAAATAGGGGCTACGGATTAAGCGGAGATTGGCTAAGGACGAGGTGACGATGCGCGTGGGAAATGGTTCCAAAGACGATGCGATCACCGTCGGCATGCTACCTCTACATCTACCTTCGGGATTAGTTTTAGACCAGAATAATTGTTATTTGGTGCCAGCGTTAAGCATGAACATTATATCTGGATCTTGTTTGATGCGAGATGGTTATTCATTTAAATCAGAGAATAATTGTTGTTATATTTATATGAATAATATCGTTTATGGTCATGCACCCTTGAGGAGTGGCCTATTTTTACTAAATCTTGATAGTAGTGATAGACATATTCATAGTATTGAAGCCAAAAGATATAAGTTTAATAATGATAGTGCAACTTATTTGTGGCACTGTCGTTTAGGTCATATTGGTGTAAAGTGCATGAAGAAACTCCATGCTGATGAGCTTTTGGAATCACTTGATTATGAATCACTTGATGCTTGCGAACCATGCCTCATGGGCAAGATGACTAAAACTCTGTTATCCGGAACAATGGAACGAGCAACAGACTTATTGGAAATAATACATACTGATGTATGCGGTCCAATGAGTGTTGATGCTCATGGCGGGTATCATTATTTTCTGACCTTCACAGATGATTTGAGCAGATATGGGTATATCTACTTGATGAAACATAAGTCTGAAAAATTTGAAAAGTTCAAAGAATTTCATAGTGAAGTGGAAAATCATCGTAAAAAGAAAATAAAGTTTCTACAATCTGATCGTGGAGGAGAATATTTGAGTTACGAGTTTGGTCTTCATTTGAAACAATGCGGAATAGTTTGGCAACTCACGCCACCTGGAACACCACAGCGTAATGGTGTGTCTGAACGCCGTAACCGCACTTTATTAGATATGGTGCGATCTATGATGTCTCTTACTGATTTACCGCTATCATTTTGGGGTTGTGCTTTAGAGCCGGCTGCATTCACGTTAAATAGGGCACCATCGAAATCCGTTGAGACAACACCTTATGAACTGTGATTTGGCAAGAAACCCAAGTTGTCGTTTCTTAAAGTTTGGGGCTGTGATGCTTATGTGAAAAAGCTTCAACCTGATAAGCTCGAACCCAAATCAGAGAAATGTGTCTTCATAGGATACCCAAAGGAGACTATTGGGTACACCTTCTATCATAGATCCGAAGGCAAGATATTCGTTGCTAAGAATGGATCCTTTCTAGAGAAGGAGTTTCTCTCGAAAGTAGTGAAGTGGGAGGAAAGTACAACTTGATGTGGTAATTGTACCAGCTCCCTTATTGGAAAGTAGTTCATCACAGAAATCAGTTCCAGTGATTCCTACATAGTAAGTGAGGAAGCTAATAATGATGATCATGAAACTTCTGATCAAGTTACTATCAAACCTTGTAGGTCAGCCAGACTAAGATCCACACCAGAGTGGTATGGTAATCCTGTTCCGGAGGTCACGTTACTTGACCATGACGAACCTACGAACTATGAGGAAGCGATGATGATCCCAGAATCCGCAAAATGGCTTGAGGCCATGAAATCTGAGATGGGATCCATGTATAAGAACAAACTGTGGACTTTGGTTGACTTGCCCGATGATCGGCAAGTAATAGAGAATAAATGGATCTTCAAGAAGAAGACTGACGTAGACGGTAATATTACTATCTACAAAGCTCGGCTTGTTGCAAAAGGTTTTCGACAAGTTAAAGGAGTTGACTACGATGAGACCTTCTCACCCATAGCGATGCTTAAGTCCGTCCGAATCATGTTAGCAATTGCCGCATTTTATGATTGTGAAATTTGGAAAATGGATGTCAAAACTACATTCCTTAATGGATATCTTAAAGAAGAGTTGTATATGATGCGACCGGAAGGTTTTGTCAATCCAAAAGGTGCTAACAAAGTATGCAAGCTCCAGCGATCCATTTATGGACTCGTGCAAGCCTCTCGGAGTTGGAATATACGCTTTGATAGTGTTATCAAAGCATATCAAAGCATGTGGTTTTATACAGACTTTTTGGAGAAGCCTGTATTTACAAGAAAGTGAGTGGGAGCTCTGTAGCATTTCTGATATTATATGTGGATGACATATTGTTGATCAGAAATGATACTGAATTTCTGAATAGCATAAAAGGATACTTGAATAAGAATTTTTCAATGAAAGACCTCGGTGAAGCTGCTTATATATTAGGCATCAAGATCTATAGAGATAAATGAAGACGCTTAATTGGACTTTCGCAAAGCACATACCTTGATAAAGTTTTGAAGAAGTTCAAAATGGATCAAGCAAAGAAAGGGTTCTTGCCTGTATTACAAGGTGTGAAGTTGAGTCAGACTTAATGCCCGACCACTACAGAAGATAGAGAGAAAGTGAAAGTCATTCCCTATGCATCAGCCATAGGTTCTATCATGTATGCAATGATATGTACCAGACCTGATGTGTGCCTTGCTATAAGTTTAGCAGGGAGGTACCAAAGTAATCCAGGAGTGGATCACTGGGCAGCGGTCAAGAACATCCTGAAATACCTGAAAAGGACTAAGGATATTTTTCTTGTTTATGGAGGTGACAAGGAGCTCGTCGTAAATAGTTATGTCGATGCAAGCTTTGACACTGATCCGGATGACTCTAAAGTCACAAACCGGACATGTATTTTTATTAAATGGTGGAGCTGTTAGTTGGTGCAGTTCCAAGCAGAGCGTCATGGCGGGATCTACGTGCGAAGCAGAGAACATAGCTGCTTCAGAAGCAGCAAATGAAGGAGTCTGGATGAAGGAGTTCATATCCGATCTAGGTGTCATACCTAGTGCATCGGGTCCAATGAAAATCTTTTGTGACAATACTGGTGCAATTGCATTGGCAAAGGAATCCATATTTCACAAGAGAACCAAGCACATCAAGAGACGCTTCAATTCCATCCATGATCAAGTCAAGGAGGGAGACATAGAGATTTGCAAGATACATACGAATCTGAATATTGCAGACCCATTGACTAAGCCTCTCTCACGAGCAAAACATGATCAGCACCAAGACTCCATGGGTGTTAGAATCATTACAATGTAATCTAGATTATTGACTCTAGTGCAAGTGTGAGACTGAAGGAAATATGCCGTAGAGGCAATAATAAAGTTGTTATTTGTATTTCCTTATATCATGATAAATGTTTATTATTCATGCTAGAATTGTATTAACCGGAAACTTAGTACATGTGTTAATACATAGACAAACAGAGTGTCACTACTATGCCTCTTCTTGACTAGCTCGTTAATCAAAGATGGTTAAGTTTCCTAGCCATGGACAAGAGTTGTCATTTGATGAATGGGACCACATCATTAGAGAATGATGTGATTGACTTGACCCATCCGTTGGCTTAGCACTATGATTGTTTAGTTTATTGCTATTGCTTTCTCCATAACTTATACATGTTCCTATGACTATGAGATTATGCAACTCCGGAATACCGGAGGAACACTTAGTGTGCTATAAAACGTCAGAACATAACTGGGTGATTATAAAGATGCTCTACAGGTGTCTCTGATGGTGTCTGTTGAGTTCGCATAGATCTAGATCAGGATTTGTCACTCCGATTGTCGGAGAGGTATCTCTCGGCCCTCTAGGTAATGCACATCACTATAAGCCTTGCAAGCAATGTGACTAATGAGTTAGTTGTGGGATGATGCATTACAGAACGAGTGAAGAGACTTGCCGGTAATGAGATTGAACTAGGTATTGAGATACCGACGATCGAATCTCGGGCAAGTAACATACCGATGACAAAGGGAACAATGTATGTTGTTATGCGGTTTGACCGGTAAAGATCTTTCATAGAATATGTAGGAACCAATATGAGCATCCAGGTTCCGCTATTGTTTATTGACCGTAAGTGAGTCTCAGTCATCTCTACATAGTTCTCGAACCCGTAGGGTCCGCACGCTTAACGTTCGATGACAATCGGTATTATGAGTTTATGTGTTTTGATGTACCGAAGGTAGTTCAGAGTCCTGGATGTGATCACAGACATGACGAGGAGTCTCGAAATGGTCGAGACATAAAGTTCGATATATTGGAAGGGTATGTTTGGACATCAGAATGGCTCCGGATGAGTTCGGGCATTTACAGGAGTACCAGGGGGTTACCGGAACCCCCCGGGGAGTCAATGGGCCTTATTGGGCCTTAGTGCGAGAGAGAGGAGGAGGTGGCCAGGTGGAGGCCTCCCCTGAGCCCAATCCGAATTGGGTGGAGGAGCAGCCCCCCTTTCCTTCCCTCTCTCTCTCTCTCTTTCGGTGTCAAAACCGGCGGATCTCGGGTAGGGGGTCCCGAACTGTGTGTCTAGGCCGGATGGTAACAGGAGACAAGGGACACAATGTTTTACCCAGGTTCGGGCCCTCTTGATGGAGGTAAAACCCTACGTCCTGCTTGATTAATATTGATGATATGGGTAGTACAAGAGTAGATCTACCACGAGATCAAGGAGGCTAAACCCTATAAGCTAGCCTATGGTATGATTGTTGTATGATGAAGTTGTTCTACGGACTAAAACCCTTCGGTTTATATAGACACCGAGAGGGTTAGGGTTACACAAAGTCAGTTACAATGGTAGGAGATCTTGAATATCCGCATCGCCAAGCTTGCCTTCCACGCCAAGGAAAGTCCCATCCGGACACGGGACAGAGTCTTCAATCTTGTATCTTCATAGTCCTGGAGTCCGGCTCAAGGTATAGTCCGGCTACTCGGACACCCCCTAATCCAGGACTCCCTCAGTAGCCCCCGAACCAAGCTTCAATGACGACGAGTCCAGCGCGCAGATTGTCTTCGGCATTGCAAGGCGGGTTCTTCTCCAAATTCCGTGTACCTGCTGAATAATGTCTGATTTTCATAATGTAGCGCACCTTGGCTTCCATGCCCAATAATGGCCGTCTTCCAAGTGTCAAATGAATGTGAAAAGTTGGGGTGTTTTTACATTCACACCCCTAGCCGCATAAATGAGCCATCTATTTAATGGGATGGGTGAGGGAGTCCTGGTTTAGGGGGTGTTCGGGTAGCCGGACTATACCTTCAGCCGAACTCCAAGACTATGAAGGTACAAGATTGAAGACTCCGTCCCGTGCCCGGATGGGACTTTCCTTGGCCTGGAAGGCAAGCTTGGCGATGCGGATATTCAAGATCTCCTACCATTGTAACCGACTTTGTGTAACCCTAACCCTCTCCGGTGTCTATATAAACCGGAGTGTTTTAGTCCGTAGGACAACTTCATCATACAACAATCATACCATAGGCTAGCTTCTAGGGTTTAGCCTCCTTGATCTCGTGGTAGATCTACTCTTGTACTACCCATATCATCAATATTAATCAAGCAGGACGTAGGGTTTTACCTCCATCAAGAGGGCCCGAACCTGGGTAAAACATTGTGTCCCTTGTCTCCTATTACCATACGGCCTAGACGCACAGTTCAGGACCCCCTACCCGAGATCCGCCGGTTTTGACACCGACATTGGTGCTTTCATTGAGAGTTCCTCTGTGTCGTCGCTTTCAGGCCCGATGGCTTCTTCGATCATCAACCACGATGCAGTCCAGGGTGAGACTTTTCTCCCCGGACAGATCTTCGTCTTCGGCGGCTTCGCACTTTGGGCCAACTCGCTTGGTCACCTTGAGCAGATCGAAAGTTACGCCCCTGGCCATCAGGTCAGGTTTGGAAGCCTAAACTACACGGCTGACATCCGCGGGGACTTGATCTTCAACGGATTCGAACCACAGCCAAGCGTGCCGCATTGTCTCGATGGGCATGATATAGCTCTACCGCCGAACAGCGCCTTGGAGGCCGCACACGCATCGGTTCCGACCATTGATTCGGAGCCCACTGCGCCAATCGAGGATCAGCGATTGGACGCTGCCTCAGGGGCTGCGATCTCAGAGCCGATCGAGCCGAACTCCAGCCCCGCACTCCGCATGGCCCGTGACTCCGAGGAGCCGGAATCCTCTCCGAACTCCGAGCCCCCCCCCCCCCGCGCCCCCGCCGATCGAATCCGATTGGGCGCTGATAATGGAGTTCACCGCCGCGGACATCTTTCAGCACTCGCCCTTCGGCGACATCCTGAATTCTCTAAAGTCTCTCTCTTTATCAGGAGAGCCCTGGCCGGACTACGGTCAGCAAGGTTGGGATACGGACGATGAAGAAATTCAAAACCCACCCACCACCCACTTCGTAGCCACTGTCGACGACTTAACCGACATGCTTGACTTCAACTCCGAAGACATCAACGGCATGGACGACGATGCAGGAGACGAACAAGAACCAGCACCTGTAGGGCGTTGGAAGGCCAACTCGTCATATGACATACATATGGTGGACACTCCAGAGGATGGAGATGGCGATGGAACAGCGGTGGACGATACCTCTAAGAAACAGCCCAAGCGCTGGCGTTAGCGGTGCCGCTCTAAATCCCGCCAAAGCAAAAACGGTGATTCCGGCATGGGAGATAATACTACTCCGGATAGCGCCGAAGAACACCCCCTCCAGCAAAATTCGGCACAGGAGGATAGAGAAGCCGGCCCTCACGAGAGGGCGGCGGACCAAGAGGTTGAGGACGATAATTATACGCCTCCCTCTGAAGACGAGGCAAGCCTCGACGACGACGAGTTCGTCGTGCCAGAGGATCTTGCCGAACAAGAGCGTTTTAAACGCAGGCTCATGGCCACGGCAAGCAGCCTCAAGAAAAAGCGGCAACAGCTTAGAGCTGATCAGGATTTGCTAGCTGACAGATGGACTGAAGTCCTTGCGGCCGAAGAGTATGAACTCGAACGCCCCTTCAAGAGTTACCCAAAGCGCAGGCTGCTACCCCGACTAGAGGAGGAAGCACCTACATCACCAGCGCACGACATGGCCAACCGGCCACCTCGTGGCCGCGATAGAGAGGCCTCTTGGCCCTCCACTCAAGCCATGCCCCGGCACCGCGTCAAGCATACTAAGGCACGGGAAAATGCGCCCGACCTGCACGACATCCTGGAGGACAAGGCAAGGTGTCGGTGTCAAAACCGGCGGATCTCGGGTAGGGGGTCCCAAACTATACGTCTAGGATCGATGGGTAACAGGAGGCAGGGAACACTTTGTTTTACCCAGGTTCGGGCCCTCTCGATGGAGGTAGTACCCTACTCCTGCTTGATTAATATTGATGATATGGGTAGTACAAGAGTAGATCTACCACGAGATCAAGGAGGCTAAACCCTAGAAGCTAGCCTATGGTATGATTGTTGTGTATATTGTATATCTATCGACTAGCCTGGCCTCGGTTTATATAATGCACCGGAGGCCTAGGATAACAAGAGTCCTAGCCGAATACGCCGGTGGGGAGAAGTCCTTGTATTGATCGCCAAGTCTTGTGGAATTTTCCTTGTATGCGGTAGCCGTCCGAACTGCCCATGATTATACGGCCACGGGGGTCCTCGGCCCAATCCAATAGATCGGGAGACGACATGGTGAGCACCCCTAGTCCAGGACACTGTCAGTAGCCCCCTGAACCGGTCTTCAAGTTAGGGACGCTCCTCGATTCTTCCGAACTGTTCTTCATCTTCGGTTGCCGGTCTTGAAAACTGGTTCAATAAATCTTCTTTATCTTCGATCTTGAGGATCGCCGAAATGCATTCGACAAGTTTACACGTCGGGTATCCGAGGAGCCCCTTTAAGTTTTCGGCCTTTATCAATGCCTTGTTTATTTTTATGCCACACCTTGGGCTTGAAGTTGTTCCCGAGAGGCAGGGTCCTCTTGCGTCCGAGCTCCAACGCCGGACTGCACTCAAGGTATCTTTTGCAGCCGAGCACCAACGCCGGACCGCTTCCCAGCTCTAGCGCCGGAATGTATCCGAGCTCCAACGCCGGACTATGTATCCGAGCTCCAACCCCGGACTGTATATCCGAGCTCCACTGCCGAAATATATCCGAGCTCCAACGCCGGACTGTGTCCACGCTCCAATGCCGGACTATATCCGAGGTGTCATATCACCTTGGTTCAAAAAAGTTGAAGGAGTTTAGCCGAGCTTAATGCCGGAAATGCCCTCTATGGAGCCAGCCACTAGCGCCCGAGCTTTATGCCGGACTGCTTCCGAGGTGGTGCACCACCCCGACTATGGGCCGATTTTTTGTCAATATTTTTTATTGGTGCAATTTATTCTCTACCGAGATATATAGCCAGTAGCCCTCAAGGTGTGTATCGGTCTAAAACACGAGATGCACATGAAGGATGACATAAGACCGCTGATCCCAGTAGCCGCTGAGACTCAGGTTGATTTGCAAAATCGGCCTGAGGATAAAGTCCTAGCTCGGCAGAATACTTCGGGACACAAAAGCGGCGTGCTCAATCCTCAAGACTCAGGTTGGGTGCGGCCGACCAACCTGAGGATCAAAATCTCCTCGGAAACTATATTGCACATAAAATTTTCTGCATTGGACAAGCAATGCAGTAGCCCCCGAGACACTGGTCGGGTGGCAACACCAGATCAGGGGATCGATGTGCCCCTTTAATATTTGTAAATAATAAGCCCGAAGCCCAGTAGCCCCCGGGCCTTAATGCGGGCACGGGTGGTCGAATTAAGGATCAATATCCATAGTAAAATCAAAAATTATGTGTAATGACTCTATGTATCTAAGTACTTTACGTTATTAATGCTCGGATCCGCATTGTACAAAACTTTGTTGACCGACCATCGGCTTCCACCTCCTTGGCCAGTAGCCGAGGAGTGTTTGTCCTACTTTATAAAGCCTTTATGAGGGCAAAGATTTATGACAAACAAGGCAATCTGGCAGCACGGTTTTATAAACAAAGGTACGCAGAAAGATATGTTATATTACTGTTTAACAGAAGAAATGTATTCCAAAGAAAATAGTCCCGCTATCGGTTCCTTTCTTTGGGTTGTCATGCTAAGCATGATCATGAAACCTCAGCTCGAATGTAAGAGCAAAATATCGAGGATTTAGTTTGGGAGGCCAGTTAATAGCCCCCGGTATTGTTCGGCGACAGTCAAGGTCAAGCCGTAAACACTTCGGCCAATGTTATGAATGGCCCGTCATAGTCATCAGATCGCTGACTAGTTTACGCTTATTGTGACAGTCAGTTTTCGGCTTTCTCCACTAAGGTGCTTAACCATGTGAGCTGGAAGCACAATCGCAGTGGTTCTCCCTTTGCACGCCTAGCCGAACAAAACGGAACGTAGGAAACAAGTGCAGGAGCCGGGCAACCCAACTATTGACCGAAGACACAATTCGAAACCGATGCATATATAGCAATATCTGAGAATGTTTTTGCCGAATCCCTAAAGGTGTCCGGCGTTGCACTGCGGGACTAATGCTGGAAAAGCACAAATAGTTTATAAGTGCCAAAAAGCTTGGAAAACCAAGAAACGTCAGTAAAAACATGACGTCCGAACAAGATCAAGTGTTCGGTGCCAATCCAAAAATTGGTCTTAGAAAAAAGAAGTGCTTTTGTCGTGCTTTAACATGATACATCCTATCTCAAGACTTCGAGCGGGTCAGCCTACGGCTTCAACCTCCTATCCCGAGGGCGTAGTACTTCTCATCAGGCCAGTTTAGCAAACTAAACTCTAGCGGCTTTGAGAGAGAAATTAGGCTCCCCGGCTAGTGACCGCACACTCGTGTCGAAAAAGGAGTGATAAATAATAATAAATCTTTGCAACGACTAAGAAGAAGAACACTTATTATAAAACGGCTCAAATAAACTTAAGAGCCCCCAAGTGACTTGGGTAGAAGAATGATTGCATGTACCGAAGTACTTATATCATATCTATGTTCAACCGAACTTTAAACGTGTCTTAATCGACCGTCAGCTTCTCCCTCTTTGGTAAAGGACCGAAAAGTGTTATGTACTCCATCGGTCGAGAATATCAACGGTGTTTCCAATAACCAGGCAATCAGGCCATAAGGCTGTAACAGACAAAGCGCGCTCAGGGAACTTATGCTATATTATCGTGAAGTGTAAGAAGCATCTTCGAAGAAAATAGTACCCCCACCGATACCTTTCTTCGATGCTCATTGTTATTATGAGACTTGTGCAATAGATTTTTTGTACTCATGAGTTCCGTTGTGTGCCGACCATCATTGAATAACTATAAGAGCGCTAGCTTTCGGCTTCACCCAGTCTAAGGTCCGGCTCGGTTGGCCCGATCGTGACAATCGCAGAGGTGCTCCCTTTACTCCCTAGCCGAACAATCGGGAACGTAGGGGTAAACACAGGAGCGAGGCAACCCAGCTTGCAAATCGCTTAAGTCAATATGGTGCATATTGTGGCATAATACACGAACAAGGAACAAAGCCGTACAAGTATAATCATATGCAAGAGGAAAACCTTCATAAATGAAGCCCCCAAGTGAATTGGGTCCTTGAATTTGTGTGTCACAAACAAAATTTGGACAAGGAAATTTTTTACAAGCAACTTTTTTCCAGAAAAGTATAATGCTTGGTCGAACCGAACACAAGTTAGAAATTAAAGCTTTGAGCATGAAAGCGACTTAGCTGGTTAATGTGTTCGGTATTCATGACGCGGTCCGAGCTTGATGCGGGGCAAGGTTCCATCCCCCAAGCTGGTCCTGAGGTGGCGGGGCGGAGAGCTCGACACGCCGAAGTGGTGACATAGCACGGTCAATGCAGACCGGCAGAGTGACGCCGAAGTCCCCAGATCATTTTCCTGTGCACAAAAAATAGTGCAAACCGGAGATAATAGTAATAATGATAATTAAAAAAATGTTGCATAATAAATAATTTATGCAAAGTGAGTAATAAAAGAAATATGGCCCGGCGCCGAAGTCAATGTCGATGCAGGGCGTTGGCGTGATGCGGTAAAGGCGTGGCAAAGCCTGAATTCACAGGTCGGTCCGAGTTCCGGATGCGGCATTCACCGGACTGTGTACGGAGACTGACCGGACCACCATGCGACCGTCGTTAATGCGGCCACCATTTGATAGACCTGTGTACATATGATGGACAAACCAGAGTAATAATTCCTTGGGAAAAATTGAACCCAAACAAGCAAAAAATACTAGGATTAATAGCACCTGGTTTATTTGTTGTAGCAATCCGAAGGAAGGTGATTCCCAAAGTTGGGACTCGATCCGCACACCCATTACCGGAGTAGGTTGATGTAGAGATGGTGAATCCTCGATGTCAGCCGATGAGTCGAAGTAGGTCGGCGTGATGGACACCAGCTTGAAGAAGCAATAGTGCGGCCCTGCCGATGCAGGTCGTGACGTGGTCGATGCCGGCTTGATGAAGCGACCGTGCGGTGATGCCGGTATGCCCGCTCCGTGTAATCCGTGGGGTGGCGATGTTGGTGATGATTTATCCTTCGCGATGCCGGACTCTTGTTCGGCTTGCCGAGATGATGATCCGAAGAAGTTGAGCTTGGCTCAACAAAGTGACGCCGCGTCTTAGCGCAGGTCGGCAGCCATGGAGTAATATTGCCGGACTGGTTTGACACCAGCATGATATCGAAGATCATGTTCAAAAGATCTTAAAGTTAGTGGGATGTGTTCGGGAACAAAACACAATACCCCATACAAAACTTCCTTTAAAAGGGAAGTCCGAAATCCCGTTCATAGAAAAGATGAACTCGGGTCGGATTCGTTTTCGCGCAGAAAATAAATCCGAAAAGTGATGCACTAATCGGAAGGTTCCCGGAGTTTGGACGGTCGGATCGAGCTGAAATTTTTGAGAGGTGGTAGATACAGGAATTCCGCGGCCGATCAACGATTGGATCTTCCAAAGAACGTCCGAGCTAGAAGCTGGACACCACGCCCTAAACACATCCAAATTCTCGTCCGGATTTGAGAAGGCTCCGGTATATCACGGATTGCCAGAGATTCCTCCATCGAAACTTGACGAAGTTTTCCAGGGTTGTTGTAGACTCAATTCCGCACAATTCCGCCAAAGCGATCGTCAAAGCGATACTCGAGGAGGTGGTGGCAGCAGATACGAGTTCGCTGTCCAGAAAAATAGCACGGTCGCTTGAGGGCAATGTTGACGTTGAGACCCCGAGCTCCATGGATGATTCCCCCGTGATCTTGATAGAGATCGGAGTTGATGTTTGATGAAGGCCCTCGTCCGAACATGGTTATCCGAACACGGGGCACAATTCTTGGTCGAACCAACGTGACCAGTCGAGCTGGTGACGAAGATGCCGAAGTCGCAGTTGATCTGCAGGCGAGCCATCGATCCTTTTGTCGATCACACAGCGGAACTCTCAATGAAAGCACCAATGTCGGTGTCAAAACCGGCGGATCTCAGGTAGGGGGTCCCGAACTGTGCGTCTAGGATCAATGGGTAACAGGAGGCAGGGAACACTTTGTTTTACCCAGGTTTGGGCCCTCTCGATGGAGGTAATACCCTACTCCTGCTTGATTAATATTGATGATATGGGTCGTACAAGAGTAGATCTACCACGAGATCAAGGAGGCTAAACCCTAGAAGCTAGCCTATGGTATGATTGTTGTGTAAATTGTATATCTATCGACTAGCCTGGCCTCGGTTTATATAATGCACCGGAGGCCTAGGATAACAAGAGTCCTAGCCGAATACGCCGGTGGGGAGAAGTCCTTGTCTTGATTGCCAAGTCTTGTGGAATCTTCCTTGTATGCGGTAGCCGTCCGAACTGCCCATGAGTATACGGCCACGGGGGTCCTCGGCCCAATCCAATAGATCGGGAGACGACGTGGTGAGCACCCCCTAGTCCAGGACACCGTCACAAGGCAAACAAGAGTGATCTACGGATCGCGCAGGCGCCCCACGGCACGTGACAGTGATCGTCACTCCGGACGCAATGAATCGGGCCGAGCCGAACTCAACAGACAAAGCTCCTTCAAGTTGCGTCGTGATATAGCCCAATACAGAGGTGCTGCACACCCACTATGCTTCACAGATGAAGTAATGGATCATAAAATCCCTGAGGGCTTCAAACCCGTAAACATCGAATCGTACGATGGCACAACAGATCCTGCGGTATGGATCGAGGATTATCTCCTTCATATGCACATGGCCCGCGGCGATGATCTACACGCCATCAAATACCTCCCACTCAAACTTAAGGGACCGTCCCGGCATTGGCTTAATAGCTTGCCAGCAAACTCAATCGGTTCCTGGGAGGACCTGGAAGCCGCATTCCTTGACAACTTCCAGGGCACTTATGTGCGACCACCGGACGCCGATGACCTAAGCCACATAATTCAGTAGCCAGAACAATCGGCCAGGCAATTCTGGACACAGTTCCTAACAAAGAAAAACCAGATAGTCGACTGTCCGGACGCAGAGGCCTTAGCGGCCTTCAAGCATAATATCCGTGACGAGTGGCTGGCCCGGCACCTGGGACAGGAAAAGCCGAAATCTATGGCAGCCCTCACGACACTCATGACCCGCTTTTGCGCGGGAGAAGACAACTGGCTAGCTCGCAGTAACAACTTAACCAAGAACACTGGTAATTCGAATACCAAGGACAAAAGTGACAGGTCGCGTCAGAACAAACAAAAGCGCCACGTTAACAGCGACAGCAACGAGGATACGGCAGTTAATGCCGGATTCTGAGGCTACAAATCCGGTCAACGGAAATAGCCATTCAAAATAAAAACTCAGGGCCCGTCCAGTTTGGACCGAATACTCGACCGCTTGTGCCAGATACATGGCACCCCCGAAAAGCCAGCCAATCACACCAACAGGGATGTTGGGTGTTCAAGCAGGCAGGCAAGTTAAGAGCCAAAAACAAAGACAAGGGGCTGCATAGCGACGACGAGGAGGAGCCCAGGCCGCCGAACAATAGTGGACAGAAGGGATTTCCCCCGCAAGTGCGGACAGTGAACATGATATACGCAACCCACATCCCTAAGAGGGAGCAGAAGCGTGCGTTATGGGACGTATATGCGATGGAGCCGGTCGCCCCAAAGTTCAACCCATGGTCCTCCTGCCCGATCACCTTTGATTGAAGGGACCACCCCACTAGCATCCATCACGGCGGCTTCGCCGCATTGGTTCTAGACCCAATCATTGACGGATTTCATCTCACAAGAGTCCTCATGGACGGCGGCAGCACCCTGAACCTGCTTTATACAGTGCGAAAGATGGGCATAGATCCCTCGAGGATCAAGCCCACCAAAACGACCTTTAAAGGCGTCATACCAGGTGTAGAAGCCAACTGTACAGGCTCAGTTACACTGGAAGTGGTCTTCGGATCTCCGGATAACTTCCGAAGCGAGGAGTTAATCTTCGACATAGTCCAGTTCCGTAGTGGCTATCACGCACTGCTCGGGCGAACCGCATTCACAAAATTCAATGTGGTACCGCACTATGCATACCTCAAGCTCAAGATGCCAGGCCCTAGAGGAGTAATCACGGTCAATGGGAACACTGAACGCTCCCTCCGAACGGAGGAGCACATGGCAGCGCTCGCAGTAGAAGTACAAAGCAGCCTCTCTAGGCAGTTCTCCAGTTCGGCCTTCAAAAAGCCGGACACTGTCAAGCACGCCCGGAGTACCCTACAACAAGACCGCCTAGCATGTTCCGAGCTAGCGTAGCAATGCGGCCCCAACCCTAGCCCTCGCGATATAGCGAAACCAGCGCTTCGCGTACATAACTACGCTCTTGAAATACCATGGGCACAGGGGAAGGGGCACTATCACGGCACGCCTGAAATACGGCTTAAACCGCACCAGGGGCTGCCGGATTCCTTCTTTTTTTTCTCTTACTCTCAGGACTCCTTACTTCGGACGACCCGTTCGGCAATTCAACTGCCTCACAAACGATGCAAGATCCAGGGAAGCAGACAAGCCACGCCGCATCATGGAACTCCCAGGTGGTCTCGATTGCGAGCAGTATACCTGTTTTTAATACAATTCCGCGGCCTGCCCCTGGCCAGGACATGTTAAATAGTCCAATTTATTTTGCTTATCGCACTATTTGTATCGTTCCGCTTTCATAGCAGCCTTTCTATAAACAATGCATAGCTTTTTGTCTATTTTTTGCATTACCCTCTTTTTATATATATGTTTATTAATAACATGCTGCATCCGTACACTGTGGTACGGCAAAATACGCCAGGGGCTTCAGTACCCATCAATATGGCGTGAGAAGTCCGTCCACTTTCACAAGTGCGGCACCCCGAACTTATAGCACTATATGCATCGGCTCCGAATCATGATTTGGGTCAATAGTTGGGTTTGCTCGGCTCCTATGTTTTGGTGCCTTACGTTCCGCTATATCGGCTAAGGTAGTACTAGGAGAACCACTGCGATTGTGCCCCAGTTGAGCTGGGCCGAGCATCTCAGTGGAGAAAGCTAAAACTGACTTTCATGATGAGGCGAGAGACCGGTCGCTGTTCGAGAGATTTTTCGAGTCCTTAAAGGCTTATGCCGCTTCGAGCGAGGAACCGGCTTTGTTCAGCCAAGGCGTGGATAGCGCCCCGAACTCGGTCTTCCGAATACTAGGGGCTTCACCGAAATTTAAAATTATAGAGTTCTATGGCTAAGTGAGGGTGTTCAAGCATTGTAGTCTGATTGCCTTGTTCGTTGTGCTGACCGCCTCCCTCGACGGACCCAATCATGGGAAAAAGAGCGCTCAGGTTTATCCCGAACACCCCAGCACTAGTGGCATGGGGGCAGAAGCCGACGACTGGCCATCTCTCAATTTTTTGATAAATGGCCGCACAGAAAGTAATATTTTAAATTCAAGCATTGCTTAGCGCATATGAACAAGTTTTTAGCGCACAGGATAACACGAGCGAGTTCATTCAAAAATTACATCCTTGGTACATTCATCCGCCACAAGGCGGGCACCAGCAATAACATCCTTCTAATAGTTCTCGGGCTTGCGATGCTCCTTCCCCGGCGGCGGCTCGTCCTTCACAAGCTTCTCACCGTCCAGCTTACCCCAGTGCACCTTTGCACGGGCAAGGGCCCTACGGGCACCTTCGATGCAGACGGAGCGCTTGATGACCTCGAGCCTTGGACAAGCCTCCACCAGCTGCCACACCAGTCCGAAGTAGCTCCCAGGCAGGGCCTCTCCAGGCCACAGCCGAACTATGAAGCCCTTCAGGGCCTGTTCGGCCACCTTGTGGAGCTCGACCAGCTGCTTCAGCTGGTCTCTCAAGGGCACAGGGTGTCCGGCCTCAGCGTACTGAGGCCAGAACACCTTCTCCGTCGAGCTGCCTTCCTCGGCTCGGTAGAATGCGGCGGCATCGGATATGCTGTGGGGAAGATCTGCGAATGCCCCTGGAGAGCTCCGGATTCGGGTAAGTAACAAGTAGTCTACTTTTATATGTCTGCTTTTCATATAGAATGCCTTACCCGCCGCTATCTTTTTCACCGCATCCAATTCCTGGAGGGCCTTCTGGGCTTTGGCCTTGGCAGATTTGGCAGTTTTAAGAGCTGCAGCAAGCTCGGACGCTCGCGTCTTTGAGTCGAGCTCCAAACTCTCATGTTTTTGCATGAGAACCTGAAGCTCTTGCCGCACCTCGCCGACTTGCGCCTCAAATTTCTCCCGCTCGGCGCGCTCCGTGGACGCTTTCTTCTCGGCCTCGGACAGCGCCTGCTTGAGGGTCGCCACCTCAGTTGTGGCCCCTACAATAAGCAATATACTCCTGTCATTTTTGCAATTGCGCCTTCCTATAGGCATTTTTTCTATAAGGTATCTCTTACCTTCTTTCTCCTCGAGCTGCCGTTTGGCAAGGCCGAGCTCTTGCTCAGTCCGCTTGAGGCCCTGCTTCAGGGCACCCACCTCCGCAGTCAGTGCGACGGTGGCCAGCAGTGAAGCCTGCATACGTATATTGACTCCTTTTTAGTTAGACTCCTGCGATATTTAATAGATCCTCTATTCGGCTTTTCTTTCCGAACGCCAAACAAAGCATCAGGGGCTACTGTCTATACGGTAATATTTTTACATATTTTTACTTACCTCGAAGCCTGTTAGAAGGCTAGCACAAGCTTCATCCAGTCCGCTTTTGGTGGACCGAACCTTCTGGACCACCATACTCATGATGGCATGGTGCTCCTCGTCGATGGAGGCGCCCTTAAGCTCCTCCAGCAGATTGTCCGGCGCTTCCGGTTGGATGGAGGACGCCGGCTCAGTAGGCTTGCTCCTCTTGGCAGGAGTTCGCCTACCGTGGTCCGGAACCGTTGATGATTCCGGCGCAGTGTCCGGCTTAAAGCCGGACTTGGAGCCCAGGGGGGTCTTGTCCCCTTCACTCCTGGAGTCCGGGAGGTCACCTCGCGGCTCCTCCTGGACCACCTCCTCTCGCCCCGGAGCTTGTCGCGATGCCACTTCGGCGTCATCCGCAGCATAGGGGGAAGCAGCGGGCGAAACTGAATTCACGTCCGATGAATCCAGGGAGCCGCTCGACGACTCGTCGAGCCCGTCCTTGGGCAGACTGCATGATTATATCCGACGTTAGGGAAAGCTGTGCAACAAAAGGAATATCACGAGTTACTCTGGTATCCGAACACTTACGATCTCGCCGGACGCTTGGCCCTATCCGGCCACCCCTCTTCGTCCTCGTCGGCATCGGGGACGTAGTCCGGCGGAGGGGTTTTCCTCTTCTTGGACCCCTCGGCTTCCCCTACTAGGGCGGCCTTCCTCTTCTCTCCTCCCCCCGCTGTAGGGGGAGAGGTTTCTTCTTCCTCCTCCTCATTTTCACGGGAGGAGTGCGTCTCGGACTCGTCGGACGACGAGTCCGACACCACCATATGCCGAGAACTCTTTCGAGTCCCTGTGGCCTTCTTCTTGGCCTTCTTCTCCGGCACCACATAAGGTGCCAGAACCAGCAGCTTCTCTAGGAGAGTAGGGGCTGGGTCTTCGGGCAAGGGAGCCGGACAGTTAATCTGCCCGGACTTCTCCCGCCAATCATGTCAAAGGTGAGGGAGTTTAGATCCCGCATAGAGTCAAACTATGAAAAAACTTAACATCCTGTAAAAGATGGAAATATCTTACCTTGCCAGCAGGACGCTGCGAGCTGAATCCGCGGTCTTCGGAGGCGGATGTCGGAGCCTCGGCGCCTTTGGTTAGCCCCCTCCAGACATCTTCGTACGTCGTGTCGAAGAGCCTGCTCAGAGTTTGGTGCTGCGCCGGGTTGAACTCCCACAAATTGAAGTCCCGTTCTTGACACGGAAGGATCCGGCGGACGAGCATGACCTGGATTATGTTGACAAGCTTGAGCTGCTTGTTCACCAGGGACCGGATGCATTTTTGTAGTACGGTCAACTCTTCTTTGTCGCCCCATGACAAGCTCGTCTCCTTCCAGGACGTGAGCCGCGTAGAGGGTCCGGATCGGAATTCAGGGGCTGCGATCCACTTAGGATCGCGTGGCTCGGTGATGTAAAACCACCCTGACTGCCACCCCTTCAAGGTCTCCACAAAGGAGCCCTCGAGCCATAGGACGTTGGCAATTTTGCCCGCCATGGCACCTCCGCACTCCGCCTGGTTGCCGCGCACCACCTTTGGCTTGACATTGAAGGTCTTGAGCCAGAGGCCGAAATGGGGGCGAATGCAGAGGAAAGCCTCGCCCACGACGATAAACGCCGAGATATTGAGGATGAAGTTCGGGGCCAGATCATGGAAATCTAGGCCATAGTAGAACATGAGCCCGTGGACAAATGGGTGGAGAGGAAAACCCAGTCCGCGGAGGAAGTGGGGAAGAAATACTACCCTCTCATGGGGCCTTGGGGTAGGGAGAAGCTGCCCCTCCTCAGGAAGCTGGTGCGCGATGTCTTTGGACAAGTATCTGGCCTTCCTTAACCTTTTGACATGGCCCTCCATGACGGAGGAGACCATCCACTTGCCTCCCGCTCCGGACATTGTTGGAGAGGGTTGAGGTAGGAAGTGCGGGCTTAGGCGCTGGAGCTCGGGTGCGCAGAAGATGGATAGGCAAAGGAGGAAGAAGGCATAGGTAAAAAGGTGGATCCTTATCCCCTTATATGGGCGGATGCGACTATGCGTCCCCACCAGCCTAGTAAAACTTGTTTGCCTCCCAAGCGCTGTGATAAGTGGCACGGTTGGGTTACCCACGTCCATATTAACGAGAATCCCGTAAACAAAGGGGACACGATCTCTGCTTTGACAAGACGTGCCAAGGAAACCGCCTCGCAAAAAACACTGAGGTGGAGAAGTGAAAACGATTCGAATAAAGGCTTGGCCGTAGTGCGATGTCACGCTGCTGAATATGTCAGCAGATTAGATTGATGTTAATATTATTCTCTCTATGGCAATACGTGGAAGCTTATTTTGCAGAGCCGGACACTACTCTTGGTGTTTACAAAACTTTTATGAAGAATTTGGAGGAGGAACCCGCCTTGCAATGCCGAAGACAATCTGCGCGCCGGACTCGTCGTTATTGAAGCCTGGTTCAGGGGCTACTGAGGGAGTCCTAGTTTAGGGGGTGTTCGGGTAGCCAGACTATACCTTCAGCCGAACTCCAGGACTATGAAGATACAAGATTGAAGACTCCGTCCCGTGTCCGGATGGGACTTTCCTTGGCGTGGAAGGCAAGCTTGGCGACTTTGTGTAACCCTAACCCTCTCCGGTGTCTATATAAACCGGAGTGTTATAGTCCGTAGGACAACTTCATCATACAAAAATCATACCATAGGCTAGCTTCTAGGGTTTAGCCTCCTTGATCTCATGGTAGATCTACTCTTGTACTACCCATATCATCAATATTAATCAAGCAGGACATAGGGTTTTACCTCCATCAAGAGGGCCCAAACCTGGGTAAAACATTATGTCCCTTGTCTCCTGTTACCATCCGGCCTAGACGCACAGTTCGGGACCCCCTACCCGAGATCCGTCGGTTTTGACACCGACAATGGGGATTTAGATCCAAACCACACCTTCTCCTCTCTACGAGTAATCATCAGAGCGCCTCCAGCAAAGGTTCATTCCAACATGGCCAGCCATCGCAGCTCCTCCTCTCGCCCTTCCAGTCCTAAACCTGGAGACTGGGAGAGGTGCTCCATCCCGCACAGCAAGCTAGTGTCGCTTCAGGCCAAGGGATTTCTCCCTCAGGCCTATATGGTCCCGGTCCGAGCCGGACTCGCCACCTATAATGGCGAAGAGCAAGCGGAGAGCACCCCCAGTCCCTCCAAAGGAGAGCGGGTGTGCCTCGTCCCTTATCTAGTAAGAGGACTTGGATTTACAAGCCATCCATTTCTCCGTGGGCTTCTGGAGTTCTACGGCCTCTAGCTGCACGATCTCACGCCCGCCTCTATATTGCATATCGCGGACTTCGTCGCTCTTTGCGAGCTATTCTTGGATGTTGAGGCTCATTTCGCGTTGTGGAAGAGATTATTCTGTCTGGTGCCCCGCTCTCAAGAGGGGTCTATATATCAAGTGGGCGGAGCCGAAGTGTGGCGTATCGCCGGGACCGGATATTGAAGGAAATATGCTCTAGAGGCAATAATAAAGTTATTATTTATTTCCTTATATCATGATAAATGTTTATTATTCATGCTAGAATTGTATTAACCGGAAACATAATACATCTGAATACATAGACAAACTTAGTGTCACTAGTATGCCTCTACTTGACTAGCTCGTTAATCAAAGATGGTTATGTTTCCTGACCATGAACAAAGTGTTGTTATTTGATTAACGAGGTCACATCATTAGTTGAATGATCTGATTGACATGACCCATTCCATTAGCTTAGCACCCGATCGTTTAGTATGTTGCTATTGCTTTCTTCATGACTTATACATGTTCCTATAACTATGAGATTATGCAACTCCCGTTTACCGGAGGAACACTTTGGGTACTACCAAACGTCACAACGTAACTGGGTGATTATAAAGGAGTATTATAGGTGTCTCCAAAGGTACATGTTGGGTTTGCGTATTTCGAGATTAGAATTTGTCACTCCGATTGTCGGAGAGGTATCTCTGGGCCCTCTCGGTAATGCACATCACATAAGCCTTGCAAGCATTACAACTAATATGTTAGTTGTGAGATGATGTATTACGGAACGAGTAAAGAGACTTGCCGGTAACGAGATTGAACTAGGTATTGGATACCGACGATCGAATCTCGGGCAAGTAACATACCGATGACAAAGGGAACAACGTATGTTGTTATGCGGTCTGACCGATAAAAGATCTTCGTAGAATATGTAGGAGCCAATATGGGAATCCAGGTCCCGCTATTGGTTATTGACCGGAGACATGTCTCGGTCATGTCTACATTGTTCTCGAACCCGTAGGGTCCGCATGCTTAAGGTTACAATGACAGTTATATTATGAGTTTATGCATTTTGATGTACCGAAGGTTTTTCGGAGTCCCGGATGTGATCACGGACATGACAAGGAGTCTCGAAATGGTCGAGACATAAAGATTGATATATTGGAAGCCTATGTTTGGATATCGGAAGTGTTCCGGGTGAAATCGGGATTTTACCGGAGTACCGGGAGGTTACCGGAACCCCCCGGGAGCCATATGGGCCTTCATGGGCCTTAGTGGAAAGGAGAAAGGGGCAGCCCAAGGTGGCCGCGCGCCTCCCCCCTCCCCTAGTCCTATTGGGACTAGGAGAGGTGGCCGGCCCCCCTCTCTCTCTTTCCCCCTCGGGGAATCCTAGTCCAACTAGGATTGGGGGGGAGTCCTACTCCCGGAAGGAGTAGGACTCCTCCTGCGCCGTCCTCCTGGTCGGCGCCCCCCTCCCCCTTGGCTCCTTTATATACTGAGGCAAAGGCACCCCAGAAACACACAAGTTGATCCACGTGATCTATTCCTTAGCCGTGTGCGGCGCCCCCAGCCACCATAGTCCTCCATAATACTGTAGCGGAGTTTAGGCGAAGCCCTGCTGCTGTAGTACATCAAGATCGTCACCACACCGTCGTGCTGACGGAACTCTTCCCCGACACTTTGCTGGATCGGAGTCCGGGGATCGTCATCGAGCTGAACGTGTGCTCGAACTCGGAGGTGCCGTAGTTTCGGTGCTTGACCGATTGGATCGTGAAGACGTACGACTACTTCCTCTACGTCGTGTCAACGCTTCCGCAGTCGGTCTGCGTGGGTACGTAGACAACACTCTCCCCTCTCGTTGCTATGCATCACATGATCTTGCACATGCGTAGGAAAATTTTTGAAATTACTACGAAACCCAACAGTGGCATCCGAGCCTAGGTTATTTATGTTGATGTTATATGCACGAGTAGAACACAAGTGAGTTGTGGGCTATATAAGTCATACTGCCTACCAGCATGTCATACTTTGGTTCGGTGGCATTGTTGGACGAGACGACCCGGACCAACATTACGCGTACGCTTACGCGAGACCGGTTCCCCCGACGTGCTTTGCACATAGGTGGCTTGCGGGCGACTGTCTCTCCAACCTTAGTTGAACCAAGTGTGGCTACGCCCGGTCCTTGCGAAGGTTAAAATGGAGTCTATTTGACAAACTATCGTTGTGGTTTTGATGCGTAGGTGAGATTGGTTCTTGCTTAAGCCCGTAGCAGCCACGTAAATCTTGCAACAACAAAGTAGAGGACGTCTAACTTGTTTTTGCAGGGCATGTTGTGATGTGATATGGTCAAGGCATGATGCTGAATTTTATTGTATGAGATGATCATGTTTTGTAACCGAGTTATCGGCAACTGGCAGGAGCCATATGGTTGTCGCTTTATTGTATGCAATGCAATCGCGATGTAATGCTTTACTTTATTACTAAACGGTAGTGATAGTCGTGGAAGCATAAGATTGGCGAGACGACAACGATGCTACGATGGAGATCAAGGTGTCGCGCCGGTGACGATGGTGATCATGACGGTGCTTCGGAGATGGAGATCACAAGCACAAGATGATGATGGCCATATCATATCACTTATATTGATTGCATGTGATGTTTATCCTTTTATGCATCTTATCTTGCTTTGATTGACGGTAGCATTATAAGATGATCTCTCACTAAATTATCAAGAAGTGTTCTCCCTGAGTATGCACCGTTGCCAAAGTTTGTCGTGCCCAGACACCACGTGATGATCGGGTGTGATAAGCTCTACGTCCATCTACAATGGGTGCAAGCCAGTTTTGCACACGCAGAATACTCAGGTTAAACTTGACGAGCCTAGCATATGCAGATATGGCCTCGGAACACAGAGACCGAAAGGTCGAGCGTGAATTATATAGTAGATATGATCAACATAACGATGTTCACCATTGAAAACTACCCCATCTCACGTGATGATCAGTTATGGTTTAGTTGATTTGGATCACGTGATCACTTAGAGGATTAGAGGGATGTCTATCTAAGTGGGAGTTCTTAAGTAATTTTATTAATTGAACTTAAACTTATCATGAACTTAGTACTTGATAGTATCTTGCTTGTTTATGTTGATTGTAGATAGATGGCTCGTGTTGTTGTTCCGTTGAATTTTAATGCGTTCCTTGAGAAAGCAAAGTTGAAAGATGATGGTAGCAATTATACGGACTGGGTCCGTAACTTGAGGAGTATCCTCATTGCTGCACAGAAGAATTACGTCCTGGAAGCACCGCTGGGTGCCAGGCCTGCTGCAGGAGGAACGCCGGATGTTATGAACGTCTGGCAGAGCAAAGCTGATGACTACTCGATAGTTCAGTGTGCCATGCTGTACGGCTTAGAATCGGGACTTCAACGACGTTTTGAACGTCATGGAGCATATGAGATGTTCCAGGAGTTGAAGTTAATGTTTCAAGCAAATGCCCGGATTGAGAGATATGAAGTCTCCAATAAGTTCTATAGCTGCAAGATGGAGGAGAACAGTTCTGTCAGTGAGCATATACTCAAAATGTCTGGGTATAATAACCACTTGATTCAATTGGGAGTTAATCTTCTGGATGATTGCGTCATTGACAGAATTCTCCAATCACTGCCACCAAGCTACAAGAGCTTCGTGATGAACCATAATATGCAAGGGATGAACAAGACTATTCCCGAGCTCTTCGCAATGCTGAAAGTTGCGGAGGTAGAAATCAAGAAGGAGCATCAAGTGTTGATGGTTAACAAGACCACTAGTTTCAAGAAAAAGGGCAAAGGGAAAAAGAAGGGGAACTTCAAGAAGAACAGCAAGCAAGTTGCTGCTCAGGAGAAGAAACCCAAGTCTGGACCTAAACCTGAAACTGAGTGCTTCTACTGCAAGCAGACTGGTCACTAGAAGCGGAACTGCCCCAAGTATTTGGCGGATAAGAAGGATGGCAAGGTGAACAAAGGTATATGTGATATACATGTTATTGATGTGTACCTTACTAGAGCTCGCAGTAGCACCTGGGTATTTGATACTGGTTCTGTTGCTAATATTTGCAACTCAAAACAGGGACTACGGATTAAGCGAACACTGGTAAAGGACGAGGTGATGATGCGCGTGGGAAACGGTTCCAAAGTCGATGTGATCGCGGTTGGCACGCTGCCTCTACATCTACCTTCGGGATTAGTATTAGACCTAAATAATTGTTATTTGGTGCCAGCGTTGAGCATGAAAATTATATCTGGATCTTGTTTAATGCGAGACGGTTATTCATTTAAATCAGACAATAATGGTTGTTCTATTTATATGAGTAATATCTTTTATGGTCATGCACCCTTGAAGAGTGGTCTATTCTTATTGAATCTCGATAATAGTAATACACATATTCATAATGTTGAAGCCAAAAGATGCAGAGTTGATAATGAAAGTGCAACTTATTTGTGGCACTGTCGTTTAGGTCATATCGGTGTAAAGCGCATGAAGAAACTCCATACTGATGGACTTTTGGAACCACTTGATTATGAATCACTTGGTACTTGCGAACCGTGCCTCATGGGCAAGATGACTAAAACACCGTTCTCCGGTACTATGGAGAGAGCAACAGATTTGTTGGAAATCATACATACCGATGTATGTGGTCCGATGAATATTGAGGCTCGTGGCGGATATCGTTATTTTCTCGCCTTCACAGATGATTTAAGCAGATATGGGTATATCTACTTAATGAAACATAAGTCTGAAACATTTGAAAAGTTCAAAGAATTTTAGAGTGAAGTTGAAAATCATCGTAACAAGAAAATAAAGTTTCTACGATCTAATCGTGGAGGAGAATATTTGAGTTACGAGTTTGGTGTACATTTGAAAAACTGTGGAATAGTTTCGCAACTCACGCCACCTGGAACACCACAGCGTAATGGTGTGTCCAAACGTCGTAATCGTACTTTACTAGATATGGTGCGATCTATGATGTCTCTTACAGATTTACCGCTATCATTTTGGGGTTATGCTTTAGAGACGGCCGCATTCACGTTAAATAGGGCACCATCAAAATCCGTTGAGACGACACCTTATGAATTATGGTTTGGCAAGAAACCAAAGTTGTCGTTTCTTAAAGTTTGGGGCTGCGATGCTTATGTGAAAAAGCTTCAACCTGATAAGCTCGAACCCAAATCGGAGAAATGTGTCTTCATAGTATACCCAAAGGAGACTGTTGGGTACACCTTCTATCATAGATCCGAAGGCAAGACATTCGTTGCTAAGAATGAATCCTTTCTAGAGAAGGAGTTTCTCTCGAAAGAAGTGAGTGGGAGGAATGTAGAACTTGACGAGGTAACTGTACCTGCTCCCTTACTGGAAAGTAGTACGTCACAGAAAACTGTTTCAGTGACACCTACACCAGTTAGTGAGGAAGCTAATGATAATGATCATGAAACTTCAGATCAAGATACTACTGAACCTCGTAGATCAACCAGAGTAAGATCCACACCAGAGTGGTACGGTAATCCTGTTCTGGAAGTCATGATACTAGATCATGATGAACCTACGAACTATGAAGAAGCGATGGTGAGCCCAGATTCCGCAAAGTGGCTTGAAGCCATGAAATCTAAGATGGGATCCATGTATGAGAACAAAGTATGGACTTTGGTTGACTTGCCCGATGATCGGCAAGCAATTGAGAATAAATGGATCTTCAAGAAGAAGACTGACGCTGATGGTAATGTTATTGTCTACAAAGCTCGACTTGTTGCGAAAGGTTTTCGACAAGTTCAAGGGGTTGACTACGATGAGACTTTCTCACCTGTAGCGATGCTTAAGTCTGTCCGAATCATGTTAGTGATTGCCGCATTTTATGATTATGAAATTTGGCAGATGGATGTCAAAACTGCATTCCTGAATGGATTTCTGGAAGAAGAGTTGTATATGATGCAACCGGAAGGTTTTGTCGATCCAAAGGGAGCTAACAAAGTGTGCAAGCTCCAGCGATCCATTTATGGACTGGTGCAAGCCTCTCGGAGTTGGAATAAACGCTTTGATAGTGTGATCAAAGCATTTGGTTTTATACAGACTTTCGGAGAAGCCTGTATTTACAAGAAAGTGAGTGGGAGCTCTGTAGCATTTCTGATATTATATGTGGATGACATATTACTAATTGGAAATGATATAGAATTTCTGGATAGCATAAAGGGATACTTGAATAAGAGTTTTTCAATGAAAGACCTCGGAAAAGCTGCTTACATATTAGGCATTAAGATCTATAGAGATAGATCAAGACGCTTAATTGGACTTTCACAAAGCACATACCTTGACAAAGTTTTGAAGAAGTTCAAAATGGATCAAGCAAAGAAAGGGTTCTTGCCTGTATTACAAGGTGTGAAGTTGAGTAAGACTCAATGCCCGACCACTGTAGAAGATAGAGAGAAAATGAAAGATGTTCCCTATGCTTCAGCCATAGGCTCTATCATGTATGCAATGTTGTGTACCAGACCTGATGTGTGCCTTGCTATAAGTTTAGCAGGGAGGTACCAAAGTAATCCAGGAGTGGATCACTGGACAATGGTCAAGAACATCCTCAAATACCTGAAAAGGACTAAGGATATGTTTCTCGTATATGGAGGTGACAAAGAGCTCATCGTAAATGGTTACGTTGATGCAAGCTTTGACACTGATCCGGACGATTCTAAATCGCAAACCGGATACGTGTTTACATTAAACGGTGGAGCTGTCAGTTGGTGCAGTTCTAAACAAAGCGTCGTAGCGGGATCTACATGTGAAGCGGAGTACATAGCTGCTTCGGAAGCAGCGAACGAAGGAGTCTGGATGAAGGAGTTCATATCCGATCTAGGTGTCATACCTAGTGCATCCGGTCCAATGAAAATCTTTTGTGACAATACTGGTGCAATTGCCTTGGCAAAGGAATCCAGATTTCACAAAAGGACCAAGCACATCAAGAGACGCTTCAACTCCATCCGGGATCTAGTCCAGGTGGGAGACATAGAGATTTGCAAGATACGTACGGATCTGAATGTTGTAGACCCGTTGACTAAGCCTCTTCCACGAGCAAAACATGATTAGCACCAAGGCTCCTGGGTGTTAGAATCATTACAGTGTAATCTAGATTATTGACTCTAGTGCAAGTGGGAGACTGAAGGAAATATGCCCTAGAGGCAATAATAAAGTTATTATTTATTTCCTTATATCATGATAAATGTTTATTATTCATGCTAGAATTGTATTAACCGGAAGCATAATACATGTGTGAATACATAGACAAACTTAGTGTCACTAGTATGCCTCTACTTAGTGATAAATGTTTATTTCCTTATATCATGATAAATGTTTATTATTCATGCTAGAATTGTATTAACCGGAAGCATAATACATGTGTGAATACATAGACAAACTTAGTGTCACTAGTATGCCTCTACTTGACTAGCTCGTTAATCAAAGATGGTTATGTTTCCTGACCATGAACAAAGTGTTGTTATTTGATTAACAAGGTCACATCATTAGTTGAATGATCTGATTGACATGACCCATTCCATTAGCTTAGCACCCGATCGTTTAGTATGTTGCTATTGCTTTCTTCATGACTTATACATGTTCCTATAACTATGAGATTATGAAACTCCCATTTACCGGAGGAACACTTTGGGTACTACCAAACGTCACAACATAACTGGGTGATTATAAAGGAGTATTACAGGTGTCTCCAAAGGTACATGTTGGGTTGGCATATTTCGAGATTAGAATTTGTCACTCCGATAGTCGGAGAGGTATCTCTGGGCCCTCTCGGTAATGCACATCACATAAGCCTTGCAAGCATTACAACTAATATGTTAGTTGTGAGATGATGTATTACGGAACGAGTAAAGAGACTTGCCGGTAACGAGATTGAACTAGGTATTGGATACCGATGATCGAATCTCGGGCAAGTAACATACCGATGACAAAGGGAACAACGTATGTTGTTATGCGGTCTGACCGATAAAAGATCTTCGTAGAATATGTAGGAGCCAATATGGGAATCCAGGTCCCGCTATTGGTTATTGACCAGAGACGTGTCTCGGTCATGTCTACATTGTTCTCGAACCCGTAGGGTCCGCGCGCTTAAGGTTACGATGACAGTTATATTATGAGTTTATGCATTTTGATGTACCGAAGGTTGCTCGGAGTCCCGGATGTGATCACGGACATGACGAGGAGTCTCGAAATGGTCGAGACATAAAGATTGATATATTGGAAGCCTATGTTTGGATATCGGAAGTGTTCCGGGTGAAATCGGGATTTTACCGGAGTACCGGGAGGTTACCGGAACCCCCCGGGAGCCATATGGGCCTTCATGGGCCTTAGTGGAAAGGAGAAAGGGGCAGCCCAAGGTGGCCGCGCGCCTCCCCCCTCCCCTAGTCCTATTAGGACTAGGAGAGGTGGCCGGCCCCCCTCTCTCTCTTTCCCCCTCGGGGAATCCTAGTCCAACTAGGATTGGGGGGGAGTCCTACTCCCGGAAGGAGTAGGACTCCTCCTGCGCCCTCCTCCTGGCCGGCGCCCCCCTCCCCCTTGGCTCCTTTATATACTGAGGCAAAGGCACCCCAGAAACACACAAGTTGATCCACGTGATCTATTCCTTAGCCGTGTGCGGCGCCCCCAGCCACCATAGTCCTCGATAATACTGTAGCGGAGTTTAGGCGAAGCCCTGCTGCTGTAGTACATCAAGATCGTCACCACGCCGTCGTGCTGACGGAACTCTTCCCCGACACTTTGCTGGATCGGAGTGCGGGGATCGTCATCGAGCTGAACGTGTGCTCGAACTCGGAGGTGCCGTAGTTTCGGTGCTTGATCGATTGGATCGTGAAGATGTACGACTACTTCCTCTACGTCGTGTCAACGCTTCCGCAGTCGGTCTGCGTGGGTACGTAGACAACACTCTCCCCTCTCGTTGCTATGCATCACATGATCTTGCGCGTGCGTAGGAAATTTTTTGAAATTACTATGAAACCCAATAGATAGCTATCCGGAACCCCAAAGAAGGCGTCTGAGGACTGGCCTTTGGAATGGTTTTATATAGATGATGTCCCACTACCGGACCCTATCCGGGTCGGTCTCCCCGAATTCAATAGTGCTCCCTTAAAGAAACGCCTGAGCTGGCGTCCGCGGAGCTCTCAGAGAGAAAGCGACAGGGACGTTCTTCGCCTGATGGGCCGGATAAGACTATTGGCTCATTCCGGACTAACCATGATCGGAGTCATGGCCGCATGCATTATGCGGGGGGTGCAGCCGCTTCAATATAGAGGCCACCCCATGTGGGATATTAACGGGGAGGATGACGCCACCCGTTACGGTCGTAAGGGGCCAGCCTCAGCTGTCGCTCTAGTAAAGATCTTATCCTCTTTGTACAAGGGAGAAGAGGAGGAATTCCTCCGCGTCAACCTGCAGGGCGGATTTAGTATGTACAACCCCCCGAGTTGGGTAAGTGAACAATTGTGCCTGCACATCCACTTTATATTCCCATGATTAAATATGTAGTCCAACGATTTCAACGCAGGAACTACGTCAGGAAGTAAAGGATATAAACAGCCGTCCCCCACAACCCGAGGATCCAGAACGGTCCCTCGATCCGGACTCCGAAGAGGATCCGGATATATCGGTGGAATTGATTAACGGGGTGTTTCATCAGTTAAGCAAGGACAATACCTTGTGGCCATTACGGCTGATTACCCAGGGTTAATCCCGGCCTCCCAGGTAACAGAGAGCGGAGTCTCATCCCTTTGAGAAGGAATCCATTCTCACGCATTTCAGTTTTCCTGACAACGACCGTGTTTTGCAGGGGAGGTCTCCAAGGTGGGAGGCCGAACCTGCAGCGGCTAGCCAACGAGGGGCCGCAGGGCCCCGTGGGGCAAAAAGGAATGTAGTCCGGACTGGGATGCTGGTGCAAAGGTATAGCGCATCCTCTTTTTCCCTGGTGTTATTTCTTCAGGGCATATTAACGTTCGTGCTATCTTCAGGTCGAAGAGACCTCGCCGGACTACATCCGGAGAGGTTGCCAACCGCGCCTCCACCAGCCAGGCTCCAACGCCTGGCCCGGAAGCGGGAGCGAACACGAGGCACGCACAGGACGCTCCTCCGACAGAGGATGCGGACAGGCTGTCTGCCACCAATTCCGAGGTGGAGAGTGCCATGAACCACAGGCGTCGCCGGACAGTTCTTCTTGACGCTTGTTTCTCCCGAGAGGCATTAGATGCCTTCAATTCGGGAGATGCGTACCTCCGTGCCGCTCAAAATGGTTTAACCAGAGCCACGGAGAAATATGTAAAAGACATATGGGTAAGAAAATTTTGGTAAATATATATGTATATACCAGTAGCCCCCGAGACTTGAAATAGTTAGAGTAACTGGTTTAAGGATCATTTGTTATGCAGGTTCTTATAGAGAAGAATACCGTACTGTCCCAGGAGCTGAAAGAGTGCAAAGCCCAACTGGAGGCCGCACTAGCCGCGGCAGGGGAGCCTAAAGGGACCCCCTCTTGTAAGATACCCTTCGAAATATTAATATCTTGCGAAGTGCGGCGTGGGTATGAATCTGCCAAATCATATTGCAGATGGCGCCGGACTGGATCCGGAGAGGCAACAACTCTTACGCCGGCTAAAGGCCGGTGAGAGTATGCTGACAAGGGTGAGGCGGGAGAAGAATGATCTTCAGGATGCCAATACCAAGCTGGACATTGAACTTAAAGATGTTCGTGGCCAGCTGTCGGACTCTACTAAGGAGAATCAGCGGCTTCGACGCGGCATATTTAGTAAGTGCTTAAGCGAATCTTTGAAAAAAAAAGAGTTCAGCGAGGAAGTCGACTAACAGAGTAATGTCTGTAGGTATGCTAGCGGGTCGTCCTGCGGAGGAGATGCCCGGTTCTACGGGTGACCTTCTTCCCGAGCTCTCGCAACTGCACGAGCGAGTTCGGCAGGTGATGCGAGGCGTTGCCCAAGCCTTATGGCCTTCCCACTCCATTCCCGAGGGTCTTGGAGAGCTTTCGGAGAAGCTTAAGGGAGCTCGGCGACGCTTCCGGTTGTGGAAGATATCGGCCTACCGACAAGGCGCTAGGGAGGCCTGGGCCATGGTGAAGACGCGGTACACGAAGTCTAACCCGAACCACATGGCCGAGGTCGGACCTGTGGGGCCAGACGGGAAGGAGGTCCCTATTAGCTTAGTTTATGGTCAAGTAGAATTGGCCGCAAAGTATTCCTAGCAGGACTGTAAGTTAGACAGCCTGTTAGATGGTATTGAAGAGGAATACAATCAGTCAGAGTGACTATGTAATTTTTAATTGACATGTGTAATGCCTTCTAGCCGGATTGTAGATCATTTGTCATTGCCGACCTTTTCGCTTCAACCTCAGGACCTGACGGTCTGGAGTGTGTCCGAAGACCCTACCGGTTATGTAAGAATCGGGGTATGCATGGAGACCAGGCGTAGGGGTCATTAGTGCTTTATCAGACAAGTGCCCAACTAGTTATGTTGTATTACATGGTTAGTAAGAAACATCTTCCAGAGAGAAGAGTTCCGTTAGGGGTTCCTTTCTCTGGGAGGCATGCCCTAAAGTGCATGTCCGTACTGCAAACGCAGGAAAATCATCTGGGGGCATATACATAAATAAGTAAAAAAAATCTCATCTTTTAGTTCATCGACCGAATATTCCCTTAAGAACGCTAGCTTTCGGCTTCACCCAGTCTGAGGTACACATCCGGCTAATCCGGCAGTAACAATCGCAGAGGTGCTCCCTTTACCACCTAGCCGAACAATCGGGAACGTAGGGGTAAGCACAGGAGCCAGGCAACCCAGCTTGGCCAAAACTTAAGTCATATCGATGCATATAATGGTGAAGAAAAGGTACATGCGGAAGTTTGACACATGTGGTGGGCGTGAAACCCGTATAAATAAGCTTCTGTTAAAGAAGCCCCCAGGTTTAATGAGTGCGAGTAGCACTTCACTTGAGGAGCCTTTAAGGGCTATAAAAGAGAAGAGGGGAAGGAGAGAAATGTAAGACAGAAAATGTAAAAAATTGACAGAGGAAGGAGACAAACACAGAGTCCGGTGCTAGGCATAGAATCTTCGGAGACGGGCTGCGTTCCATGGGTTCGGCTTGAGTCGGTTATCCGACGCATCTCGCAGGCGGTATGCTCCACCAGTCAGGACTTGGTCGATTATGAAGGGAGCTTCCCACTTGGGCTTCAGCTTGTCCTTTTTCTTGTCCGGCAGTCGCAGAACTAATTCGCCAATGTTGTAGCTTTTGGCCCGCACTTCTCTGCTTTGATATCTTCAAGCCTGCTGTTGATAGAATGCGGAACGGGATTTTGCCACATCACGCTCCTCCTCTAAGGCGTCCAAACTGTCCTGCCGATCGAGCTTGGCCTCCCTTTTTTCGTACATGCGCACTCGAGGTGAGTCATGAATTATGTCGTAGGGTAAGACTGCCTCTGCGTCGTACACCATAAAAAATGGTGTGTATCCGGTGGTGCGGTTCGGCGTGGTCCGCAGCCCCCAGAGTACGAAGTCGAGCTCCTCTACCCAGTGCGTGTTAGATTCCTTGAGGGACCGCACTAATCTGGGTTTGATGCCGCTCATGATGAGACCATTTGCACGTTCGACCTGACCGTTAGTTTGTGGGTGATAGACGGAAGCATAATCGAGCTTGATGCCCATGTTTTTGCACCAGAGTTTTACCTCATCAGCCGTGAAGTTTGTGCCATTATCGGTGATGATGTTGTGGGGGACGCCATAACGGTGTACGACCCCGGATATAAAGTCTATCACAGGTCCGGATTCGGCCGTCTTAACAGGCTTGGCTTCTATCCATTTGGTGAACTTATCCACCATGACCAGTAAGTATTTTTTTTCTTGTGGGTTCCGCCTTTAAGGGGTCCCACCATGTCAAGCCCCCAGACCGTGAAAGGCCAAGTGATGGGGATAGTTTGGAGGGCGGTGGGTGGCATATGGCTTTGGTTTGCAAAAAGCTGGCAACCGACGCATTTATGGACCAAGTCCTGAGCGTCCGCCCGGGCCGTCGGCCAATAAAAGCCTGTACGGAAAGCCTTGCTTACGAGGGACCGGGCATGAATTTCAGCCAGCAGGTTCCGCCCTTCCTCTTCGGAGATGCACCTTTGAAGGACTCCGGTAGTGCTTTTCTTGTAAAGTTCTCCCTCATGGACTTTATAGGCTTTAGATCACCGCACTATACAGCGTGCCTCGTTTTGGTCCTCTGGGAGTTCCTGCCTAGTAAGGTAGGCTAGGAATGGTTCTGTCCACGGGGCGATAACGGCCATTAGTACGTGGGCTGAGGTTGTTATTTCATTGGCAGAGCCTCCGATTATGTCAGATTGTTCAGCGTCGGACAGTGCGGTTGGGTCTGGACTAATATTGCCATGTTCCCCTTCCCATACTACGGATGGCTTGAACAGCCTTTCCAGGAAGATGTTGGGGGGGACCGCCTCGCGTTTTGTGCCGATGTGTGCCAGGACGTCTACCGCCTGATTGTTTTCTCGGGCTATATGGTGAAATTCGAGCCCTTCAAACCGAGCTGACATTTTGAGGACGGCGTTGCGGTAAGCTTCCATTTTTGGATCCTTGGCATCGAAGTCTCCATTTATTTGGGATATCGCGAGGTTCGAATCCCCGCGCACCTCTAGGCGTTGAATGCCCATGGATACTACCATCCGGAGACCATGTAAAAGGGCCTCATATTTGGCTGCATTGTTGGAGTCCATGTACATAATCTGGAGTACATATTGAATTGTGTCTCCTATGGGGAACGTCAAAACGACGCTGGCCCCTAGTCTGGCCAACATTTTGGAACCGTCGAAGTGCATGATCCAGTTTGAATATGTGTCGTACTCTTTAGGGAGTTCGGCCTCCGTCCATTCTGCGACGAAGTCGGCCAAAACTTGCGACTTGATAGCTCGCCGTGGCCTATAAGTTATGTCGAACGGGAGGAGCTCGATGGCCCATTTTGCAATCCGGCCCGTTGCGTCATGGTTGTTTAGAATATCATTGAGTGGTACTTCCGATGCTACTGTGATTGAACACTCTTGAAAGTAGTGTCGTAACTTCCGGGATGCCATGAATACCGCATATGCAATCTTTTGATAATGTGGGTACCGCGATTTGCATGGGGTGAGGAAAGTGGACACATAGTAAACTGGCTTTTGGAGGGGGAATTTGTGTCCGTCCGTTTCCCGCTCGACGACGAGTACTGCACTGACAACTTGATGGGTTGCTGCAATGTACAATAGCATTGGTTCGCCGATGTTTGGCGCGGCCAGGACGGGGTTTGTTACCAATATGGCTTTTATTTCCTTGAGTCCGGCTGTGGCGGCGTCCGTCCACTCGAAGTGTTCGGTGTGCCGAAGGAGGCGATAGAGGGGTAGCGCCTTTTCTCCCAACCGGGAGATAAAGCGGCTTAGAGCCGCCACGCATCTGGTTAATTTTTGTACCTGTTTGAGGTCCTTTGGGATATCCAATTGTGACAAAGCTCGGATCTTGGCTGGATTTGCTTCGATTCCCCTACCGGATACAATGAAGCCCAAGAGCTTTCCAGCTGGAACGCCGAAAACGCATTTTTCCGGATTTAGCTTGATGTCATATGCTCGGAGGTTGTCAAATGTAAGCCTCAAGTCGTCTACTAGAGATTCGACATGTCTTGTTTTTACAATCACATCATCCACATATGCCTCTACTGTTTTGCCGATCTGGTTTGCCAGACATGTCTGAATCATGCGCTGATATGTTGCGCCGGCGTTTTTGAGCCCGAAAGGCATTGTGTTGAAGCAGAATGGGCCATATGGGGTGATGAATGCCATTGCGGCTTGGTCTGACTCGGCCATCTTGATTTGATGGTAACCGGAGTATGCGTCGAGGAAGCACAACGAATCGTGTCCTGCAGTGGCGTCGATAATTTGATCGATGTGGGGGAGGGGGAAGGGATCCTTTGGGCAGGCCTTGTTGAGGTCTTTGAAGTTAACGCACAAGCGCCAGGATTTGTCCTTCTTTGGTACCATCGCCAAGTTTGCTAGCCAGTCCGGATGTTTTATATCTCTGATGAATCCGGCCTCCAATAGTTTGGCTAGCTCCTCTCCCATTGCCTGTCTCTTGGGTTCAGAGAAACGCCGAAGGGCTTGTTTGACAGGTTTGAATCCTTTTAGGATATTTAAGCTGTGTTCGGCCAGCCTGCGTGGGATTCCTGGCATGTCCGAAGGGTGCCATGCAAAAATGTCCCAGTTCTCCCATAGGAATTCTCGCAGATGGCGTCTACATCGGGGTTTAATTGTGCCCCGATGGAAGCTGTTTTATTGGGGTCCGTTGGATGGACCTGGAATTTGACTATTTCATCCGCTGGTTTAAAGTAGGTGGACTTGGATCTTTTTTCGAGTATCACATCATCCATGTTTATCGTGGAGCGCAGCGCAGTCAGTTCCTCAGCCGCTAGGGCTTCGGACAGTGCCTCAAGGACCAGTGCGGCTGTCTTGTTTTCGGCGCGGAGTGCTATGTCTGGATCACTAGCGAGAGTGATGATTCCGTTTGGCCCGGGCATCTTGAGCTTCATGTACCCGTAATGGGGTATTCCTTGGAAGATTGTAAACGCTTCCCGCCCTAGCAGAGCGTGGTATCCACTGCTGAACGGGGCCACTTGGAATGTGACTTCTTCGGACCTATAATTATCCGGCGTGCCGAACACCACATCTAGTGTGATTTTTCCTATACAGCGTGCTTCCCGACTGGGGATTATTCCTCGGAAGGTTGTGCTGCTTCGCTCAATGCGGTTCCAGTCTATTTCCATTTTTTGAAGGGTTTCCTCATAAATGAGGTTCAATCCGCTGCCTCCATCCATGAGTACCTTGGTGAGGCGAAAGCCGTCCACTATAGGACTGAGTACCAATGCGGCTGGTGCTCGAGCTGTTCGGAATTTAGGTTCGTCGCTGGCATTAAAGGTAATAGCCGTGTCACTCCATGGGTTTATTGTTGCTACTTGATAGACTTCGGCAAAGCTGCGGAGTGTTCTTTTTCGCATTTTATTTGATGCGAAAGTCTCGAAGACTGTTAAGACTGTACTGGAGTCCCTGAGGTGGCTTTCTGCGGCCTCCGGAATTAGGAGATCTTCGCCCCTTTTGGCCACCTGCCGGAGTATCCAACATGCTCTAAGGCTATGAGTTGGTGTGGCGTCCTCTGTACTATGAATTTTACAGGGTCCATTAAGCCATCCCTCCAGTACGGTTCCATGCCCTGTAGAGGGTTTTGGTTTTTTGGTTTTTAACCCGGGTGTCTGATGATGATGCACCCTTTTATTTCGGACGAGGTTTCTATTCAGGGCCGGCTTGTCCCAAAATTTAGTTTCATTTTTCCAGGCGCTTTCCATCGCACAGTACTTTTGTACTATGGACGCCAAGTCAGCGAAGCATGTAAGATCACGACGACTTGTGGCGTTGAGGATTCCCTTGTCCGTGCAATTATTGCAGAAGATTGAGATTGCGTTTTCCTCGCGGCAGTCCTTTATCCTGTTCATAACCAGGAGGAACCTTGCCCAGTAAAGATGTACTGTTTCTTCGGGCTTTTGCCTGATTTGGGATAGATCGCTTATGTTTGGGCGGGTGGGTGGAATTAAATCCGGAACTTCACCCAATCTAAGACTCAGAGGCTAAGGAGTTTCCGAACTCTGAGGTTTGGATTCTTGGATGTTGTCCAGTGAATCTAGCCCGTTGCCTGATTCTAAGTTCAGGTCTTGAGTTACATCCTCCCCTTTGTGGGTATCTGGCTTGGAAGGATCTGGAATCCGGACGTAGCTAGTCCTTAAGATAGATGAAGAGTCGCCGCACTGTGCCTCTACTACGGCAACGTGATGGGTGACTTGGGGAGAATTAATTTCTCTTAGATCGGGTTTAAGCCCAACCTGGTCATAATCCGTAGTGACCGCCAAGGCGGCGATGCGATCCAAGAGCTCGTTTACGGAAGAGAGCTCCATTGGATCTAACTGCTCGACGAGTTCCGAGCTGACGTGAAGATTGCTTTTGATGACCCGAGAGGTCACCGTCGGCGCAACGGCCGAACAGGCGGTCATGAGAAAACCGCCTAGCCGAAGAGTTTGGCCGACAGCCAAGGCTCCCTTAGTAACGGTGCCGTCTTTAAAGACGGGAAGAGGCATCCTTCCTGATTGCGATGACTTAGAGGAACTCTCAATGAAAGCACCAATGTCGGTGTCAAAACCGGCGGATCTCGGGTAGGGGGTCCCAAACTGTGTGTCTAGGCCGGATGGTAACAGGAGACAAGGGACACAATGTTTTACCCAGGTTCGGGCCCTCTTAATGGAGGTAAAACCCTACGTCCTGCTTGATTAATATTGATGATATGGGTAGTACAAGAGTAGATCTACCACGAGATCAAGGAGGCTAAACCCTAGAAGCTAGCCTATGGTATGATTGTTGTATGATGAAGTTGTTCTACGGATTAAAACCCTCCGGTTTATATAGACACCGGAGAGGGTTAGGGTTACACAAAGTCGGTTACAATGGTAGGAGATCTTGAATATCCGCATCGCCAAGCTTGCCTTCCACGCCAAGGAAAGTCCCATCCGGACACGGGACGGAGTCTTCAATCTTGTATCTTCATAGTCCTGGAGTCCGGCTGAAGGTATAGTCCGGCTACCCGGACACCCCCTAATCCAGGACTCCCTCACTCTCCCTCTTCCTTCTTCTCCTACTCCAACTAGGGAAGGGGGGGAAACCTACTCCTACAGGGAGTAGGACTCCCCCTTGGGCACGCCATAGAGAGTGCCGGCCCTACCCTCCTCCCCTCCTTTATATACGGGGGAGGGGGCACCCCATAGACACATAAGTTGATTGTTTAGCCGTGTGCGGTGCCCCCCTCCACAGAATTCCACCTTGGTCATATCGTTGTAGTGCTTAGGCAAAGCCCTGCGCCGGTAACTTCATCATCACCATCATCACGCCATCGTGCTGACAAAACTCTCCCTCCGAGCTGAACGTGTGCAGATCGCGGACGTGCCGTGCGTTTGGTACTTGATCGGTTGGATCACAAAGACGTTCGACTACATCAACCGCATTTCATAACGCTTCCGCTTTCGGTCTACGAGGGTACATAGACATACTCTCCCCCTCTCGTTGTTATACATCTCCTAGATAGATCTTGCGTGATCGTAGGATAATTTTTGAAATATTGCGTTCCCCCAACATGCTTACCCCTATGTTCCTGATTGTTCGGCTAGGCGGTAAAGGGAGCACCTCTGTGATTGTTACTACCGGGTCATCCGAGTTAGTACCTCAGGCTGGGTGAAGCCGAAAGCTAGTGATCTTAAAGGATATAATTGGTCGGCAACGACGAAAGTGAAAATTTAGGTTCGCTAAAGACCACATAGTTCGGGAACTTTCCCCAAACTAAATCCTCAATATTTTTCTCATGCATTGATCGGAGGTGAGGTTTCATCATCATGGTCGACATGACAACCCAAAGAAAGGAACCAATAGCGGGACTATTTTCTTTGGAAGATGTTTCTTACATTAAATAGTAATATAACATTCTCTCCGCATACCTTTGTTTATAAAACCATATGGCCGAATTGCCTTGTTTGTCGTAAATCTTTGCCCTCATAAAGGCTTTATAAAGTGGGACAAATACTCCAAGGCTACTGGCCGAAGAGGTTGAGGCCGATGGTCGGTCAAGAAAGTTTTGAACAATGCGGATCCGAGTATTAATGATGTAGAGTACTTGGATACATAGAATCATTACACATAATTTGTGATTTTACTCCGAATATTGATCCTTAATTCGGCCACTCATGCCCACATTAAGGCTCGGGGGCTACTGGGCTTCGGTCTTATCATTTACTAATATTAAAGGGGCACATCGATCCCCTGATCTGGTGTTGCCACCCGACCAGTGTCTCGGGGGCTACTGTATTGCCTATTCAATACAGAAAATTCAAAGTGCTCAGTGTTCGGCTTGACCGAACTATGGGCAAATGCCTCTTCGGATAACAATCGGAACTATCTAGGACCTATCCGTGTCAAGCTAATATATTACGACGACTTCTCGAGACCCTCTCTCAAGGGCCCGTCCGCCAATCACTATCTCCTCTAATGTGCATCTCGGGTTTTAGGCCGACACACACACCTTGAGGGCTACTGGCTATATATCTCGTCAGTAAATAAATTGCATCAATCGGAAATAAAATCTGCAAACAATCAGCCCAAGCCCGAGGTGGTGCATCACCTCAGAAGTAGACCGGCATAAAGCTTGGATGCAGGTGGCAGGCTCTATAGAGGGCATTTCCGGCATTAAGCTCAGCTAAAATTCTTTGACTTTTTTGAGCCAAGGTGATCTATGACACCTCGGATATAGTCCGGTGTTGGAGCTTGGATACTCTCCGACGTTGGAGCTCGAATGCAGACCGGCGCTGGAGCTCGGCTGCAAAAAGACACCTCGGATGTAGTCCGACATTAGAGCCTGGATACAGTCCAGCCTTGGAGCTCAGACGCAAGAGGACACCGCCGCACGGGAACAACTTCAAACCCGAGGTGTGGCGTAAAAAATAACAAGGCATTGCTAAAGGCCGAAAACTTAAAGGGGCTCCTCGGGTACCCGACATGTAAACTCTTCAGATTCACTTCGGTGATCCTCAAGATCGAAGATGAGAAGATTTGTTGAACTAGTTTTCAAGACCGACGACCAAAGATGAAGAATAGTTTGGAAGAATCGAGGAGCGTCCCCAACTTGAAGACCCGTTCAGGGGGATACTGATGGTGTCCTGAACTAGGGGGTACTCACCACGTCGCCTCCCGACTAGTGGGTCAGGCCAAGGACCCCCATGATGATTCACTAATGGGCCACTTCAGGCAGCCCATGTCGAATACAAGGAGGATTTCACAAGACTTGGCGCACAAGATAAGGACTCCTCTAAACCCTAGGCCTATGGTGCATATATAAACCGAGGCCAGGCTAGTCAATAGACGATCTAGTATTCATTTAGAACAATCTTGTGGTACATACATGTTCTCTGTACTACAATCAAAAGCAAGACGTAGGGTTTTACCTCCATCAAGAGGGCCCGAACTTGGGTAAAATCCCATGTCCATGTTACCATCGCTCCAAGACGCTTAGCTTAGGACCCCTACTACGAGATATGCCGGATATAGAACCGACAACTATCTCAGAGTCAAGTCCATATTTAGTGCTAAACTTTTGCGAAGCATCGGTATCCATAAAATATTTAACAGAATCATATTTAATTTTAATACCTGACTCTTTACCTTCATCGAGTTCCCAAATCTTCAGAGTTGTGTTTAATTCTTTCCAAAAGATCCCACCGGAATTCAATAGTCTTCTTCATAAAACAATGTGGAATAGTTTCACAACTCACGCCACCTGGAACACCACAGCATAATGGTGTGTCCAAACGTCGTAACCGTACTTTATTGGATATGGTGCGATCTATGATGTCTCTTACTGATTTACCACTATCATTTTAGTGTTATGCATTATAGACAGCTGCATTCACATTAAATAGGGCACCGTCTAAATCCGTTGAGACGACACCGTATGAATTGTGCTTTGGCAAGAAACCTAAGCTATCGTTTCGTAAAGTTTGGGGTTGCGATGCTTATGTGAAAAAACTTCAGCCTAATAAGCTCGAACCCAAATCGGAGAAGTGCGTCTTCATAGGATACCTAAAAGAAACGGTTGGGTACACCTTCTGTCACAGACCAAAGGTAAGATATTTGTTGCTAAAATGGATCCTTTCTAGAGAAGGAGTTTCTCTCGAAAGAAGTGAGTGGGAGGAAAGTCAAACTTGATGAGGTAATTGTACCTTCTCTCGAATTGGAAAGTAGCTCATCACAGAAAACCGTTACCATGATGCCTACACCAACCAGTGAGGAAGCTAATAATAATGATCATGGAACTTCATATCAAGTTACTACCGAACCTCATAGGTCAACCAGAGCATGATGACCCACAAGTATAGGGGATCAATTGTAGCTCTTTTCAATAAGTAAGAGTGTCGAACCCAATGAGGAGCAGAAGGAAATGACAAGTAATTTTCAGTAAGGTAATGTCTGCAAGTGCTGAAATTGTAAGTAGCGGAGTAGTTTGATAGCAAGATAATTTGTAACAAGCAAGTAACGAAAGTAGTAACAAAAGTGCAGCAAGGTAGCCCAATCCTTTTGAGGCAAAGGATAGGCCAAAATGGTCTCTTATGATAAGCAAAGCGTTCTTGAGGGTACATGAGAATTTCGTATAGTCACTTTCATCATGTTAGTTCGATTTGTGTTCGCTACTTTGATAATCTGATATGTGGGTGGACCGCTGCTTAGGTGATGTTCTTACTTGAACAAACCTCCTACTTATGATTAACCCTCCCGGAAGCATCCGCAACTATGAGAAAAGTATTAAGAATAAATTCTAACCATAGCATTAAATTTTGGGATCCAATCGGTCCCTTACGAAATAGCACATAAACTGGGGTTTAAGTTTCTGTCACTCTCGCAACCCACCATCTAATTGATACTCCACAATGCATTCCCTTAGGCCCAAATTGTTGGGGAACGTCGCAATTTCAAAAAAAATCCTATGCACACGCAAGATCATGGTGATGCATAGCAACGAGAGGGGAGAGTGTTGTCCACGTACCCTCGTAGACCGAAAGCGGAAGCGTTATAACAACGCGGTTGATGTAGTCGTACGTCTTCACGGCCCGACCGATCAAGCACCAAAACTACGGCACCTCCGAGTTCTAGCACACATTCAGCTCGATGACGATCCCCGGACTCCGATCCAGCAGAATGTCGGGGAAGAGTTCCGTCAGCACGACGGCGTGGTGATGATCTTGATGTTCTACCGTCGCAGGGCTTCGCCTAAGCACCGCTACAATATTATCGAGGATTATGGTGGAGGGGAGCACCGCACACGGCTAAGAGATCAATGATCAATTGTTGTGTCTATGGGGTGCCCCCCTGCCCCCGTATATAAAGGAGCAAGGGGGGAGGCGGCCGGCCTAGGAGGAGGGCGCGCCAAGGGGGGAGTCCTACTCCCACCGGGAGTAGGACTCCTTCCCTTGTTGGAGTAGGAGAGAAGGAAAGAGGGGGAGAGGAACAAGGAAAAGGGGGCTGCACCCCTTGTCCAATTCGGACCAGAGGGGGGCGCGCTCCTCCTTCCTTTTGGCCTCTCTCCTCTATTCCCGTATGGCCCAATAAGGCCCATATACTCCCCGGCGAATTCCCATAACTCTTTGGTACTCCGAAAAATACCTGAATCACTCGGAACCTTTCTGATGTCTGAATATAGTCGTCCAATATATCGATCTTTACATCTCGACCATTTCGAGACTCCTCGTCATGTCCCCGATCTCATCCGGGACTCCAAACTCCTTTGGTACATCAAAACTCATAAACTCATAATATAACTGTCATCGAAACCTTAAGTGTGCGGACCCTACGGGTTCGAGAACAATGTAGACATGACCGAGACACGTCTCCGGTCAATAACCAACAGCGGAACATGGATGATCATATTGGCTCCTACATATTCTACGAAGATCTTTATCGGTCAGACCGCATAACAACATATGTTGTTCCCTTTGTCATCGGTATGTTACTCGCCCAAGATTCGATCGTCGGCATCTCAATACCTAGTTCAATCTCGTTACCGGCAAGTCTCTTTACTCGTTCCATAATACATCATCTCGCAACTAACTCATTAATTGCAATGCTTGCAAGGATTAGGTGATGTGCATTACCGAGAGGGCCCAGAGATACCTCTCCGACAATCGGAGTGACAAATCCTAATCTCGAAATACGCCAACCCAACAAGTACCTTCGGAGACACCTGTAGAGCACCTTTATAATCACCCAGTTACGTTGTGACGTTTGGTAGCACACAAAGTGTTCCTCCGGTAAACGGGAGTTGCATAATCTCATAGCCATAGGAATATGTATAAGTCATGAAGAAAGCAATAGAAACAAACTAAACGATCAAGTGCTAAGCTAACGGAATAGGTCAAGTCAATCACATCATTCTCCTAATGATGTGATCCCGTTAATCAAATGACAACTCATGTCTATGGTTAGGAAACATAACCATCTTTGATCAACGAGCTAGTCAAGTAGAGGAATACTAGTGACACTCTGTTTGTCTATGTATTCACACATGTATTATGTTTCCGGTTAATACAATGCTAGCATGAATAATAAACATTTATCATGATATAAGGAAATAAATAATAACTTTATTATTGCCTCTAGGGCATATTTCCTTTAGTCTCCCACTTGCACTAGAGTTAATAATCTAGTTCACATCGCCATGTGATTTAATACCAATAGTTCACATCACCATGTGATTAACACCCATAGTTCACATCGACATGTGACCAACACCCAAAGGGTTTACTAGAGTCAATAATCTAGTTCATCATGCTATGTGATTAACACCCAAAGAGTACTAAGTTGTGATCATGTTTTGCTTGTGTGAGAAGTTTAGTCAACGGGTCTGCCACATTCAGATCCGTACGTATTTTGCAAATTTCTATGTTAACAATGCTCTGCACGGAGCTACTCTAGCTAATTGCTCCCACTTTCAATATGTATCCAGATTGAGACTTAGAGTCATCTGGATCAATGTTAAAACTTGCATCGACATAACCCTTTACGATGAACCTTTTGTCACCTCCACAATCGAGAAACATATCCTTATTCCACTAAGGATAATTTTGACCAATGTCCAGTGATCTACTCCTAGATCACTATTGTACTCCCTTGCCAAACTCAGGGCAGGGTATACAATAAGTCTGGTACACAGCATGGCATACTTTATAGAACCTATGGCTGAGGCATAGGGAATGACTTTCATTCTCTCTCTATCTTCTGCCGTGGTCGGGTTTTGAGTCTTACTCAACTTCACACCTTGTAACATAGGCAAGAACTCCTTTTTGACTATTCCATTTTGAACTACTTCAAAATCTTGTCAAGGTATGTACTCATTGAAAAACTTATCAAGCGTCTTGATCTATCTCTATAGATCTTGATGCTCAATATGTAAGCAGCTTCACCGAGGTCTTTCTTTGAAAAACTCCTTTCAAACATTCCTTTATGCTTTGCAGAATAATTCTACATTATCTCCGATCAACAATATGTCATTCACATATACTTATCAGAAATGTTGTAGTGCTCCCACTCACTTTCTTGTAAATACAGGCTTCACCGCAAGTCTGTATAAAACTATATGCTTTGATCAACTTATCAAAGCGTATATTCCAACTCCGAGATGCTTGCACCAGTCCATAGATAGATCGCTGGAGCTTGCATATTTTGTTAGTACCTTTAGGATTGACAAAACCTTCTGGTTGCATCATATACAACTCTTCTTTAATAAATCCATTAAGGAATGCAGTTTTGTTTATCCATTTGCCAGATTTCATAAAATGCGGCAATTGCTAACATGATTCGGACAGACTTAAGCATAGATACGAGTGAGAAACTCTCATCGTAGTCAACACCTTGAACTTGTCGAAAACCTTTTTGCGACAATTCTAGCTTTGTAGATAGTGACACTACTATCAGCGTCCGTCTTCCTCTTGAAGATCCATTTAATCTCAATGGCTCGCCGATCAATGGGCAAGTCAATCAAAGTCCATACTTTGCTCTCATACATGGATCTCATCTCAGATTTCATGGCCTCAAGCCATTTCGCGGAATCTGGGCTCATCATCGCTTCCTCATAGTTCGTAGGCTTCGTCATGGTCAAGTAACATGACCTCCAGAACAGGATTACCGTACCACTCTGGTGCGGATCTCACTCTGGTTTACCTACGAGGTTCGGTAGTAAGTTGATCTGAAGTTACATGATCATCATCATTAGCTTCCTCACTAATTGGTGTAGTAGTCACATGAACAGATTTCTGTGATGAACTACTTTCCAATAAGGGAGCAGGTGCAGTTACCTCATCAAGTTCTACTTTCCTCCCACTCACTTCTTTCGAGAGAAACTCCTTCTCTAGAAAGGATCCATTCTCAGCAACGAATATCTTGCCTTCGGATCTGTGATAGAAGGTGTACCCAATATTTTCTTTTGGGTATCCTATGAAGATGCACTTCTCTGATTTGGGTTTGAGCTTGTCAGGTTGAAACTTTTTCACATAAGCATTGCAACCTCACACTTTAAGAAACGACAGCTTAGATTTCTTGCCAAACCATAGTTCATACGGTGTCGTCTCAACGGATTTAGATGGTGCCCTATTTAACGTGAATGCAGCTGTCTCTAATGCATAAGCCCAAAACAATAGTGGTAGATCGGTAAGAGACATCATAGATCGCACCATATCTAATAAAGTACGGTTATGATGTTCGGACACACCATTACACTGTGGTGTTCCAAGTGGCGTGAGTAGTGAAACTATTTCACATTGTTTTAACTGAAGGCCAAACTCGTTAACTCAAATATTTTACTTCTGCGATCATATCATAGAAAACTTTTATTATCTTGTTACGATGATTCTCCACTTTACTCTGAAATACTTTGAACTTTTCAAATGTTTTAGACTTGTGTTTCATCAAGTAGATATACCCATATCTGCTCAAATCATCTGTGAAGGTCAGAAAATAATGACATCCGCCGCGAGCCTCAACACTCATCGGATCGCATACATCAGTATGTATTATTTCCAATAAGTCAATTGCTCGCTCCATTGTTCCGGAGAACGGAGTCTGAGTCATCTTGCCCATGAGGCATGGTTCACAAGCATCAAGTGATTTATAATCAAGTGATTCCAAAAATCCATCAGCATGGAGTTTCTTCATGCGCTTTACACCAATATGACCTAAATGGCAGTGCCACAAATAAGTTGCACTATCATTATTAACTTTGCATCTTTTGGTTTCAATATTATGAATATGTGTATCACTACGATCGAGATTGAACGAACCATTTTCATTGGGTGTGTAACCATATAAGGTTTTATTCATGTAAACAGAACAACAATTTATTCTCTTACTTAAATGAATAACTGTATTGCAATAAACATGATCAAATCATATTCATGCTCAACGCAAACACCAAATAACACTTATTTAGATTCAACACTAATCTCGAAAGTATAGGGAGTGTGCGATGATGATCATATCAATCTTGGAACCACTTCCAACACACATCGTCACTTCACCCTTAACTAGTCTCTGTTCATTCTGCAACTCCCGTTTCGAGTTACTACTCTTAGCAACTGAACCAGTATCAAATACCAAGGGTTTGCTACGAACACTAGTAAAATACACGTCAATAATCTGTATATCAAATATACCTTTGTTCACTTTGCCATCCTTCTTATCCGCCAAATACTTGGGGCAGTTCCGCTTCCAGTGACCAGTCCCTTTGTAGTAGAAGCACTTAGTCTCAGGCTTAGGACCAGACTTGGGCTTCTTCACTTGAGCAGCAACTTGCTTGTCGTTCTTCTTGAAGTTCCCCTTCTTCCCTTTGCCCTTTTCTTGAAACTAGTGGTCTTGTCTACCATCAACACTTGATATTTTTCTTGATTTCTACCTTCGTTGATTTCAGCATTACGAAGAGCTTGGGAATCGTTTCCGTTATCCCTTGCATATCATAGTTTATCACGAAGTTCTACTAACTTGGTGATGGTGACTAGAGAATTCTGTCAATCAGTATCTTATCTGGAAGATTAACTCCCACTTGATTCAAGCGATTGTAGTACCCAGACAATTTGAGCACATGCTCACTGCTTGAGCTATTCTCCTCCATCTTTTAGCTATAGAACTTGTTGGAGACTTCATATCTCTCAACTCGGGTATTTGCTTGAAATATTAACTTCAACTCCTGGAACATCTCATATGGTCCATGACGTTCAAAACGTCTTTGAAGTCCCGATTCTAAGCCGTTTAAGCATGGTGCACTAAACTATCAAGTAGTCATCATATTGAGCTAGCCAAACGTTCATAACGTCTGCATCTGCTCCTGCAATAGGTCTGTCACCTACTGGTGCATTAAGGACATAATTCTTCTCTACAGCAATGAGGATAATCCTCAGATCACGGATCCAATCCGCATCATTGCTACTAACATCTTTCAACTTAATTTTCTCCAGGAACATATCAAAAATAAAACAACGGAGCTAAACACGAGCTATTGATCTACAACATAGATATGCTAATACTACCAGGACTAAGTTCATGATAAATTAAAGTTCAATTAATCATATTACTTAAGAACTCCCACTTAGACAGACATCCCTCTAATCTTCTAAGTGATCATGTGATCCATATCAACTAAACCATGTCCGATCATCACGTGAGATGGAGTAGTTTCAATGGTAAACATCACTATGTTGATCATATCTACTATATGATTCACGCTCAACCTTTCGGTCTCCGTGTTCCGAGGCCATATCTGTTATATGCTAGGCTCGTCAAGTTTAACCTGAGTATTCCGCGTGTGCAACTGTTTTGCACCCGTTGTATTTGAACGTAGAGCCTATCACACCCGATCATCGCGTGGTGTCTCAGCACGAAGAACTTTCGCAACGGTGCATACTCAGGGAGAACACTTGTACCTTGATAATTAGTGAGAGATCATCCTATAAAGCTACCGTCGATCTAAGCAAAATAAGATGTATAAAAGATAAACATCACATGCAATCAAAATATGTGACATGATATGGCCATCATCATCTTTGCCTTTGATCTCCATCTCCAAAGCATCGTCATGATCTCCATCTTCACCGGCAAGACACCATGATCTCCATCATCTTGATCTATATCAATGTGTCGTCACATGGTTGTCTCGCTAACAATTGCTCTTGCAACTATTGCTATCGCATAGCGATAAAGTAAAGCAATTATTTGGTGCTTGCATCTTATGCAATAGAGAGATAACCATAAGGCTTTTGCCAGTTGCCGATAACTTCAACACATCATGATCATCTCATACAACAACTTATATCTCATCACGTCTTGACCATATCACATCACAACATGCCCTGCAAAAACAAGTTAGATGTCCTCTACTTTGTTGTTGCAAGTTTTACGTGGCTGCTATGGGCTGAGCAAGAACCGTTCTTACCTACGCATCAAAACCACAACGATAGTTTGTCAAGTTGGTGTTGTTTTAACCTTCGCAAGGACCGGGCGTAGCCACACTCGGTTCAACTAAAGTTGGAGAAACTGACACCCGCTAGCCACCTGTGTGCAAAGCACGTCGGTAGAACCAGTCTCGCGTAAGCATACGCGTAATGTCGGTCCAGGCCGCTTCATCCAACAATACCACCGAACCAAAGTGTGACATGCTGGTAAGCAGTATGACTTATATCGCCCACAACTCACTTGTGTTCTACTAGTGCATATTACATCAACGCATAAAACCTGGCTCGGATGCCACTGTTGGGGAACGTAGCAATTTCAAAAAAATTCCTACGCACACGCAAGATCATGGTGATGCATAGCAACGAGAGGGGAGAGTGTTGTCCACATACCCTCATAGACCGAAAGCGGAAGCGTTATAACAATGCGGTTGATGTAGTCGTATGTCTTCACGGCCCGACCGATCAAGCACCAAAACTACGGCACCTCCGAGTTCTAGCACACGTTCAGCTCGATGACGATCCCCGGACTCCGATCCAGCAGAATGTCGGGGAAGAGTTCCGTCAGCACGACAGCGTGGTGACGATCTTGATGTTCTATCGTCGCAGGGCTTCGCCTAAGCACCGCTACAATATTATCGAGGATTATGGTGGAGGGGGGCACTGCACATGGCTAAGAGATCAATGATCAATTGTTGTGTCTATGGGGTGCCCCCTGCCCCCGTATATAAAGGAGCAAGGGGGGAGGCGGCCGGCCTAGGAGGAGGGCGCGCCAAGGGGGGGAGTCCTACTCCCACCGGGAGTAGGACTCCTCCTTCCCTTGTTGGAGTAGGAGAGAAGGAAAGAGGGGGAGAGGAACAAGGAAAAGGGGGCTGCACCCCTTGTCTAATTCGGACCAGAGGGGGGGTGCGCGCCTCCTTCCTTTTGGCCTCTCTCCTCTATTCCCGTATGGCCCAATAAGGCCCATATACTCCCCGGCGAATTCCCGTAACTCTCCGGTACTCCGAAAAATACCTGAATCACTCGGAACCTTTCCGATGTCCGAATATAGTCGTCCAATATATCGATCTTTACCTCTCGACCATTTCGAGACTCCTCGTCATGTCCCCGATCTCATCCGGGACTCCGAACTCCTTCGGTACATCAAAACTCATAAACTCATAATATAACTGTCATCGAAACCGTAAGCGTGCGGACCCTACGGGTTCGAGAACAATGTAGACATGACCGAGACACGTCTCCGGTCAATAACCAATAGTGGAACCTGGATGCTCATATTGGCTCCTACATACTCTACAAAGATCTTTATCGGTCAGACCGCATAACAACATACGTTGTTCCCTTTGTCATCGGTATGTTACTTGCCCGAGATTCGATCATCGGCATCTCAATACCTAGTTCAATCTCGTTACCGGCAAGTCTCTTTACTCGTTCCGTAATACATCATCTCGCAACTAACTCATTAATTGCAATGCTTGCAAGGCTTAGGTGATGTGCATTACCAAGAGGGCCCAGAGATACCTCTCCGACAATCGGAGTGACAAATCCTAATCTCGAAATACGCCAACCCAACAAGTACCTTCGGAGACACCTGTAGAGCACCTTTATAATCACCCAGTTATGTTGTGACGTTTGGTAGCACACAAAGTGTTCCTCCGGTAAACGGGAGTTGCATAATCTCATAGTCATAGGAACATGTATAAGTCATGAAGAAAGCAATAGCAACAAACTAAACGATCAAGTGCTAAGCTAACTGAATGGGTCAAGTCAATCACACCATTCTCCTAATGATGTGATCCCGTTAATCAAATGACAACTCATGTCTATGGTTAGGAAACATAACCATCTTTGATCAACGAGCTAGTCAAGTAGAGGCATACTAGTGACACTCTGTTTGTCTATGTATTCACACATGTATTATGTTTCCGGTTAATACAATTCTAGCGTGAATAATAAACATTTATCATGATATAAGGAAATAAATAATAATTTTATTATTGCCTCTAGGGCATATTTCCTTCACAAATATGGTGAAGTGTCATCTAGTCGACATTCACATGACACCACTAAGGGAATCACAACATACATACTATCAAAATATCAAACACATATCAAGTTCACATGATTACTGGCAACATGATTTCTCCCGTGACCTCAAGAACAAAAGTAACTACTCACAAATGATAAACATTCTCATGATCAGAGGAGTATTAAATAGCATATTGGATCTGAACATATAATCTCCCACCAAATAAACCATATAGTAATCTACTACAAGATGTAATCAACACTACTAGTCACCCACAAGCACCAATCTATAGTTCCCGTAACAAGATTGAACACAAGAGATGAACTAGGGTTTGAGATGAGATGGTGTTGTTGAAGATGTTGATGGAGATTGCCCTCCCCAAGATGGGAGAGTTGTTGGTGATGATGAGGACGATGATTTCCCCCTCCGGGAGGGAGGTTCCCCCGGCGGAATCGCTTCGCTGGAGGGCAAAAGTGCTCCTGCCCAAGTTCCGCCTCAAGGCGGCGATGCTTCATCCCAAAAGTCCTCTCCTAATTTTTTTTCTTGGTCAAAATGACCTATATACCAGAAGATGGGCACCGAAGGTGGGCCGAGGAGGCCACAACCCCCCAGGGCGTGCTAGGGGGCCCTGGCGTGCCCAGATGGGTTGTGCCCACCTGGTGGCCCCCGTCTGTTAGTTATTTGCTCCAGTAATTCTTATATATTCCATAAAAAATCTCTGTGAAGTTTCAGCTCATTTGGAGTTGTGCAGAATAGGTAGTCTGAGTAGCTTTTTCAGGTCCAGATTTCCAGATGCCGGAATTCTCCCTCTTGGTGTGTACCTTGTAAATTATGAGAGAAAAGTCATTAGAATTACTCCAAAAAGCATTATTATGGACAAAAATTTATAAATAACAGTAAGAAAACATGATGCAAAATGGACGTATCAGAGCACGTTCCGCACCAGAGTGGTACTGTAATCCTATTCTGGATGTCATGTTACTAGACCATGATGAACCTACGAACTATGAGGAAGTGATGATGAGCCCATGTATGAGAACAAAGTATGGACTTTGGTTGACTTGCTCGATGATCGGCAAGCCAGAGAGAATAAATGGATCTTTAAGAAGAAGATTGACGCTGATGGTAATGTTACTGTCTACAAATCTCGACTTGTTGCGAAAGGTTTTCGACAAGTTCAAGGAGTTGACTACGATGAAACCTTCTCACCCATAGCGATGCTTAAGTCTGTCTGAATCATGTTAGCAATTGCCGCATTTTATGATTATGAAATCTGGCAAATGGACGTCAAAACTGCACTCCTTAATGGATTTCTTAAAGAAGAGTCGAATATGATGCAACCAGAAGGTTTTGTCGATCCTAAAGATGCTAACAGAGTGTGTAAGCTCCAGTGATCCATTTATGGACTGCTGCAAGCATCTCGGAGTTGGAATATACACTTTGATGAAGTGATCAAAGCATATGGTTTTTGAACGTCCATTTTGCATCATGCTTTTATATCGATATTTATTGCATTATGGACTGTTATTTCACTTTATGTCACAATACTTATGGCTATTCTCTCTTATTTTACAAGGTTTACATAAAGAGGGAGAATGCCGGCAGCTGAAATTCTGGGCTCGAAAAGGAGCAAATATTAGAGGCCTATTCTATGCAACTCCAAAAGTCCTGAAACTTCACGGGACATCTTAAAAGAAATAAAGAAAAATCCTCGCCAAAGATGAAGGCCAGGGGGCCCACACCCTTCTCACGAGGGTGGGGGCGCCCCCCCCTAGGGCGCCCCCCTACCTCGTGGGCCCCCTGGTGTCTCTCCGACGCCCATCTTCTCCTATATGAGGTCTTTCGATGAGAAAAAAATAAGGAGGAACTTTTTGGGACGAGACTCTACCGCCACGAGACGGAACCTTGGCGGATCCAATCTAGAGCTCCGGCAGAGCTGTTCTGCCGGGGAAACTTCCCTCCCGGAGGGGGAAATCATCACCATCGTCATCACCAACGCTCCTCTCATCAACATCTTCACCAGCACCATCTCATCTCCAAACCCTAGTTCATCTCTTGTATCCAATTCTTGTCTCAAAGTCCGGGATTGGTGCTAGTAGGTTGCTAGTAGTGTTGATTACTCCTTGTAGTTGATGCTAGTTGGTTTAATTGGTGGAAGATCATATGTTCAGATCCTATATGCATATTATTACCCCTCTGATTATGAACATGAATATGCTTTGTGAGTAATTACGTTCGTTCCTGAGGACAAGGGAGAAGTCTTGCTATGAGTAGTCATGTGAATTTGGTATTCGTTTGATATTTTGATAAGATGTATGTTGTCTAGCCTCTAGTGGTGTTATGTGAACGTCGACTACATAACACTTCACCATTATTTGGGCCTAGAGGAAGGCATTGGGAAGTAATAAGTAGATGATGGGTTGCTAGAGTGACAGAAGCTTAAACCCTAGTTTATGCGTTGCTTCGTAAGGGGCTGATTTGGATCCATATGTTTCATGCTATGGTTAGGTTTACCTTAATACTTTTGTTGTAGTTGCGGATGCTTGCAATAGAGGTTAATCATAAGTGGGATGCTTGTTCAAGTAAGAACAGCACCCAAGCACCGGTCCACCCACATATCAAATTATCAAAGTATCGAACGCGAATCATATGAACGTGATGAAAACTAGCTTGACGATATTCCCATGTGTCCTCGGGAGCGCTTTTCCTATTATAAGAGTTTGTTCCGGCTTGTCCTTTGCTACAAAAGGATTGGGCCACCTTGCTGCACTTTATTTACTTTTGTTACTTGTTGCTCGTTACAATTTATCCTATCACAAAACTATCTGTTACCACTTATTTCAGTACTTGCAGAGAATACCTTGCTGAAAACCGCTTATCATTTCCTTCTGCTCCTCGTTGGGTTCGACACTCTTACTTATCGAAAGGACTACGATAGATCCCCTATACTTGTGGGTCATCAAGACTCTTTTCTGGCGCCGTTGCCGGGGAGTGTAGCGCCTTTGGTAGGTGGAATTTGGTAAGGAAAAATTTATATAGTGTGCTGAAATTTACTGTCACTTGTTACTATGGAAAGTAATTCTCTGAGGGGCTTGTTCGGGGTATCTTCACCCTGTCCAGTAGAGCAAAGAGTTGCTCCTCAACCTACTGAACCTATTGAAAATGAAACTCCTTTTGAATTTCCTTGCGGTATGATGGAAAAACTGCTAGCTAATCCTTTTACAGGAGATGGAACAAAGCATCCTGATGAGCACTTAATATATGTGGATGAAGTTTGTGGATTATTTAAGCTTGCAGGTATACCCGATGATGTTGCTAAGAAGAAGGTCTTCCCTTTATCTTTGAAGGGAGACGCATTGATATGGTATAGGCTATGTGATGATATGAGATCATGGGACTATAAAAGATTGAAGCTGGAATTTCATCAAAAGTATTACCCTATGCATCTTGTTCATCGTGATCGCAATTATATATATAATTTCTGGCCTCGCGAAGGAGAAAGCATCGCTCAAGCTTGGGGGAGGCTTAAATCAATGTTATATTCATGCCCCAATCATGAGCTCCAGAGAGAAATAATTATGCAAAGTTTTTATGCTCGGCTTTCTGAAAACAATCGCAACATGCTCGATACTTCTTGTGCTGGCTCTTTTATGATGAAGACTATTGAATTCAGATGGAATTTATTGGATAGAATTAAACGCAACTCTGAAGATTGGGACCTCGACGAAGGTAAGGAGTCAGGTATGACACCTAAGTTTGATTGTGTTAAATCTTTTATGGATACCGATATTTTCCGTAAGTTTAGCACTAAATATGGACTTGACTCTGAGATAGTAGCTTCTTTCTGTGAATCTTTTGCTACTTATGTTGATCTCCCTAAGGAGAAGTGGTTTAAATATCATCCTCCCATAGAAGTAAAAGTAGCTGCACCTATTAAAGTTGAAGAAAAGACTGTCACTTATAATGATCCTATTGTTCCTACTTCTTATGTTGAGAAACCACCTTTCCCTGTTAGAGTAAAGGATCATGCTAAAGCTTCAACTGTTGTTCGTAAAAGCAATATTAGAACTTATACACCTCCTGAGCAAGTTAAAGTAGAACCTAATATTGCTATTGTTAAAGATCTCTTGTCTGATAATATTGATGGGCATGTTATTCAGTTCGAAGGTGAAACTGCTAGAATTGCTAAACCTTGTGATAAGATAAACATAGACCTGTGGTAGGCGTGCCTGTTATTTCTGTTAAAATAGGAGATCACTGTTATCATGGCTTATGTGATATGGGTGCTAGTGATAGTGTTATACCTCATAACTTATACAAAGAAATTAAGAATGAAATTGCACCTGTTGAATTAGAAGATATTGATGTTACTATTAAACTTGCTAATAGAGATACTATTGCACCAATTGGAATTGTTAGAGATGTTGAAGTCTTGTGTGGGAAAACTAAATATCCTGCTGATTTTCTTGTTCTTACTTCTCCGCAAGATAGCTTTTGTCCAATTATATTTGGTAGACCCTTCTTAAATACTGTCAATGCTACCATAGACTGCACTAAGAATGTTGTTACTGTTGGTTTGGATGATATGGTTCATGTTTAATTTCTCTAAATTTAGTAAACAACATCGTGAGGAAGAATTGCCTAGTAAGGATGAAATTATTGGTCTTGCTTCTATTGCCGTACCTCCTAGTGATCCTTTAGAACACTATTTGCTAGACCATGAAAATGATATGTTCATGAATGAAAGAAGGGAAATAGATGAAGTATTCTTTAAACAGGAACCTGTTCTGAAACACAATTTGCCTGTTGAAATCCTAGGGGATCCTCCTCCACCCAAGGGTGATCCCGTGTTTGAGCTTAAACATTTGCCTGATAATCTTAAATATGCTTATCTTGATAAAAAGAAGATAGATCCTGTTATTATTAGTGCTAACCTTTCAGAGCATGAAGAAGAAAGATTATTGAAAACTCTGAAGAAGCATCGTGCTGCTATTGGATATACTCTTGATGATCTTAAGGGCATTAGTCCCACTCTATGTCAACATAAAATAAATTTGGAAGCAGATGCCAAACCAGTTCGTGATCCTCAACGACGTCTGAATCCTAAAATGAAAGAAGTGGTAAGAAAAGAAATACTCAAGCTTCTGGAGGCAGGTATAATTTATCCCGTTGCTGATAGTGAGTGGGTAAGTCCTGTCCATTGTGTCCCTAAGAAGGGAGGTATTACTGTTGTTCCTAATGATAAAGATGAATTGATTCCACAAAGAATTATCACAGGTTATAGGATGGTAATTGATTTCCGCAAATTAAATAAAGCTACTAAGAAAGATCATTACCCCTTACCTTTTATTGATCAAATGCTAGAAAGATTATGCAAACATACACACTATTGCTTTCTAGATGGTTATTCTGGTTTCTCTCAAATACCTGTGTCGGCTAGAGATCAATCAAAGACTACTTTTACATGCCCTTTTGGTACTTTTGCTTATAGACGTATGCCTTTTGGTTTATGTAATGCACCTGCTACCTTTCAAAGATGCATGATGGCTATATTCTCTGACTTTTGTGAAAAGATTTGTGAGGTTTTCATGGACGACTTTTCCGTCTATGGTTCCTCTTTTGATGATTGCTTGAGCAATCTTGATCGAGTTTTGCAGAGATGTGAAGAAACTAATCTTGTCTTGAATTGGGAAAAGTGCCACTTTATGGTTAATGAAGGTATTGTCTTGGGGCACAAAGTTTCTGAAAGAGGTATTGAAGTTGATAAAGCCAAGGTTGATGCTATTGAAAAGATGCCATGTCCCAAGGACATCAAAGGTATAAGAAGTTTCCTTGGTCACGCCGGATTTTACAGGAGGTTCATTAAGGACTTCTCAAAAATTTCTCGGCCTCTGACTAATTTATTGCAAAAAGATATACCATTTGTCTTTGATGATGATTGTGTAGAAGCATTTGAAATACTTAAGAAAGCATTAGTCTCTGCACCTGTTGTTCAGCCACCTGATTGGAATTTACCCTTTGAAATTATGTGTGATGCTAGTGATTATGCTGTAGGTGCTGTTCTAGGGCAAAGAGTTGATAAGAAATTAAATGTTATTCATTATGCTAGTAAGACTCTAGACAATGCTCAAAGAAATTATGCTACTACTGAAAAAGAGCTTTTAGCAGTTGTATTTGCTTGTGATAAGTTCAGATCTTATATTGTTGATTCTAAAGTAACTATTCAAACTGATCATGCTGCTATTAAATATCTTATGGAAAAGAAAGATGCTAAGCCTAGACTTATTAGATGGGTTCTCTTGCTACAAGAATTTGATTTGAATATTGTTGATAGAAAGGGAGCTGAGAACCCCGTTGCAGACAACTTGTCTAGGTTAGAAAATATTCTTGATGACCCACTACCTATTAATGATGACTTTCCTGATGAACAATTAAATGTTATAAGTACTTCTCGTAGTACTCCATGGTATGCTGATTATGCTAATTATATTGTTGCTAAGTTTATACCACCTAGTTTCACATACCAGCAAAAGAAAAAGTTTTTCTATGACTTGAGACATTACTTTTGGGATGACCCACATCTTTATAAAGAAGGAGTAGATGGTGTTATTAGGCGTTGTGTACCTGAGCATGAACAGGAACAGATCCTACGCAAGTGTCATTCCGAGTCTTATGGAGGACACCACGCTGGAGATAGAACTGCACATAAGGTATTGCAATCTGGTTTTTATTGGCCTACTCTCTTCAAGGATGCCCGTAAGTTTGTCTTGTCTTGTGATGAATGTCAAAGAATTGGTAATATTAGTAGACGTCAAGAAATGCCTATGAATTATTCACTTGTTATTGAACCGTTTGATGTTTGGGGCTTTGATTATATGGGACCTTTTCCTGCCTCTAATGGATACACACATATTTTAGTTGCTGTTGATTACGTTACTAAGTGGGTAGAAGCTATTCCAACTAGTAGTGCTGATCATAACACTTCTATTAAAATGCTTAAGGAAGTTATTTTTCCGAGGTTTGGAGTCCCTAGATATTTAATGACTGATGGTGGTTCACACTTTATTCATGGTGCCTTCCGTAAAATGCTTGCTAAATATGATGTTAATCATAGAATTGCATCCCCTTATCACCCACAGTCTAGTGGTCAAGTAGAGTTGAGCAATAGAGAGCTCAAATTAATTTTGCAAAAGACTGTTAATAGGTCTAGAAAGAATTGGTCTAAGAAACTTGATGATGCATTATGGGCTATAGAACTGCATATAAAAATCCTATGGGTATGTCTCCGTATAAAATGGTTTATGGAAAAGCATGTCACTTACCTCTCGAACTAGAACATAAGGCATATTGGGCTATTAAAGAGCTCAACTATGATTTTAAACTTGCCGGTGAGAAGAGGTTATTTGATATTAGCTCACTTGATGAATGGAGAACCCAAGCTTATGAAAATGCCAAGTTGTTTAAAGAAAAAGTTAAAAGATGGCATGACAAAAGGATACAAAAGCGTGAGTTTAATGTAGGTGATTATGTATTGCTATACAACTCTCGTTTAAGATTTTTTGCAGGAAAACTTCTCTCTAAATGGGAAGGCCCCTATGTTATCGAAGAGGTCTATCATTCCGGTGCCATAAAAATCAACAACTTCGAGGGCACAAATCCGAAGGTGGTAAATGGTCAAAGATTTAAACATTATATCTCAGGTAATCCCATAAATGTTGAAACCAATATTATTGAAACTGTAACCCCGGAGGAATACATAAGGGACACTTTCCGGAACGTTTAAGACTCCGAAAAGGAATAGGTATGTGGTACGGTAAGTAAACCAACTCCAAAACAATTTTTAAGGCAATATTTCTCCGTTTTGGATTATTTAGAAAAATAGAAAAATAAGTAGCAGTCCGGGAAGGACACGAGGGTGGTGGGCGTGCCCTACCCCCCTGTGCGCGCCCCCCTACCTCGTGAGCGCCTCGTGTGCCTTCCGGACTCTGTTTTCTTGCACGTTACATATTTTGGTCGGTAAAATTCATTATATATTCTCCCGAAGGTTTTGACTCCCGTATCACGCAAACCTCCTATGTTCTTGTTTCGAGTTGTTTTCTGTCAGGGTTTTCCAGACTAGACATCATGTCGGGCCCCTCCTCCAACAATGGTGACAACGATGTTTGGCTAATGAAGATAGATCTGAAGAGGGAAGAACCCACGAGGATCAACAAGGATGAAAGGATCAAGAAGGCCACAGAGGATCAAGCTCCGGCAGCAAAAGACATCCTTCAACTTTATCATAACCTTCTTACCCCAACTGAGATCGAAGCTTTCAAGATGATTGAGTTAGCTCGTATACAAAACAAGTATCTCACACAAGAAAATATTTTGTTGAAGGAGCATATTGTCATACTCAAGGGCATTATTCGCAAGCTGGAGGACCTCTTACGCTCGATGTGCGATTATCCGTCACCACCACCTTCTTCACCGACAAAGGAGATATAATCACATGGGTATGGGCACTCCCATTGGCAACTGCCAAGCTTGGGGGAGGTGCCCCGGTATCGTATCACAATCACAACTCCTATCTTTATCATTTTTCTTAGTTCGATCCTATTAGTAGTATCTTGATCTAGTAGAATAAAGTTTATGGCATGATCTAGTTTTGAGTTTTGCTTTATGATCTCTCTATGTAATCGAGTCCGTGAGTTATATATAATAAGATTAGTGTTGAGTCAATGGCTTGATTATTTTGCCATGATCTTGGGTGGATAAAAGAAAAGAGAAAAAGAATAAAAAGAAACAAAAAGTTCATATTGATCATATTGAGAGTAATGACTTCACATAGAAAGAGTATGATGATTAAAAGTTGTTGGGAATTGGCAGACATAGCTTTGGTCATTGTTGCAATTAATAGGAAGTAATAAGGAAAGAGAGGTTTTCACATATAGATATATTATCATTGCCATCTTTTATGATTGGGAGCACTCATTAAAATATGACATGCTAAAGAGTTGATGTTGGACAAGGAAGACAACGTAATGAGTTATGTCTTTCTTATATCTGAGATAAAGTATGTTGTCATGGTTCCTCTAACTTGTTGAGCTTGCCTTTCCCCCTCATGCTAGCCAAATTCTCAGCACCAAGTAGAAATACTAATAGTGCTTCCAAATATCCTTAAACCAGTTTTGCCATGAGAGTCCACCATATCTACCTATGGATTGAGTAAGATCCTTCAAGTAAGTTGTCATCGGTGCAAAGCAATAAAAAATTGCTCTAAATATGTATGATTGATTGGTGTGGGAGAAATAAGCTTTATACGATCTTGCGATGTGGAAGTAATAAAAGCGATGAACTGCATAATAAAGGTTCATATCACAAGGGGCAATATAAAGTGATGTTCTTTCGCATTGAGATTTTATATATCCAACCATAAAAGCGCATGGCAACCTCTGCTTCCCTCTGTGAAGGGCCTATCCTTTATTATTATCTTCTACCTTATGCAAGAGTCACGGTGATCTTCACCTTTCCTTTTTCATTTTATCCTTTGGCAAGCTCAGCATGTTGGAAAGAACATGATATATATATCTAATTGGATGTAGGGGAACATGAACCATTATTGTTGACATTACCCTTAAGGTAAAAAGTTGTGGGGCAAAACTATAAGCCCCTATCTTTCTCTGTGTCCGATTAAAACTCCGTAACCACAAGTATTGGGTCAGTGTTAGCAATTATGGAGGACTAAATGATAGTTGAGTATGTGGACTTTCTTTTTAGCTCTGACATAGACTCTTTCCGATGTTATGATAAATTGCAATTGCTTCAATGACTGAGATTATAGTTTGTTGGAGCCCAATAAAGTTTATGATTTATACTTTTGCATTGTGAATAGATCATCACTTGAACATAAGTAATCATATGACAAAATCTATATATGTTGCTATTATAAGAGTAATCATGATGCCTTCATGTCCGTATTTTATTTTTATCGACGCCTCTACCTCTAAACATGAGGACATATTTATTGTTATCGGCTTTTTGCTTGAGGACAAGCGAGGTCTAAGCTTGGGGGAGTTGATACGTACATTTTGCATCATGCTTTTATATCGATATTTATTGCATTATGGACTGTTATTTCACTTTATGTCACAATACTTATGGCTATTCTCTCTTATTTTACAAGGTTTACATAAAGAGGGAGAATGCCGGCAGCTAGAATTCTAGGCTGGAAAAGGAGCAAATATTAGAGGCCTATTCTGCGCAACTCCAAAAGTCCTAAAACTTCACGGGACATCTTAAAAGAAATAAAGAAAAATCCTCGCCAAAGATGAAGGCCAAGGGGCCCACACCCTTCTCACGAGGGTGGGGGCGCCCCCCCTAGGGCGCGCCCCCCTACCTCGCGGGCCCCCTGGTGACTCTCCGATGCCCATCTTCTCCTATATGAGGTCTTTCGATGAGAAAAAAATAAGGAGGAACTTTTCGGGACGAGACTCCACCGCCACGAGGCGGAACCTTGGCGGATCCAATCTAGAGCTCCTGCAGAGCTGTTCTATCGGGGAAACTTCCCTCCGGGTGGGGGAAATCATCACCATCGTCATCACCAACGCTCCTCTCATCGGGAGAGGGCAATCTTCATCAACATCTTCACCAGCACCATCTCATCTCCAAACCCTAGTTCATCTCTTGTATCCAATTCTTGTCTCAAAGTCCGGGATTGGTGCTAGCAGGTTGCTAGTAGTGTTGATTACTCCTTGTAGTTGATGCTAGTTGGTTTAATTGGTGGAAGATCATATGTTCAGATCCTATATGCATATTATTACCCCTCTGATTATGAACATGAATATGCTTTGTGAGTAATTATGTTCGTTCCTGAGGACAAGGAGTCTTGCTATGAGTAGTCATGTGAATTTGGTATTCGTTTGATATTTTGATAAGATGTATGTTGTCTAGCCTCTAGTGGTGTTATGTGAACGTCGACTACATAACACTTCACCATTATTTGTGCCTAGAGGAAGGCATTGGGAAGTAATAAGTAGATGATGGGTTGCTAGAGTGACAGAAGCTTAAACCCTAGTTTATGCGTTGCTTCGTAAGGGGCTGATTTGGATCCATATGTTTCATGCTATGGTTAGGTTTACCTTAATACTTTTGTTGTAGTTGCGGATGCTTGCAATAGAGGTTAATCATAAGTGGGATGCTTGTTCAAGTAAGAACAGCACCCAAGCACCGGTCCACCCACATATCAAATTATCGAAGTATCGAACGCGAATCATATGAACATGATGAAAACTAGCTTGACGATATTCCCACGTGTCCTCGGGAGCGCTTTTCCTATTATAAGAGTTTGTTCCGGCTTGTACTTTGCTACAAAAAGGATTGGGCCACCTTGCTGCACTTTATTTACTTTTGTTACTTGTTGCTTGTTACAATTTATCCTATCACAAAACTATCAGTTACCACTTATTTCAGTACTTGTAGAGAATACATTGCTGAAAACTGCTTATCATTTCCTTCTGCTCCTCGTTGGGTTCGACACTCTTACTTATCGAAAGGACTACGATAGATCCCCTATACTTGTGGGTCATCAGTTTTATACAGACTTTTGGAGAAGCATGTATTTACAAGAAAGTGAGTGGGAGCTCTGTAGCATTTCTGATATTATATGTGGATGACATATTGTTGATTGGAAATGATATAGAATTTTTGGATAGCATAAAACGATACTTGAATAAGAGTTTTTCAATGAAAGACCTCGGTGAAGCTGCTTATATATTGGGCATCAAGATCTATAGAGATAGATCAAGACGCTTAATTGTACTTTCACAAAGCACATACCTTGATAAAGTTTTGAAGAAGTTCAAAATGGATCAGTCAAAGAAAGGGTTCTTGCCTGTGTTACAAGGTGTGAAGTTGAGTCAGACTCAACGCCTGACCACTGCAGAAGGTAGAGAGAAAATGAATGTCATTCTCTATGCCTCAGCCATAGGTTCTATCATGTATGCAATGTTGTCTACCAGACCTGATGTGTGCCTTGCTATAAGTCTAGCAGGGAGGTACCAAAGTAATCCAGGAGTGGATCACTCGACAGCGGTCAAGAACATCCTGAATTACCTGAAAAGGACTAAGGATATGTTTCTCATTTATGGAGGTGACAAAGAGCTCATCGTAAATGGTTACGTCGATGCTAGCTTTGACACTGATCCGGATGACTCTAAGTCACAAAACGGATACATATTTATATTGAATGGTGGAGCTATCAGTTGGTGCAATTCCAAGCAAAGCGTCGTGGCAGGATCTACGTGTGAAGCGGAGTACATAGCTGCTTCAGAAGCAGCGAATGAAGGAGTCTGGATGAATGAGTTCATATCCGATCTAGCTGTAACACCTAGTGCATCGGGTCCAATGAAAATCATTTGTGACAATACTAGAGAAATTGCCTTGGCGAAGGAATCCAGATTTCACAAGAGAACCAAACACATCAAGAGACGCTTCAACTCCATCCGTGATCAAGTCAAGGAGGGAGACATAGAGATTTGCAAAATACATACGAATCTGAATGCGGCAAACCCGTTGACTAAACCTCTTCCACGAGCAAAACATGATCAGCATCAAGACTCCATGGGTTTTAGAATCATTACAATGTAATCTAGATTATTGACTCTAGTGCAAGTGGGAGACTGAAGGAAATATGCCCTATAGGCAATATTAAAGTTGTTATTTATATTTCTTTATATCATGATAAATGTTTATTATTCATGCTAGAATTGTATTAACATGAGATTTGATACATGTGTGAATACATAGACAAAACACAGTGTCCCTAGTAAGCCTCTACTAGACTAGCTTGTTAATCAAAGATGGTTAAGTTTCCTAACCATGGACATGTTTTGTCATTTGATGAACGGGATCACATCATTAGGAAAATTATGTGATGGAAAAGACCCGTCCATTAGCTTAGCATAATGATCGTCAAGTTTTATTGCTATTGCTTTCTTCATGACTTATACATATTCCTTTGACTATGAGATTATGCAACTCCCGGATACCGGAGGAATACCTTGTGTGCTATCAAATATCACAATGTAACTAGATGATTATAAAGATGCTCTACAGGTATCTCCGAAGGTGTTTGTTGAGTTGGCATAGATCGAGATTAGGATTTGTCACTCCAAGTATCGGAGAGGTATCTCTGGGCCCTCTCGGTGATGAACATCATGATAAGCATTGCAAGCAATGTGACTAAAGAGTTAGTTGTGGGATTATGCATTACGGAACAAGTAAAGATACTTGTCGGTAACGAGATTGAACTAGGTATGAAGATACCGACGATCAAATCTCGGGCAAGTAACATATCAATGACAAAGGGAATGACGTATGTTGTCATTACGGTTTGACCGATAAAGATCTTTGTAGAATATGTAGGAACCAACATGAGCATCCAGGTTCCACTATTGGTTATTGACCGGAGAGGTGTCTCGGTCATGTCTACATAGTTCTCGAACCCGTAGGGTCCGCACGCTTAACGTTCGATGACGATTTGTATTATATGAGTTATGTGATTTGGTTAATCGAATGTTGTTCGAAGTCCCAGATGAGATCATGTACATGACGAGGAGTCTCGAAATTGTTGAGAGGTAAAGATTGATATATTGGATGATATTATTCAGACACCGGAAGTGTTTCAGATTGTATCGGGTACAATATATCGGAGTACTGGGAGGTTACCGGAACCCCCGGGGGGAAGATAAGGCCATATGGGCCATAGGAGGGAGGAAAGCCAGCCCACAAGGGGTGCCCCCCATGGAAGGAGTCCGAATTGGACTAGGGGAGGGGGTGGCGCCCCCCTTTCCTTCTCCTCCTCTCTCTCCTTCCCCCTTTCCCCTTTTGGTAAAAGGAAAGGGGTCTGAATCCTACTAGGAGCCCAAGTAGGACTCCCCTACTTGGGGTGCGCCTAGGACCGGCCTCCTCCCCTCTCCCTCCTTTATATACGGGGGTGGGGGCGCCTCTTACACATATCAATTGTTCCAAGCCGTGTGCGGCGCCCCCTCCATAGTTTATGCTCCAGTCATATTCACGTAGTGCTTAGGCGAAGCCCTGCGTGGATCACTTCACCATCACCGTCACCACGCCATCATGCTGACCGAACTCTCTCTCGGCACTTTGCTAGATCAAGAGTTCGAGGGACGTCATCGAGCTGAACGTGTGCAGAACTCGGAGGTGTCGTACATTCGGTGCTTGATCGGTTGGATCGAGAAGACGTTCGAATACATCAACCGCGTTAAGCTAACGCTTCCGCTTTGGGTCTACGAGGGTACGTGGACACACTCTCCCCCTCTCGTTGCTATGCATCTCCTAGATAATTCTTGCATGAGCATAGGAAATTTTTTGAAACTGCATGCTACGTTCCCAAATAGTCCCTGGAGCCTTCTTTCTTGCACTTGCGTGTGCTGCTATTCCTACAGAAAGGCCCTTTAGTTTCCTTTCTCTATCAGAGAGGTCCTCAATACTGCCTTTTTAAATTTAGATCCACATGCTTTCTCTTCTTTGTTATTGCAGATACAACCTTTCTGTAGTAACTTTTTTGCTTTTTAATCTATTATCACACGTTTCTGGATTAGTCTTCCATTTCAGTCCTCCTACATGTAGTGTATTCCTTCAATTCTTTATTCCCTCTGTTCCTTACCCTTAAATGTGATACGGTCATAACGCAAAAAAACATGTTGTGTTAGTCTAATTTCATTATGTTACCACCTAACAAACTCATCTCAGACTTGTGAGAAAACTCTCTCGGACACTAGTGATGGATTTTGGTACACCCGAAAGAATCTCTTCTTCAAACATTTCTATCTTTAGTTTACAATAATTAGTGGTCGATGAATTATGTAGGTCACAACTGGTGAAATCTCAATCTTCATGTAGAAAAGTATATATGTTGCATGCCATTTTATATATCTAGTCACACCAAAGACACGGTAAGCTAGCTTAGCATGAACCTTTTGGCACTATGGTCTTTGCAATATGTACTTGTGGCAACAAGTTGATTGTCTAATCTCCTTCACGCACAAGTTTGCTTTTTAAAAAGGTTTGTCGATTTGCATAATCCACCTTTCATAAATTGTGAACAACCAAAAGGATTTGTTTATCCCTCGTTTCCTAAACGTGCATGTGCCCTCCCCCCACGTCCGGCAACAACCATAGCATTCTTTTTAGTGTGCAAGCATCGTTCGTTATTCCCTAACGAAAAAACACGAAGGCCTCTTATGCTCTTCCATTAATTTGGGCCACATCAAGAGAGATCCGGCTTGCAACTGGCGGCCCGCCGCTCGCCCGATGACGTCTAGGTTTGGTTGGACAGCGTCGTGGGCGAAACAAACGCTCATTTGTTTAGTCCCACATTGGCCAGCCGGGGAGAGTCAGAGTGGTTTATAAGGCAGAGCGCGACAGCTAGCCTCGTCCCTTCGGGGACATTCGATAAAATTGGAACAATACAGAGAAGATTAGCATGGCCCCTGCGCAAGGATGACACGCACAAATCGAGAAATGGTCCAATTTTTTTTTGAGATTTTCCGCGCAAGTCCCTGGAGCCTTCTTTCTCTGCACTTGCGTGTGCTGCTATTCATACAGAAAGGCCCTTTAGTTTCCTTTCTCTATCAGAGAGGTCCTCAATACTGCCTTTTTAAATTTAATCCACACGCTTTTTCTTTGTTATTGCTGATACAATCTTTCTGTAGTAACTTTTTAGCCTTTTTAATCCATTATTACACGTTTCTGGATTAGTTTTTCGTTTCAATCCTCCTACATGTAGTGTATTCCTTCAATTTATTATTGTCTTTTTTTCCTTAACCTTAACTATGATTCGGTCGTAACGCAAAAAAAACATGTTTCATTAGTCTAATTTGATCATGTTACCACCTAACAAACTCATCTAAGACTTGTGAGAAAACACTCTCGGACACTAGTGTTGGATTCTGTTATCACCGGAAAGAATCCCTTCTTCAAACCTTTCTATCTTTAGTGTACAATAACTAGTGGTCGATGAATTACATAGGTCACAACTGGTGAAATCCCAATGTTCATGTAGAAAAGTATGAATGTTGCATACCATTTTATATATCTAGTCAAACCAAAGACACGGTAAGCTAGCTTAGCATGAACATTTTGGCACTATGGTGTTTGCAATGTGTACGTGTTGCAACAACTTGAGCGTATAATCTCCTTCGCGCACAAGTTTGTACATCGGTTTCGCCAATGGCCTGTTTCAATAACCCTCTTCTCGTCCTATCTTCCAACCACATTGTTGCCTATCTTCTGTTAGCTTTGCCTAGAGGTTAATCTCATTAGTGTCCTCAATTGCTACTAACCAAACAACATGTATCAAACAACCTCATGATGCAATACAACCAACCGAATAAAATGCAAAAACATGGGTTATAGCCAGCATTACCTCAGTCAGACTCTAGTGGACCACATTTGGAAAGAGGCCAAAATGGCTCTAGGCAACCAAACATGCCTTTTACTATCTGTCGAGCTCTCAAAGCCCTGATCTTGCTAGCAATCATGTCGTCCGTGCCAGACAACCCAAACACAGTGATCAATCGTGGCCTGTTCAGCAAGGAGGAGGATGACGAGACGAATGATGAGAAGACGTAGGCCATGTCACAATCCCGTCTCCGGTGAGTCCCTTTTCCCACCTCCTACGAGGTCAACCCTCGGCGACTGCACAGCCGTCGACCACGGTCCTTGCTGCCTCTAACTCGAGCGTAGTCCAATGCAAAAGCCAGTCAACACGATATACATTGTCAAAATATCTGACTTGCATCCGCATGCAAACACAAAAAATGCCAAAAATGAGAATTAGCAAACGCAAAAAATGCCAAAAAAAGAAAAGAAAAGAAAAGAAAGGGCTGAATTATGGCAACGAAGCCCTGATGCCTCCGCAGTCGTCCCCTTGTCCAAACGAATTCCAGTCACTTTCTTTCCTTGGCGACCGATCAGCTGAAGTGGATCGCTGAAGTGAGGTGGAAGCGGCAGGCCAACCCCATCCCTGCACGTGCACCCACTACCGCTCCACTCGTCACGCTCCAGCTGCCGGCCGCGACACGCTCCGCACGCGATCTCCACTCGCTCCGTCCATCCGGATCCCCTTCCTCCCTCCCCAGGTACTTCCGCAGTCCATCGCCATCCCCTCTTGTTCGATTTGATTTGATTCCGAAGAATCCTCCTCGAATCTTCACTTTCCATCTCGGCCGGCCGAGATCTGAAGCAAAGCTCCGATCTTGCCAGCCAGCCAGCGGCCATGTCGTCCTCGTCGGACAACCCCAACACGGTCACCGACCGCGGCCTCTTCAGCAAGAGCAGCAAGGACGACGGCGCCGACAAGAAGAAGAAGCAGGAGGAGAAGAAAGAGGATGGGGAGGAGGGCGGCGGCGGGTTCATCGACAAGGTCAAGGACTTCATCCACGACATCGGGGAGAAGATCGAGGAGGCGGTGGGGTTCGGCAAGCCCAGCGCCGACGTGGCCCGGATCCACGTGCCCCACATCGGCCTCCACCGCGCCGACCTCGTCGTCGACGTGCTCATCAAGAACCCCAACCCGGTGCCCATCCCGCTCGTCGACATCGACTACCTCATCGACAGCGACGGCCGGAAGCTCGTCGCGGGGCTCATCCCGGACGCCGGCACCATCCGCGCGCACGGCGAGGAGACGGTCAAGGTGCCCATCACGCTCGACTTCGACGACATCCGGAGCACCTACGCGGACATCAAGCCGGGCAGCATCATCCCCTACCTGCTCCGGGTCATCTTCCTCGTGGACGTGCCCGTCTTCGGCCGCATCAAGATCCCGCTGGACAAGTCCGGGGAGATCCCCATCCCGTACAAGCCCGACGTGGACGTGGACAAGATCAAGTTCCACCACTTCTCCTTCGAGGAGACCACGGCCACCATCCACCTGAGCCTGGAGAACAAGAACGACTTCGACCTCGGGCTCAACCTGCTCCAGTACGAGATGTGGCTCGGCGACGACAGCGTGGTGGAGGCGGAGCTCACCGACTCCACCAGGATCGAGAAGCAGGGGATCACCAAGATGCAGATCCCCTTCACCTTCAGGCCCAAGGACCTGGGATCTGCCGTCTGGGACATGATCAGGGGCAGGGGCACCGGCTACAGCATCAAGGGCAAGATCGATGTCGACACCCCCTTTGGCAACATGAAGCTGCCCATCGACAAAGTCGGCGGAACCACTCGCCTCAAGAAGGACGACGACGATGACGATGTACGTATGTCATTTCATTTCGTAGCATCTGCTGCTCTGTTTTCATTGTTTCCTCTGCATCTTGCTCATCATCAGACCAGCTGGACCAGGCTAGTCCTGTTTTGACTAGGATAATTGACAATGGAAGAAATTGATATGGTGTTGAGCTATTAGTAGGAATGCAATAGCTGAATTACAGCCCTCTCAGTTTTTTTTCGATATTTGGTTCGACGCTAAAAATAGCACACAACCCAACAGAAAGAGAAGAATTGCCCTCTGTAATTCAGCATTTGCTGCTCTGTGTTGATTGTTGCCTCTGCATCTTGCTTATTGCTGTGCAACCATCATACTAGCTAGACCAGATTTGTCTTGTTTTGACTAGGATAATTCACAGTGGAAGAAATTGATATGGTGTTGAGCTATTATTAGGAGTGCAACGGCTGAATTACAGCCCTCTTCCGATTTTTTTCTGATATATTGGTTCGATGCTAAAAATAGTACACAAAAAAAGATTGATGTATATCATATCATTTGCTGTTGATTGCTGCATTTACATCTTATTGTGCAATCGTCACACACTAGCAAAGCTAGCTAGGTCGGTTTAATCTTGTTTTTACTAGGATAATCGACAATGGAAGAAATAGCTTTGTTATTCAGTTGAGCTGTAGGCGTGCAATAGCTGAATTATAGCCCTCTTCTGAATTTTTCTGATGGAGGTTCGGCGCTAAAAATAGTGCAGAACCATCTTTTTGTTGCATCGCTGCATTGAAGCTCTGTACACTCTCAATCATTTTGCTTCTCAGCTTGTTTTGCTCGCGTCATGCTCTGGTTCGGTTGAAACTCGCTAGTAGAAATATGTGTGTTTAATTGTTATGCTGAAATTCTGCGTTGTCAGTGGCAGATACTTTCCATGATCTGAGATAATACCTTTCAAAATCTTGTGACATCTGTTGCTGATTAACTTTAAAAAAAATCATAATTCCGCCATATCAGATCTGAGCTAAAAACCCGTGACACCTGTTCTACTCCCACCTTAGAAATGCCAAATCATGTCAAGAACAGATGAAAGAAAAGCGTGCATATAGACCTGGGCATTTGTGACAAATAGAAGATATAGACTATATTTTAGATTTCTATTTTTATGACAAATTGAACCTGGAACCTTGGTAATCTCTTCATATGAACTAACCTTGCAGGAGTGAAGTGCTGTTACTGAACATACAAGAAAGTCAAGCAGGGAGCCAGGGAGGATCCAGCTGAACTCTTTACTCTAGCTTATGGTATCTTTGTTGATGGCATCATCCGAACATCGTCCGCGTTTTTATGTTTCGGTGCTCAGTGTTCTTCGTGGGAACTCATCCAGTGTGTATTCTTTCTGTGTTAACTTTGTCAAGTGGAAACAGACCTGAGAATAAATTCCATCGCCCCTTTCTTGTTTGTGGGGTGTGATGTTAGCCTTCTTCAGCCAAAATATTGTGTCCATGCCTGCTCCTTTTCCGCACCCAGTCAGCGAAGATTAATCTCACACGCATCAGTGGATACAAATACATATTTTTTCGATCACAAGGCACTAAAGCGGTTCAGAAAATAGGAAATTTATTTTTGAATATAAAAACATATTCTTTTTCATCAGCCCCGCGAGGAATTCAGCTACTTTACATTTCTATACAGCTCATGGCTTTCTTCTCTGCAGGATTATGATCAAACAAACAGAAAAAAGGTCAGAGAGATACATTCTGTGACCTCCCTCTCTATACAAACTGCTTCACTACGATGGCCAGATTTTTCCTTTCCATAATGCCAGCCAGCATCAGCATGCTTGATCAGCCTGTTGCCCTCGTTGACAATCATCATGGCCGCACCATGTTGGCGCAGTTGGCACCTCTGACCTATGGGCTATGGACCAAACGTCAGTTGATGTGCTCCTCCCCTGTACAAAAATATACACTTCTTCTCTTCCCCGCCCTTCTCTTGCCAACCGATGTGACAGCATCTCAATGCGATTTGGGTCGATCGGTCGACATTTGGCGGTCACTTCTTTTTCCGCTCTTGTTCTTCGAGCTGATTCCGAAGATTTTTTAAACCTTGCACTACTTTAGGTTTCAGCTTGTGCTGAAAAATCTTTCCTTGCAATGATGTTGACCTGCCAAACAGGAAGCCCAAAAAGATTGGGTTCAAGTTACTACTAATTAGCAGCTATTTTGAGTTCTTAACGGAATATGGTACACGGCCGTTTCTAAGTGGTTTCGCCTGGATGCTCAAACTGAATAAGAAAGACTCTGGACCTGATTTCCTTCAGCTCTTCGTCGAGCTCCAGTTCTGATTCTTTTATCTGCAGAACCATATGACAGACAATTTGTTGTCAGGTGATCTGCGCAGGGAAAATGGAACTCCCCTGTTAGATAATTGCATCGGCATAAAAGAAAAAAAATGGAGTAGCATATATTTACAATATCTGTCTTTATACTAGGACAGATGCAATCATGCAAATGCCCCAAGTTTGACCTTTTAATATCATATTTACCTCACATGGATTTAAGAACAAAACATAGCTACCATGGCTATGTCAAGACATTTGGTAGAAGATAAGGATGAAGTGACAACAGCAAAATGGATATAAGATATCCAAGTCTGACATTGTTCTCGAGCAAGGGATGCCATGGAAGCAAATTAGTAACAACTAACAACTAACCTCTTTAACCAGTCTTTTAGAGCTCCAAATAAGAGCACCCTACAAAACATAAAACAAGAACATGCGTTAGATCATCAAGAGTAATATCTGATGAAAAACTCCAAGCAATATCCTTGTCTACACATAAAGCTTCAACTGCTTCCGAGTTCATCTAGTTCAGGTTGATAACACTACTACAAATGACCACACCTATTATTTTGTCAATACATCAATTATTCTCAGTTGCACTTTTTTAGCAATATCTTTGGAAGGCAATGATCTGTTTTCCAGAAGAGCTATGCTACCTAGCGAATTTTCTAGTGTTTCCAGTTAAGCAATGCAGCAGAACATAGCAAGAAAGGTACAATATCTAAGTTCACATGCTGGTACATGAATGTTTGATGGAAGAAGACCAACAGAACAAGGTAATCATGAGGCAAAAACATACTTCGCCATGTGATAATTGTTGCTCCAGTACATCCGACGTTACAACCCAGACCTTTGGACATCCATCTGCCACCAAAGCTTCAACCTAAGTTAGTAGAAAGAATCAGTGTAAGAAACCTCTTTGTAAAACTACACATATAACAAATATTTGGAATGATGGCACTCCATGCCCATTTGATTAAAAGATCACTTATTGGTGCTATGCATGTAAGTTTAGTAGTAGGATCAAAATTTCCAAAAAATGCCCATAACATGAAAATATGGTGGGGGAGAACCTAGATCCTAGAGTGCAGCAATTTCAGATTAGCATAAATCGTACTTCATTCTAGTGATTTTCCTATGTTAAATGGAGATTTGAACAGTTGGGCATGAATAAACAGCTAGTAAATATGCCTAGGACATTCCTGCTGGTTGAAACCGACTCAACTATTTTTACGAACAGCTTTAGACTTTTAGTGACACAATCCTCATGGAAAAACATGGATTTTTGCCTATTAAACTTGAATATATGCATGGACTTTTCACTGGCGTGAATTCATGGAACTAATCCACAAAGAACTCTGGGGCATTCTTCCTCAGTTCCATCTAATGGAAAACTTCATAATTTGATTTACCTCCTTCTCAATCCAACAATCAGCAGATAAGTCAGCAGAATATACCACATCAACCCTGTTCAAGCAAAATTAGTTCGTTAAGGTTCCCCTAAAGACCAACTAAAAAGGATGGTTGAAACATTCAACTTACATTTATTCTATGACGGAAATGTCTAGCATAAAGCGTCAATTTAGACATGTGGAAATGGTCTAACACAGCAATACCTTACCCTTTATAAGTTTCAGTGTGTGTTGATTGCCCAGACAATGCAGCATCAAATACCACTACAACTTTTATCTCTGCAAGCATCATAGCGATGAATGATATAAGATAGCTGATGTAGAAGAAAACCATATGGCCCTCGAGAAGAAATTATCCATTGCAGTTACGGTCTTAGAGAGTAACAGTAGATTGCACTCCATACTTGGATAGATACACACAGTTACAAGTCGTAATTAATTTTCTCTAACTACAAACCAGAGAATAAGCAGTACAACAGCCTATCAGTTTCTAACAGCAAAATAGACAGTATAGTTGAGACATGTGACCTTTCTTTTTGTTTGAAGAAGAATCATAGCTGAACCATACATAATGGTTTAATCTTGTAGTACAAACCTCGTACTGCACTGAATGATACCAGCTCATCAATGAGCATCTGCCTCGCAATTCCTTGATTCCCGTTCAAGAAATCACTCTTAAGCTTTCCCCAGTAGCCACATACATTGTAGCCATCCACAAGAATAACCGGGGAGGCGATCTCCAAGTTGCCGTCATTTGTGCTAGATAAAACGAGAGCACAAATTCAGCAGACTCATCGAATCACCTACCTGCTAGACATGAAAGGAAAGACAAGCCTAACCAGGTAAGAGTGGCAGAAGGGTCCTCGTAGAAGTCGGTGTCATCAGGAAGCACCTCCTTCATTATTTTCTTTTTGCGGAACCTGGTGGCAGGCTGAGGCCCGGTTGTTTGCTTCCTTTCGTAATCCTGAAAACCAGGGTAAGATTGTTGTAACAACTGGTGGTGTGCATTTATCCAATGAATGGGCAGGACAGGACGCTGTTACAAGATTCAGACATATCTGAACACAGTGGCACTAGATGCATCCGATGATCCGACCCCATCAGTATCTGTTCCCATGTCTAAACTGGTTGTCAAAATTTGTAACGATGGGACCAGATAGGAGACTATACTGAAATAATGCTGCTGTCCTTTCTTTTCTCTCTCGTCTCGTCTGAACCGAAACTGAATGCAGGAAGGCCTGTGCAGTAACAGTACCTTCCAGAATTTCACGATCCTCAGGTTCTGCTTGACGTTGGATGTAATCCTCGGAGGCCGCCGGTCGACCTGCAAACAATGAACCAAGTGCGTGAGGAGGACACTCCCAGCGGCACATACCCTGATCACTGGCCTTCCAGATTCAAGACAAGAACTCCCCATTTCTAACTAAGAACAGCATCAGAACTTAGTTAGTAATGTCCGTTTTTTCAGTCCCCTTTCAACATTTTTGCTCATCAACGGAAAATAAGAGCAGTGAGAAGATTGATCTATCTTTGATGCTGCGCCGGACTTCAGAAACTGACTCGTCTTCTAGGTGGATTGATTGCAGCGGGAGGGGGTGGGGACTGAGCTGACCTTGTTGGCGCCGGAGGAGGAGGCGGCGCCCCCTTTGGTGGCCTTCCCCCTGCCCTTGTCCTTGGCCATCACCACCACGATGGAGGTCGCCGAGTAGGCGGCCGAGCCCACCATCTCTCCTCCGCCGCCGCCGCCGCCGCTCCTGACGTGTGGTGGAGGCCGCGCCGAGGAGAGGTGGGTCACTGGGAAGGAGAAGAGGGGAACGGGTGGTCGCCTGGTCAGCGTGGCGTCGCTGTGGCTTGCGAGCCATTCATGCCCTCCTGTGCCTCGAGATTCGCGCCATCCTCGTTACAGAAACATATATACTTGCGTTTTGGTCACAATATCTCTCTCTTATTTTTAAGTCTAAATTTGGACGTTGATTAACCAGCAGAATAATAAGAATAATGTACCGCAAACATATCACAGGATTCACACCCAAAAGTGAAAAACACATTTCTTTTTACAAGACCCGAATCCAGGGCTCGACCCTAAAGACTTCCTACGATGTTTGGCTAGCATTTAACCATACGAAATGTGTTTTAAAATATGAATTGTATTGATCGTCAATCTCGTAACACACATCTCACTGAAAACTACTCCCTCCGTCCGAAAATACTTGTCATCAAAATGGACAAAAAAGGATGTATCTAGAACTAAAATACGTCTAGATACATCCCCTTTTATCCATTTTGATGACAAGTATTTTCGGACGGAGGGAGTAGTTTCGTAAGGAAAAAAAACCTAGTTAAACCTAGCCGCCACTGGCGCTAAGATTTCTTGTGCCTTCCGTCGGCGTCGTTGTCGGTCTGCCTCGTCCTATGTGGCCTTAGGGCCATGGAGGGAGGGCCTCGTTTTCTGATTTTTTTTTTTAGTTTTTTTAGGGTTTGTGTTCTATTCAGAGAGGCGAGACGACAACGACTCTTTGAAGATGGAATGAGGTTCTCCCCGTCTAACCCTCGTTCTGGCGGTACTTCTAGCATCGTTGGAGGGCGTGTGGAGATTTGTCTCCGGTGGATCTCGTGGGACTCGGTAGGCGTTTGTCTTTGATGGATCCATACGGATTAGGTCTTTGTTCGTTAGTGGTCGTGTGTGTACAAGTTAGATCCTTCTGATCTACGCTTCTCTTCATCGATGACGATTGTTGTATTGGTGCGCGGTCCTCTAGGGCCTTAGCACGATGACTTCCTCAACTGTCTACTAAAACAACGTTTGCCTGGCTCTAGTGAGGGAGGGGCGATGACCGCGGCGCGCCTTCGGCTCTCTTAAGTGCTTGTAGTCATCGCTAAGTGATCTACGAACCTGGATGTAATTTTTACTTCTGTTTTTCTTTGCACTACCTTGACAGTTGATGAATAAATTAGAAGTTTTTTTCGCAAAAAAATTAAAATAATAATCAATAGATATTTTACTATTGAACAGTCAAGATATACTCTATATTTATGAACATGCTATGTTTCATAGAAAGAGTTTTCCTTATTGCAAACCACACATTAGTAGTTTGACACATCATTATCTTTTTGAGATGGACACTATGCATTCGGTGCGAATAGAAACTCTATTATTTTGTGTGTCATTTTTCGGCGAAAAAGCATGATTGAAAGGTTGCTTTCACACAAGCCAGAGATGTATCTTTTTTGTAAGACTTATTATGCTCGTTCCTACTTCCTTCATTCCAAATTAAATAGACGACTCAATTTTGTACTAACTTTAGATGGCAAAACCCTTTGATCGGTCCTATGTGCCCCTCTTCAGTTCACACGAATACAAAGAGGAGGAGATAGGAAATATAGGCCGTGCCGTACTGAATCCCACTAGAACTGAAAATAGAAGGCGGTGTGAATAGCTAGATGTTGCGTTTGGTTCGTCCAGTGAACAGGATAAGTGAAAGGTTTAAACGATGAAGGACAACATTATTTACAAAATGCATGATAAAGTAAACCATCTTTAAAAAAAAAGAGTTAAAGTATGGTTTCCAATCCTGGTGGCGTGGATTCCTCTTGAACCACGGATGCCCTAAAGTTGATTTCGCACGGCCAGACGACGAATCGTACACGTGTACTTGCACGAAATTCTTATCATCCTATATATGGATTTACAAAAGAAAAAAGGTGATGCGTGTGTGCGTGTGCGTGGACGACGTTGACTTTTCCTGCGTGTGATAGCTCTGTCCAATTCTGTAGGCACATCGGCCGCCACGTAGCCATTTTCATTACACTAATACTTTCTCTGTTTCAAAATAGACAACCCTACTTTATACTGAAGTTAGTACAAAGTTGGATCATCTATTTTGAAACGGAGGGGTAGCATTTTCATTCCTCGTCGGCTGCATACATGCCTACAATCATTTGCATAGTGGGAGTTTAATTTGTTCGAGTCAAACCGTAGTTTATATATAATGTGGCTAACCGTTTATGCCTTTTTATCGGTTGAGGGCGGTCCCGAGATGATCGTCCCAGCTCAGCAAAGCGGGGAGCTGCCGGATTTATCCCCGGATAGCAATGGCTTCAGATTGTGCCTTTGGTTTTGGGAATCTTTTCCTTCTTCTTTTCTTTTGTTAGTGGGATATTGCTAGGCATACCACCATCACACCGAGGTATGTACATGTCCACGTCTCGAGACATTCCCATCCTGGCCGGCCATTTCTGGTCGTGCTGAAAGGTATGCGATGGATTGGTGGAATGTGTATTGTAGATGAAATGTTTCTTGCAGTGTATTTGTTGGGTAAATGCATGTACAAGAGTGGACCGGTGCGCGGCAAATTTACCTCTCTCTATTTTTCGCGCCCCCCCCCCTCCCTACCCAGTTCCCTTCCTCTCTTTTCATGTTGCCGGAATGCGTATGTTTTCACCCGACTTAGTGATTGGCGCCTTTGCTTGCTCCATCGCCGCCCTTCCCTTGCCGCTAATTCAACGCTTGGCTGGGCAGATCGGGTCGGGCGCATGCGGCGGTGGCCTCCGGTCATGACCTGGCTAGGGTGGTCGCCTCGTTGCATGGCAGCGAATACCGGGGCGGCGGCCCCGGGCGATGGCAGCCGGTGAGGCCCAGGTCGTCCTCGTCTGCACAGCATGGAGCTACCCATGTTGAAGGCGGAGCTGCTCCGGCGGCTTCATTCCCGGTTCCCGTGCGGTACAGAGATGGTGAAGAGCGTGCTTGGGATTCATCCTAACGGCTCTTCCGGCATTTGACGCGGTGGGATGGCAGCCCTCCCTCCATGCTCCAGTGGTGGCTCCCTTCGGCAGTGGCCAGAGCGTCAGGCTACACCGCGATGGCAGTGTGGCTGTGGATAATCGTCGGATTTGGGCGGCCAGATGCGGGGTTTTGAAGGTGGTCTTGTAGATGCACAGTTGTCGGTTGGAGTCTCGTGCGGCAGATCCGGGTGAAGATCTTGTCTTCGGCAGCTGGGAAAAGCCTATGATGGACGATGCAATGGCGTTGTTTCCTTCTTGAAGGCATCATCGAGGTGAAGCTCCCAGCTCCTCCCGCTACATCCGTGGGAAACCCAAGATCAGTCGATCTGATGACGGCATCACCCTTATGTTGTTCCCTCCTTGGGGCCACCATTCTTGGAGGTGTGCATGGCTTGAGGGACCAGTGGACAGTTTCTTGGAGGTGTGCATGGCTTGACGCATCGACGACGTGAAGTCAAGGTGGCGTGGTGCGGCATGGTCTCGGTGACTGATGTGTGATGATGGACACGCGTAGGGAGGAGGCATTGTCCGGTGCCGTGGAGGCGTCGACGGCAGGCCTGGCAAGGTCGATGGATCAGTACCTGCTCTGAAGATGGATATGTGGAAGACGTTAGCGGTGATTTCTGAGAGTGCATCAGACCAGTGCGTGCCCCAGACCTGGTATGAGGCTTGGTTGGGGTCTCCGGCTTTAGATGTTAGGCTTAAGTGAGAGGTTTGGATATTCGGCTCAGATAATCTGCACCCCTTCATCAAGTGTATAAGAGTACTACAATTGTTGTCAAGATGATGACTTGAGACATATTGATCTATTACTTTGTAAGGTCTTTGCGAATAATTAAAAAGAATCGTTGTATGCATCACTCAGGTGTAGAGGGGTCATCCTTCTTTAAAAAAAGATCTCAACGAATCATTGGGTCTGTTACTCAGCATGGCAAACCGTTACGAACCAACCTGTAGTTGGATGGTTAGAGGGACAGTGGTATCCCCAGCCCATCAGGGTTCAAGTTCTGGTGCTCGCATTATTTCTGGATTTATTTAAGGATTTCCAGTGATGTATTTTCAGTGGGAGTAGATGTTCGCGTCGGCGACAAAGTGCCAACGGTGACTTCGTAAATTTTAAAATGATATACCGGCTCAATCTTCCGAAGGTGCTCATAGGGTAGGATGTGCGTGTATGCACGTATGTATGAGCGTTTGCGTCTGTAATGTGTTCAAAAGAAGAAAAAACATGGCAAACCGTTTGCTCCATAGGCTTCTCGAAAAGTGTGATCGATCGTGTACCTATTTCCTAGATAACTTAGAGATAGTTGTTTTTTTTTTTTTTGCGAAATGAGAGCTAGTTATTTCTTGGTCAAGATATTCATAGCCCTTGGGCGGAGTTCTGTCCATCCCTTTGTATTTCACGACTCTCTGTCATAAGATGAGTAACAGTTGTTAGCGTGGGTTTTTATAATAGTCATTCTTGAGCCATCTGGGAAAGAGTTACTAGCAAGAAAAGTGGTTTGGTCATCGTTAATGCAAACGCAGAAGCGCAATTACATGGAGCGCTTCACGGTGAGCACATTGACATGTGACTCACTTGAAATAAATTCGGTGTGGTATATACTCGTAATATGTAACAAGAACAATAATAATTACTGGTCGCAATCCACAAATTGCACTTTTTTCTATCAAGATTGAAGATTGATACGCTAGCTCGTAGGCCACCGGAGAGGAGCCAACAAGACAAAGTCACATCACGTAGCCGCACTCTGTCTGTCCTTTCGGAATAAAAATCAAGTCCCTCCCCCGGCCCTCCTTCCCAGAGCAGACCACCGCGAGCAAGCAGCCAAAGCAGAGCAAGAAGCCGCAGCCAGCCAGCCAGTCTCCTCCTCGGGCGGGAGGGAAGAGAGAGAGGGAGACAGCGACCGGGCGAGAGGCGGCGGAGGCTCCGAGGAGCAAGCGGCCGGCAGCGTTGGCCCGGGAAAGGGACGGGGCCGGAGGAGGTTGGCTGATCGGTTGGAGGGAGGGAGGGGATGGCGGCGCGGGCGCGGCGGGCGGCGGCGTGGGAGCAGGGCGGCGACGAGTACGACTACCTGTTCAAGGTGGTGCTGATCGGCGACTCCGGCGTGGGCAAGTCCAACCTCCTCTCCCGCTTCACCAAGAACACCTTCTCCCTCGACTCCAAGTCCACCATCGGCGTCGAGTTCGCCACCCGCACCACACAGGTCCGGCTCCCCTTCCCCTCATCTATTCTGCTCTCCTCCACCTTGCTTCCTTAAATTCGTCGAATCGTTGGATGCTTTCCATCGATCGATTGATTCCTTGCAGCACTAGTGCAAGTTCTGCTCACGTTGGCCGGTAAAAATTTGGAAGCTATTTGTGCCCTGTTTCTAGCGGTTCAGGCTCTCGTTTGGCTGCAGTTTATCCTATCAGCACAAAAAAGAGTGCATCTAGTTACTATTTGAACAAATTCGGATGATGGAAACATAGAAATTTTCTAAATTTCAGCTTGTTTGGCTCAATTAATCCAAAAGGAATATGAAGTGGATGCGTGTGTTCAACAGAGTATGATGATGCTTTCAAACGGTTGGGTGAGATGCTATGCAGAAGCAGAGCCAAATTCAGTTTCTACCCTGATTCAAATTCGATACCTGAATACCCTTGAAACCACCCAGTCATGAATTTCCTTTCGAATAGGAGTAAGTAACAGGGTGTTCTTTTTTTTTTTGTCAAAGTACTAGTAGTTGACTATCTTATCTCTGTATCATTAGTGCGAGTTTCTTTTTGTCAATGACCATGTCAATCTTGCTGCCCGCTGCTTCCATATGCCATCCGCACCTTCAGAGTCTATAACTGAATCTGGACAATGGCTGTTTTAAAGTACCATTTCTGTTTCCACTCACCACCTTCATCATCACCGGGATTTGATTGGTACCAAAATTCATAACATGAGATTAGGACAGGTGGATGTTAGTTAGGCAATGATGTGATTTGATTGCACTTCCTACATTCCTGACCACCCAATCAATGACTTGTCATCCGGTTCACAGTTGCACCTTCCTTCTAAAGATTGTTATGTTGATGTCACTTAGCCAGCATCAACATTATTATCCGGTTTGCCCAAAAATATTATCCGATGATCCACACATCTGAAATTAATCACATTGCTGAAGCTTGCGTCGTTCAGGTGGAAGGGAAGACGATAAAGGCGCAGATATGGGACACGGCGGGGCAGGAGCGGTACCGGGCGATCACGAGCGCCTACTACCGGGGCGCCGTGGGGGCGCTGCTGGTCTACGACGTCACCAAGGCCGCCACCTTCGACAACGTCAAGCGGTGGCTCAAGGAGCTCCGCGACCACGCCGACTCCAACATCGTCATCATGCTCATCGGCAACAAGACCGACCTCCGCCACCTCCGCTCCGTCGCCACCGACAAGGCGGCCGGCTTCGCCGAGTGGGAAGCCCTGTCCTTCATCGAGACCTCCGCGCTCGACGCCACCAACGTCGACAAGGCCTTCCAGACCGTCCTCGCCGAGATCTACCGGGTCGTCAGCAAGAAGGCGCTGTCGTCGACGGACGATTCCGGCGCCGGCGCCGTCGGGGAGGGGCAGTCCATCCTGGTGTCCGGCGGAGAACCCGCCAGCGTTTCGTCGAGGTGCTGCTCTTTCTAGCGGGAGTCGCCGATGTCACCTTGTTAAGTTATAATGCCTCTGAAAGTTTGCTGAATTGTTGGGATACCTCGTGCTGAAACTGCTGCAGAGTTCATCTCTGAACTACTATTCGATAAGAGTTTCATCTAGTTGTTAGTCTGTCAGCCGTGTGGTGAGGTTCAGGTTTGCCCTGGCCTTGGAAAGAATCCATCGGTTTGCTAGTGTTTCTGAAAGTCCTTTGCGTTGAAATGTTGTGTATTGCGTTCTCCTTTCATCTCAGTATTCATCTGTCAGCTCGAGTCAGTCTTCCCATTTCAAAATATACTAGAAGGGTTTGGGCGCACTTTACTGTGCCGTTGGTGCTGTTGTTTTTTTTTTAAAAAAAAATTACTCACTCTGTTTCAAAATATAAGGTGTATTATTTTTTTAAAAGTCAAACCTTTTAAGTTTGATCAAATTTATTAAGAAATATATCAAAATACATATGAAATAAATTTCTATATTTTTTTGTTTAATATTGTGGATGTCAATATTTTTTTATTTGAACTTGGTCAAAGTTGTAGAAATTTGACTTTCAAAAAAAACTAATACCCCATATATTTTTGAGTTGATGGAATATTTAGTTTGACGGGTCGGGGGATGATAGAGTGTTTTATGTTTATTTATAATGTTGTGATTTAATGGGCCTTTCATGGTGTGGTTCTGTGTGTTATCCGCTAGCCAACATATATTTATGTGGGCTAATTTCTGCGTCAGTGGCTGCATGTACTATATTGGTGCTACAGTATCACATGGTGGCTTTTTTTCTAAGGATGAGAAGGTGCACGGGATTGATATATTTTTATTGGCTGGTTGCTGTTGTTTGATTTGAAAAATGTTGGCCCAATCAAAATCGTAAATCAAATCCAAAATTAAATACCTCAATTGAGTGAAAGAGTTTCAAAATTAAGGAACATAGTGAATTAAAATAACTGAATGGGAGAGCTCCTTGAGAAATTGTTGACCTGATCAAAATTGGATGAGCAAAATTTAAATTGAAGACCCCAATTATTTGAGAGAACTTAAAATTTAGGTGTATAGTGTAAAATAATTGAATGAGAGGGCTTTGAGAAAATTGTTGTTCCGGTCAAAATCGGGCGACCCAATTTCAATTGGAGACCTCAATTGAATATTAGCTCTTTAAACTAGGGAGCATAGTGCTATAGAGAATTGTGTAATCCTTTCTTTGCAATGCAATTTATAAACACAAAGTTCACCGCCACCTTTTGTAGTTTGCACTAGTATGTTTTCCAAATGATATTGTGTGTTGCCTTTCTTGGAGCACTTGGTCAACGCCAATAATTTGGCACGGTAGCTCTCGGCTCTAAACCAAATAGACTCGGTATTTAAAATATGTAAACACTTTTTTAAAATTCTAGGCGACGGCAACGAACCCTACAACCATGACGAACACTTCCTGAAACCGGTAGCCACGGTTGTTGCAACCGGCCATAGCAACAACTATGACGGGAGCTCCAACCGTTGACAAATGCTGGTACCGGCAACACAACTTGTTGCAACCGGTGGTGAATGCGGCTTTGATCGTAAGCTACAACCATGGCTCAAGGCAGACCAAAGCTACAACCGACACAGGCATGTGCTACAACCAGCTGGGGTTGGGAGCAGTAACTGGCACGGGATGGTGCTACAAACTGTTAGGCGGAGAGGTACAACTGATACGAGACAGTGCCACAACCGATGGCCGACGAGCTGCAACGAATAGGGGGGCGATGCTACAACCGGTGGCCGGTGAACTCGAATTTCCCTACCATTTTCTTCTTTTTCACTTTAGCCAATATGAGTTTACCCGGCACTAGCAGCTTTATCGGGGAATTTCTAATCTTAGTAGGAGCTTTCCAAAGAAATAGCTTAGTAGCCACATTAGCTGCACAACCAGAGACGGGCGAGCTACAACCGACATAGTTGCGAGCTGCAACCGGTGGCCGCAGGTGCTACATTTGCTATTAATGGTGTAGCGAGCGAGGGTGGCGTGCGTCCACACACTACCAACGTCTACGGGCAGGGCCGGTCCTGTGATTTTAGGGGCCCGGGGCGAGAGTAGAGCTCGGTGCCCTTTAGGGCGTGCCCTCGGGACTGACTTCCTAGCTGTCTTTGCTGCTTCCTATTTGATGCCAAGGATCAATCTTGCGTCCCAACACCCGACGAATTAAGGAACAAACAACGGTGCACGTAAGTGGACTTGAATGGAAGACTAATTCAAAAACTTGTGATGATGGAACTTAAGCGCAGTGCACGTGAGGGCAAGGCAAAAAAAAGAGAGGGCTCCAGGGACTCTGCAGGGGCCGTGCCAAATGTGGCGGTGCCAATCTTCCCTGTATCTTTCCAATATTATCGGATGTTCCCGAAGGACCGATGCGGGCTGCCGGTTCGCCTCTCCCTAGCGGGCCGATGTGGGACTAAATAAAACAGCGCCCGTTCGTCGCTGGGCCGTAGTGCTGGACCGCGTGCATGTCAGTTTGTTGCTCGCTGGGCTGTTCCGTGGACTGTTTTGGGGAGCTCCTACTCGCCGCTTAATCTTATATTGCGCCAAAGAAACGCTTCTCACCTAGGCCGGCCCATTTTTCTGTTCGCGAGGTGAAAAAATGCTAAAAAAACTAAGCGAGCTGAGGTTTCCAACCGCTGACTACGTAGTCAGCTGCAGGAGCTGTGCTAGCCGCTGCGCCAGGCTATCTCCTGTATTACTTTTGCAGCGCAATCATTAAAGAAACCAACGATAGTAGCAAAAACTGAACATACGCAAAAATTCCCAAAAACTAAAGTGTCGGTGAAGGATCGAACCAAGTACCTCCTGCAAGTCAACAAGGTCGCTTCCCAACCATAAAGGAAACTGAACAAATATTTGGAATATTTCTTGTACGTATAAGAAGCGAACAAATATTTGAAGTTCTAAACTTTTTTTTGGATTTTTGAACATTGCAGAAAAGGAAAAAAAGAAAGTGAAATAAAATAAAAATGAAAGAAAATAAAAGAAAACAGAAAAAGAATCAGAAAATAAAATGAAAAAAGAAAAACGAAAAAGGAGGCTAAAGAAAACTGAAACGGGAAAAAACAAACAGAAAAATAAAAAAAAAATCCGGTCCAGAAACAAGGTTCCCAAAACCGGAAAAACCGGCTGGAACCTTCCAGAATGTTCCTAAAATCAGGATCGTTGTAACGCATGTGGCGTTTTTAACTGGATGGGCCCGTCATGGTTGATGCATGTGCGGCGCCCCGACAACTTGACGCAAAATGCATCAAATAGGGAAATCCCTGGTTTGGTGCGTCTATCAACGCTCAATCTCCGCTGGCCGATTCAACCATGTGTACTCGTCCGTAACATGCATTCAAAGGGTAACAAGCAAAATCGACGGTGACAGGGGCAGGCTAGGAGCCTCGGTGCCTAGCGCGGTGGTCGACGACGAACTGGGCTAGCGGATGGCAGGCAACGACAACCAAGGGCGGAGCTAGGATTTCAACATAGGGGGCCCAAGAGGACAATGCACGTGCAAGAAATGCAGGACCAAAGTATATCGATTCTTAAATATAGCATCGACATCAAACAAACAATGTCAATTTTTGTTCTTGCAATTACATTGAAATAGCTACATTTTTCATTAGCTTAGATGTATATTTAGTTATTTACGCACAACAGGTCCATCAAACCATTAAACATCAAGCTTTGTAGTGATTTCACTCCTAAATTATATACATGTCTCTTTGCATTCTCATCAGTAGACCGGGTGGTTAAAACAAATGGCTTCAATTGTTATTCTTGGTGGTCTCTTCTTCCTCATGCTTTATGCAATTCTAGACTTATAGTTAGTAAAAAAACAAGTATATCATTTGTAATTGAATCTAACTAGTACAACCTTCCTCTCAAATTATTTGTCTTAAATTTATCTAAATACAGATGTATTTATTTACAAAAGGAGGAAGATGTTTGTAGTATATCTTAGGTTGAGATTAGACAGACCCACAAGCCGTGCTGTGAGAGCCGAGAGGCGGAGATGTTTGCCCATTAGTAGATCAGCATGTGGTGGACTCATATCGGCACGCGGAATCCACACCTTCGTCAGTCGGGTCGTCACTGATGTCGTGTAACACCCCACCCATGGACTGTCACCCTATTCTTCGTAACCGGGCCTGGGCTACGAGATGGGCCGTCCCATTGGAGGTTTGTGCCCACACGGCAAAGGCTATATATGCAACCGGGAGAGCACATGGAAGGACAGTGAATGAATGATTCGTCTTCAACCTTCTCGTCCTCTAATCTCGTTCCTCTTCCTCTGCTGCTACTGTATCTCACCTCCTCTTTGCTAATTTCTCACCCCAAATTCCCATGTATCCTCTGAATTTATATCGAATATTGGTGTTGAATTATCTATCTGTTTGATCTCTGTACTTGGGTCATGGCAATTTGGTAACCAGAGCCAGTTGATCCAACCAAAATTTTCGCTGCCCCGTGATTTGTTCGTCCGCTCGATCGGTAACATCCATCGCGTTCAGTGCGACTTCGAGGCCGCCTGAAATCCATTGCGGGGTTCGATCCTTAACAGTCGCGATGGCTCCATCCCAACCACTCTCTCACACTCGTCACCTCCTACCCGCCATGGAAGAGAGCACGGGAAGCCTCACCAAGCTCATGGAATAGTTGCTGAACCGCTTCTACAACCAGCAGGCCGTCGCGGACAAGCTATTCGAAGCGCAGCTTGCGTTCAACAAGTAGGTGTCGCAGGATCCTAGGAGTTTGGGAAACCAAATCAGGCTCACCCAGGTCGATCTGGCCGACGTGCTCTGAGCTGCCTCACCGGGCGCGACCTCTGCTGTGGAGCCACAGAGTGCGACTGCCACGGGCTTGGCCGCTTCTATCACCATCGAGGTGCGGCCAACTCAAGACCAGCAAGTTCTCTCGCCTTTGCCGCCACCAGTCAGGCCATCACCGCCGGCGACCATGCCCACCCCATGTTCGCGGGCTGGTCCCCGCTGTCTACCCACGGATGCGGGAGGGTTTCTAAGGGTTGCCGTTGGAGATGGCCTAACATTCAATTAACTCCATGGGGCTTAGCGGTGTGTCGCCTCTTCCATGCTAGAGAAGCTAAAGCGTTCATGGATTTAATCATTTTTGTGGTTTAGGTTTGTAATGTTGCACAATTAGATAAATGCCACTTCAATTATAGCGATTCATAAAAATGTCACTGCAATTTTTGCAAACTTTAAAAAAATGGCACTGCAGACTTCGAAAAATGCCACTAAAAATGGCATGAAATGACATTTTTTAAAGTTTGGAAATTGCAGTGGTATTTCTTGGAATCGTCAAATTTGGAGTGGCATTTATCAAATTAATCCTTTTTTTAAAGTTAAATCATGGAACTGTAGTATGCAGAATGATTGCATAAACACTACTATATGATGGATCACTCATGAGTCATAACTTGATTTTGCATTAACTGCCAATATGTAGGACGATATTCAGTACTGATTCCAGTGACAATGTCATATATCTTCTTGGAAACCAACGTTGCTATGACTCTGATCGGTCTAGCTAGACGGCAGTTTCTTCCTGCTTTGCGTCCCCTGCTGGCCGGGAACCAATAGCGCGAGATGGTTGAAGGACGGAGGTCGGGATTGCAGGAGTCGCGGCTCGCTGCTGCTGCCCACGTCGATGCCGATGAGGTGGCGTCCTCTTTCGGACTTCTAATCGGCCAGCGGCAGCAGGAAGTAGAGGACGCCGGCGTCCTGCTCCCTCAGGAACGGCGACCATGGAACCCGCCTCCACGAAGCCCTCCATCACCCGTAGGGCGCCCTGCTCAAGCACTCAACCGTCGTCCAGTCCGTCTCTTCGTAGTAGCCAGCACTGTCATTCAGGAGCGGCCAGGAAGGCGGCGCCGGCACGGCCAAGGGTGGGCAGATCGATCGGGCCGGGTGTTAAGGCCGGGTTGTTTCGTCCGAATCCGGGGATCATGGTGATCCGATCCTCATCCTATATATGTCTGCTCGGTAGATAGATTAGATACCGCCTGATCGATTGAGCCGCGCGCAAGGAAGTCACGGCTGATTGATTCCATATATATACGCGATGCGCGCGTCTGCATTAGGATTGATTTTAGTCCCACACTGCTTGGTTATGCATGGAAGGCCCGGTTGAAATAGAGGAGCAGCGCATCTGCTCATCGCCGGGCCACGTAGCGGAGGCCTGTGACCCTAGCGGGGGCATCAAAGGTGGAGGGATAACCGGGGCTTGCGGCGTACTGTAGAGGCCGTGTTTCCATGACGTGCGACATGTGTGGTGGGTAGCGCCCTTCGCCGGTGCTCACGCGCCAGACTCGGTAGGCCCCTGCACGCGCTCCTGAAGCGGTGGGTGTCACAAGCTTGCCGGCATGCCGAAGCAGCAACGGCACCCGCTTCCCGATTCCACCTCCGGACCTCCCGATGGGTGGAATCGGCTTGGTCCTTTCGCCTCACCCCCGGCCAAACCATCAATCTTTTTATAAATTTATTTAAACTAGGCAAATGCCCATGCGTTGCTATGCAGATGCAGCAATAAAATATAGAGTGACTTATCAAATGCAATGTTTTACCCAACAAAAAATACAATATCCAGTCATCCAAACTGAGGAGACTAATATTAGGCATGCAAGTCTTTAATATGTATTTTTCAGTGCAACATCAAGGTTCACTGGGCTTTCTTAAATATGTGAAGCACACAAAGTTTATGAAATCACCGTCGAAATCAAATTTTAGAAAAGACTGCAGGACAGTGCGTAACCTGACGATTATTTTAGTTCAAGAATCCACCATTAAACCGGACATCTAGTGTGGCATCATGCTTTGTGACGATGCAACAGAACATTGATATCATTCAAACAAGCAGGACTAGTCTAGGCATGTAAGCTAATACTTAGGTGCACTCCTATGAGAAAAAACCCAGGCAAACCAAATCCTAACATATATAGTACACTCACTAACATTTCTCTATAGTCTGTACTACAAAAGTCCAGATGAATAGCTAATCCGGCAAGACATTTTTTTGGTTAGGATCAAGTATATTTGCAAACAGCATCGGAAACAGTAAAAAACATGCGCCTGAATAAGAATTTGACACTTACCCGTGAAAATTGCCCACCATGGATTAGTGCATAAGCACCGGACCTCACATGTACACATCAGCCACATAAGAAGCTATGACATCAAACAATTTATGCTTATTATCTGTCAAAAAATATAACCGTCCTCGTGGCGACGGTTTTCTTGCACAAAAAGTAACACTACCAGCAAGGATAAGCAAATACGTACCAACCAGTCACCTACACCTATAAACACTCAAAGGTTCTGTGGTTTCGACGTAGGCGAAGGTCCGGGGGCGGATGTGGTGAGTTGGTATAACAGCAACCTCAGCGCCGCGGTCCCTCTCGCCGATTTCTACCACGCCATGCCGTGCCTGCTTCTTTACCTCATTGCTTGGCTTGTGCTTGTACAAGACATAACAATTATGAGAACGTCCTCCTTCTAGGTACGAGTCCCATCTCATCGTCAGGATGTACTCACTATCATCAGTAGTAAAGCTTGGTAGTGTGAGCTGATGCTGGTGCGCGAGTTGATCTACTGGCTTCTCCATTATTATGTTGTACCAGCGGCTCCACGTACGCCGTCGTCCTGCCATCGCATGCTCCATGACCCACACCTCCGTTTTGTCCGCCGTCCACCACCCGCGGCTAAACGCCACGCCCAGCCTCCCGCGCGCCTCCACAAGGTGCCAGCTACCGTACGTGTCTAGACAACACTTTTGGCATCGGCCTGACGGATGCGACGTGCTCGCTGTCAAGGTCAAAGGACACGACCTTAGCCTCCCCGCCCTTCACCGCCCAGTATACCGTGCCATCGATGCTGATCATGCCCTTGCTGAGGTCGTATATCTCCGTTGGGCTGCCCGTGGCAACGTCTCGCCAGAGCGCCTCCCCGAGCGTGAACATCCAGACCCTCTCGAAGCTGTACGGGACGTGCAGGACCTTATACCGCCTCGTCGTGGGGTGGTACGTGAAGGCGAACGTCAGACGTGAGTCCGAAGTGGCCTTCGTGTGCCTCATCGGGGGTGGTGGCGGTATGGCCAGCATCTCGCCGGTCACCGGATTTGCAAGGATGATGGGCCCGTTAGGGTCTTGGTTGTCGTACATGCAGACGAGGCCGTTGCAGGTGCCGACAAGGCTCATGCCATCATAGTCGTAGTCGGCGCCGGTCCATCGCGATGATGGTAGGTCGTCCTCCTCGACAAGGTGTATTGCATCGACGGTGGCGACGAGCATCTTGGGGCGGCTCTGCATCTCGGTGGTGTGTGTGTCGATGATGTCACGCCAGAGACGACAGGCTAGACGGAACCGCCGTCGGGAGCTCGTCGGGAGGCCATCGATCTCTGCTGATCTTTGCTGCTCTTTGGCCTTTAGTTTCTTGTTTATTAATAAACGAGGTCAAGCTACCTAGGAGGTGTCCGCGTCGGACTAGATGACCTAAACGGAATTGAGACGCACGAGCATCGACAAGAAGGGAAACCTTATGTTTCCAACTAAGCCACAAGTTGGATTAGTATTATTGATATCGCAGTAAGGCAGCAACCAACATGCACGTACGTACGTGTGATTTTCTTCCTTTGACTAGAGAACTTAAGCATTATTTTTCTTTTTTTGAACACAGAACTTAGACATTCTCACGCATTAGGATTTCACTGCCGGGTATCATGCTTTATATATACGTATTAATTTATAGAAATATCTGGTTTGCTTATGCTTATCTAAATGAAAATTAACAAAGCCTCATCTAACTCCTACACTATTTAATCGGTGGAAGAAGACCGCCGCGAGGCACTTTTTTTTGTAAGGGGTGTCGGGTAAAACGGGATCAGGAACCTACAGCTCGCAGCGAAGGAACCTCGCTACAGTGGTCGGCACGGGCGACATATAGCCCGGGCGATTTTGGTCGTCTCTCGTGGAAGGAGGAGGGAACCGCCGTTGCCGGCGCCGGCGCGGCCAAGGCTCCTCTCCGCTTCCTCCCCCCATTATCCCTTCCTAGTATACATTCAAGCTCCTCGATTCTGTTTGGATCCAGCCTATAAATCGATTCCGGAATCCCCTCCCAGACCCAGTTGGAGTCGGATCAGAGTCAGACGCCCCTCCTCCTCCCCCTAATAGGGTTCAGGGTGTCAGCAACCTGAGGCTCGAAATCCCCATTGGATTCCATTGTTTATATTGAGTTCAATACTGACAACACGCGCCGGCGCCGCCAAGTAAGTTTATGCCTTGGCGCTGTTGGAAAATTTCTTCATTCGATCTCCTTCCTATTACTACTACTAGTAGAGTCTTGAACACATACTACTAGTAGATATACTAAGAGACATAAGAGTGTGCCATTCTTCTCTTCTCTGTTTGTCCATTGCCAGGTTGTAGATCGCAGTCATGGATCGGTTTCAGCAGTCCAAGAACGAAGATAGGCTCACCACGCTGACCGACGATGTTTTGCTCAATATCTTGGGGAGAGTCGGCCTATGTACGGCGGCAAGGACGAGCGCGCTGTCGACGCGGTGGAGGCAGCTGCCTTGGCTGCTGCCTGAGCTCAGCATTGATGTCAAGGATTTCCTACGTGCTCCACACGCAGACCCAGTCGAGGAAGATGACATGCTCAGAGCGATGGCGTCTCTGACCCAAGCAGTAAGGTGTTTGTTTACTAGACCTCGGAGGCGATCCACCGTCATAAAGCTGCAGCTTAATCTCTACTTGATCGACTGCTTCTCGAGAGATATTGGCCCACTACTATCTGAAGCTATTGACGCCGGTCTACTCAAAGATCTGGACCTTACCGTTCTTGATGAGACAGATTACCAATGTTATCAGTATATGCGAAGCCTTGCCAAACGCATGCATGAGTCTTTCAGTGCCTACCCTAGTGTGCCCCATTGCCTCACAAGACTCTCTCTATGCAACATGTGCTTTGAACAATTGGACATGCACCATATCCTCTTTGACTGCTGCAAACAACTCAAGCATCTAACCATGTCTAACTGTGATGCTGGTTGTTGGTCCCTGTTGAAGATAGACGCACCCAACTCAAACCTGAAAGTCTTGGAGCTAGACGACATGTGTTGTTTTGAGAGAATTGAGGTTGTCTGCCTTCCCAAGCTGGAGAAGCTCCATTGGGATACTTGGATATCTGAATATGCCCCCTTGTCTTTTGGTTTTGCTCCGTCCCTCGTGGAATTACACCTCTCAAATGCCTTCAAGATTAAACAGCATGAACTTAAATTAAGCCAGCTTCTACATGGAGCCGGAGGCATTCATACTCTCACATTGGATTTCCGAGGAGAAAACGTAAGCTCTCTAACTCATTTTTTCTGTATTCATTATGCTGTCAAATTTATCCTAGTTATATCTTGGATGTGCCTCCGTATGACAGGCATACATTCATTAATGTTTTCAACAAACTGTTGTGAAACTACTCATTTATAGAAGTTTACGGAAAACCACACATAAAATGTTAATTAGGGCCATAAAAATAAGTATGAATCAAAGCCCGTTGTGTTTAATGGCAAGCAAGTATGATGTCAACCTGCATCAAGAAAGGATTTTCTTAATTTTTTCTTTTGCAATTTAAGTGTATTTTCCCTATTCTGACTTTTTCCTGTACCATTTATAATGTTTTAAATAGCCGGCCATTACTCCGCTATAGCCTCTGAGAGCTCTCCCGCTAAAGCTATGCACTTTTAACGCTAAACTGAAAATGACCTAATAGCCCGCTATTTCCTGCTATAGCACTAAATTTGGAGTTATTTAGCCCGCTAAGCCGCTATACAAAACCATCCTACTGCATTATTTTTTGTTCTTGTTTATGATAATATACGATGCATTGATGCGAAGCTTGGTTATTGAATTGGGACTCCTGATTGGTGCCCGGGTTTTGATGTGCGAACATGTGAATATGTTAAGTTTACGCAATATATCATATATGATGTCTATACTTGTCTTTTCAATTTGTCGTGATTTAAGGAAAACGCTAAATGGGGCTTAGCTTCACTATAGCTTTTCATGGCTTCTCGTCGAGCCGCCGCTAAATGGCATGGCCCACTATTTAAAACACTGCCGTGTATACATCGACACATTGTGCCGTCAATCTATATGCTTATCTTTAAAATCTTCCACACAAAATTTTCTTGTTTGTACCTAGTTGTATGAAACTTATTGTTATCATTTATCTTGTGACTAGATCTGGCTGCAACCTGAAATAAAAGAACTGTCCTCCACATTCAGCAAGCTAAGGAAGCTATTCATACTAGAGGTCTTTTTTGAATTTGACCTTCTATGGATCACAGCATTTCTTGAGGCGGCTCCTTCTGTTGAAATACTGCATATTGGGGTAAGTATTCTTCGCGTCTCATTGCTACTTGTCAGCTTGAGTCTGTTTTTACATTTCAAATTAGTATCATGTGAGGCTGTAACGCCTTTCTTTCTTGTGCATTTTTCCATTTCAAATTAATGTTGGTTGTCAACTTCTTAGGCATTGGTTATGAAGAACTCTGTTTCCTTTATTTCAATTTCTGGATTCAGGTAACGGAATTGCTGTTCAATCTGAACCAACTAAATCTTTGACGGCTGCATATGCAATTGTAGGTACATGAACATGTATGCGAATTTGGTATTCAGAGCGGACCTGAGAGTTTTCCTGAAACAACAAATCCTCAGTGGGAGATGGACTTCGGCGGCTCGACGAACTTGCTACTGAAAGAGCTCCAAATTGTCGGGTTTAGACCGCTAGAGCAGCAGCTGACTTTTATAAGAGCGATACTGGAACGAGCCCCCAATCTGCGGACGGTGGTTCTGAAGGATGTCGAGCATTGTGACGATTGTAATGCCCTCGCCCTCAGTGCGCAGCCCGGTGCGTTGCCATGGCCTGTGTTTCCCAAGAACAAGGATGAGCGAGACACGGTGGTCAGGCGAGTCATGGATGGCACGTCCTTCTCAGGACGGATAATTTTTATGTGATTGGCAAGCCGTAGGTTTAGATAGAGTAATTATCATCTCTAAACAGAGTAAAAAACTAGAAATGCAACAAAACAGAAAAGATGTAGTTGCTTCTATCATTAAATGGCCTTTCTGCAGGGCAACACTCACGCTTTATTAAGTTCCGGCCTTGCGGGTGCAGGCAACGTCTACGCTGACATGATAAAATTCAAAAGACAACAGAATGCTAGTCTTTCGCACAAAGTACCACTAGTCATGGAGTAAAATTATAATCAAGACCCAAACTCTTTCGAGTTTGACACCAATGCATGTCACCTGCCTTCGGCGCCACAATAGTAGCCACCAAAGAAAAATATGAAAAATATGATGGATCACCTCTTCACCCGAGGTCGACATGGTTCCATTGCTGATATGCTACTTTTCAGACCTCCAAAGTAACTTACCAGAGGCGAAGTCATTGCTGTTTAAAGAATTTGACCGGGGCAGCACCCCAGACATTCCATCAAACTTCAGATTTGGCACCTCCGCTCAACTAAAACGTCAAAAGAAGAAACCATACTACCAACCACGAACCCGGCACACAATTTACCGTTTTACGGTTGTCATCGACGCATATCATAATCTGCATCCGCTCCTGGACTACCTCCCAAGCTCCACGCCAGCACAATGGAGCCCGAGGACACAAGTCCACCACAAAGATGTCACCGCCACCACAAGATACCAGCTTGAACAAACAAATTTCAAAATCCGTCAATGACAGCAAGACACCTCATTGAAGAAAGATTTGATACTTCCTTATTTTGTGCCGTCGACGCCGTCGCCAAAGCCAAGATATCGAACGACCAAAAACCTAAAACTAATAGGGCCCTAAACCTATAGCTACACACGCCCGCACGTATGGGATCCAGCGATCCAGCGACCTCCCTCACCACCGGCGACAAAAGAGGTCGTCAATGGAGGGGAGACGCCGAAATTCTACCGCCTGCCCTTTCGACCCACCTCTTTCCCTCAGACCCGTCCCACGGAGACGCTCATGGAGGCGCTCTACCTCGCCAGCATTAGCACCATCGACTTCCTGGAAAACCACCACGCTGTGCCACACGGTAATGCGGCGGAGTACCCCACGACGGCGGCGTATGACGAGTACCTGCTCGGCGTCGCGGAGTCCTTGGTGTGTGCGCAAGGCCAACCTAAACGGGATGCCGCCCAAGGGTTGCCTTCCGATGGAGCACACCTCGGGTGGGGCGTGCATCAAGGAGTACAACACCGGCCTCCACCTCCACTGGCGGCGGCGGCCTCCCCTGGCGGCCTGCCGGCGGTCTCTTCCCCGGCCTGCTACTGGCGTGGGAGGTCTCGCCTCGGCTGCGGCTCCTGGTGCATCATCCTGGTCCGCCCAGATTGGATCCGGGGAAGATCCTGGCGCTGTTTGCCTGGCCCTTCTGGCTATGGCCTGGCGCGGGCCAGAGCAGCGTGGTTGTCTTCTTCAACATTGTTCTGCATGGAGGCGTGGTGGCATGCTGGTTTGCTGGTTTAAGGGGTTCATCTTGCTCCAAGATGGTGTTCCGCTAGATGTCGACCCTCTTTGATCTAGCTATTGACGAGTTTCGGAATGCTCCGCCGGAGACCTTCATTGAGTGCTTGACGCGTGTAGATTCCTGGATCCGATGTGATTCTGTCGTGTGCGCCCTTATTTCAGTATGAGTCACTTCGGGAGGGTGTGACAAGAAGTTTTGTTGTCTGTTGACATTATGGGCCATGTCGGTATTTCAATTTTCATGGTGAAGACACTGGCGGAGAATGTCATGGTGGCTGAGCTTTGAGGCCTAGTAATGGTGGCTCGTGTCTTTGAGGCGATGATGACCTTGCTTGGTGATTTGTGACTCGTAGCAGTGGCATCGGCAAGTGGGACGACTACATAGGCGGAGTACAGAGTCTTAACTTTCAGGATGAAAACCCAAGGTCTGGCCTTAATTGGTTGTGCCTGATAGTGTCTTTGTCTAAGGCATTTTTTTGAGAGCGAGGATTTTCTCCAGGGTGAAAAGCTAATATATGATCAAGCGATGATGGCGTTTGTGCACTGTTTTTTTCTTTAAGGTGTCGCTTTTGGAGAATTTAAACTTCGGGTGTTGTCTCGGTGGTGTTTCGTATGACAGCAACTACAAAGAATTGATCACTATAGCGGGATGTTTCATTTTTCCTTCCTCTTCTTTTTGTCTTTTGGATATATGCATCCGTAATGTCTTTACGACATGTAATTCAGTAATTGGTATCTACGTGATAGATCCTTCAAATTTCAAATACTTGTGAGTGCTATCCAGCAACAAACGAAAAGGGCACGTAAGTTTTATGCATGTCCAAAGTTAAAGATAAATAAAAACAAAAAATGGCGTCACCTCGTCGCCGTTGTAGATTGAAAATCGTCAAGTCAGTTTTCATCCAGTGTTTGGTTCGATTGCATAGTAATCCCAAACTTCTAGCTATCGAGTCACATCAAAGTCCTCTCCTCCTCCGGGGTCGGAGGTACGTTGTGGAATAATTTTTCTGCCACTTGATTCAACTTCCTACATCGTGAGTATTGGTTCCCGTGTCAGTCGCCGAGTCCTGACGGAGCCGCATCCCCCTTTGCGACCTCCATCTCCATGGGTGTGGGATTTTCGTCGCTCTTCTCGGTTTTGTTCTTCAACTCTCCTAGTACTCATCAGTGTACAAATAGCCGTCTCCCCTTTATCCTCAACACATGTATAGTTTAATTTGTCAAAGAATGCTAGATGGAGTATATTCTTTTCTTTTAGGGTAGATTAGGGTTCTTTTCATCATTGCAGTATTATGCAACTATTTTCTGTTTGTCCTTCACGACTTTCTTAACGGTTTGTCTTTTCCAGAGTAATAGAGTATAATTCTTGTCATCGTTACAGTACTATGCAAATCGTGTTCTGTTTATCCGTTACAAATATCTGAATTCAGTTATTTGGTAAGTAAAAGTAAATAGATGGATCTCTGCTTTTTTTCATGTAGCAACCAGAGGGGGAAGATCGGATCAGCACGCTTCCTGATGATGTTTTGCTGTCTATCTTGGGGAGAGTTGACGATCTAAGAACCGCGGTGAGGACATGCGTGTTGTCAACACGGTGGAGGCGGCTGCCTTGGTTGCTGCCTGCGCTCACCATTGACGCCAATGATTTCTTATCTTTACCGCACCCAAAGGAAAAAAGTATTGAGGCTAAGGTCATCCAAGATGCTGTAAGACAATAGGTTTGGGGGAAACCGGCACAACCCTCTAGGGGTGGCCTATCACATATATATATATAATGAGATGGTATACAACGTTACAGTATACACATGTAAACACAGAAACTATACAGTCTAACACCCTCCCTCAATCTTAGCCACTTTCTAAAGAATCTAGAAGGGTAAGATTGCGCCTGCAAGTGTCAAACTGTGGTAAAGGCAATGGCTTGGTGAAGATGTCAGCAAGTTGATCCTTGGAAGAAATAAACTTGATCTGTAGTTGCTTCTGAGAGACACGTTCACGCACAAAGTGATAGTCAACTTCAATGTGTTTCGTTCGGGCATGGAATACCGGATTTGCAGAAAGGTATGTAGCACCGATGTTATCACACCAAAGAACAGGAGGCTGTGATTGGGATATGCCCAATTCTCGAAGCAAGGACTGTACCCAGATAATTTCCGAAGTGGCATTGGCCACAGCCTTATACTCAGCCTCAGTACTGCTACGCGAGACAGTAGCCTGTTTCCGAGCACTCCAGGCAATTAGGTTAGAGCCAAAGAATACAGCATAACCGCCCGTGGATCGCCTGTCATCTGGATTGCCAGCCCAGTCTGCATCAGAATATGCTGAAAGACAACCAGAATCAGACGGCCGAATATGCAATCCATGAGCCACCGTGAAACGAATGTAGCGCAAAATACGCTTAACAGCAGACCAATGAGTATCACGGGGTGACTGCAGATACTGGCAGACTCGGTTAACAGCAAAAGAAATGTCCGGTCGCGTGATCGTCAAGTACTGAAGCCCACCAACAATACTCCTGTACTCTGTCGCATCAGACGAAGAGAGAAGCACACCATCAACAGCAGTGAGCTTATCAGTGTTAGACATGGGTGTAGTCGTCGGTTTGCACTTAAGCATCCCAGCTCGCTGCAACTAATCGAGAGAGTACTTCTTCTGCGTCATAACAAGGCCAGCAGCCCGAGAAGTAACCTCCACACCAAGAAAGTAATGAAGCTTCCCAAGATCCTTGACCGCAAAATCAGCACCAAGCGAGCGAACAAGCGCAGTAGCAGCCGACTGAGAGGAGCTGACCAAAATGATATCATCTACATAGACCAACAAGTACATAGTAACCTCAGGCCTTTGAAGAAGAAACAGTGAGGAGTCAGCAGTTGATGATGCAAAACCATGAGCACGAAGAGCCATTGCAAGACGAGCATGCCAAACACGAGGAGCCTGCTTCAGACCATAAATTGCCTTGGACAGACGACAGAGATGATCAGGGCGATCCGGATCAGAGAAACCCGGAGGCTGGCGCATATAAACCTCCTCCTCCAACACACCATGAAGAAAAGCATTTTGAACATCAAGCTGACGAAGAAACCAACCTCGAGTAACGGCAAGAGAGAGAAGAAGTCTGATGGTAGTAGGCTTGACCACTGGACTGAAGGTGTCTTCATAGTCAAGACCAAAACGCTGTCGAAAACCACGAGCAACCAGACGAGCTTTGTAGCGCTCAATGGACCCATCAGAATGCCTCTTCACTTTGAAAACCCATTTTGAATCAATGACATTAACCCGTGATGGTGGAGGAACAAGAGTCCATGTCTGATTGCGAATAAGCGCTTGATACTTCTGCTCCATAGCCTCTCTCCAATGAGGAATGCGCATAGCAGCTTGATACGTGCGTGGCTCAGAGGATGGATCTGCAAGAGCAGCAGACATGCACGCCGCTAACCAAGCAACTGTTCCATCGTGACGCTGCTTAGGCTGAAAAATGCCACTCCGGCTGCGCGTATGTGGACGTAGAGCAGCAGCAGGAGCCGGCGGAGGCGAGGGTGATGGAGACGTCACGGTCGACGGAGATGCCGTCGTCGCCTCGGGAGAGCCCAGGACGGACGGCTCCGGGCTGAATGGCGAGGCCGGACCCGACGACAGTGGCCCAGAGGCCATGGGCGAACCGAGCGTGGGCAGGGCCAGCTCCGATGACAACGGCCCAGACGGCCTTGGCGAGGTGACAGCAGGCGAGGCCGGCCCTGGTGACAACGGCCCAGACGCCCTGGGCGAGACGGGGACCGGCGAGGCCGGCCCAGTCGCCGGGGTCGCAGGGCCCGACGATGGCGAAGGCAGCCCAGAAGCTACAGGCGACCAGACCGGGACATCGATCGGCCGTGCATGGGCACGGGAACCGAGGCCATGCAGGGGCGCCATGTGCTCCTCATGCACAACAGAAGGTGCCGACGAGGAAGGCGATGGCGACAAAGAGGACGATGGCACCTCCAAGATCTCCAAACGAGCCCCACGACCAGTGCCTGCACCATGGTTAGGCAACAACAGAGGAGAATATGCAACATCATCAAATTGGTCAGAAGCAACAGAGGATGAATGCATGGTTGGTGACTCAGTTGTGGACACAGGGAGTTTGGCAAAGGGAAATACATGTTCATCAAACACAACATCCCGAGAGATGTAGACACGATTAGTGGGCACATGAAGACATTTGTATCCTTTATGAAGAGAGCTATAACCAAGGAAAACACACTTCTTGGAACGAAACTCGAGCTTGCGCTTGTTATATGGACGGAGATGGGGCCAGCAAGCACAGCCAAACACCTTGAGAAAGGTGTAGTCCGGTTGTTCATTAAGGAGAACTTCAATGGGAGTCTTCATGTTCAAAACACGAGTGGGAGTGCGATTGATGAGAAAACATGCAGTGGTGAAAGCATCACTCCAAAACCGAAACGGAACAGATGCATGAGCCAAAAGAGTCAGACCAGCTTCAACAATGTGACGATGCTTACGTTCTACTGAACCATTCTGCTGATGTGTATGTGGACATGCTAAACGGTGAGCGATCCCAAGCGACTGAAAGAAGGAGTTGAGGTTGCGATACTCGCAGCCCCAGTCTGACTGAACATGAACAATTTTGTGCTTGAGAAGGCGTTCAACATGTTTTTGAAACTGAACAAAAATGTCAAACACATCAGATTTACGTTTGATAAGATAAAGCCAGGTAAAACGACTGTAAGCATCAACGAAACTGATATAATAATTATGACCACTGACAGAAGTCTGAGCAGGACCCCATACATCTGAAAACACAAGTTCTAAAGGATGTTTCACCTCACGACTGGACTCCGAAAAAGGAAGTTGATGACTCTTCCCCTGCTGACAAGCATCACACACTGCTACATCTTTATTACTAGACACACTAGGAAGCTCATGACGACGCAAAACATGCCGGACAATAGGTGTGGCCGGGTGACCAAGACGAGCATGCCACTGTGACGGAGATACCCGAACTCCACTGAAGACGCGAGCGACGCCAGGATGCTCCAGACGATAGAGGCCCTGGCAGAGCCGCCCACTAAGAAGAATGTCCCTCGTGCCCCGATCCTTAATAAAAAGATCAAAAGGGTGAAATTCACAAAGCACATTATTATCATGTGTGAGTTTAGGAACTGAAAGAAGATTACGTGTCACAGATGGAACTCGAAGAACATTGCGAAGCTGAAGACTCCTATTGGCATGTCTAGTGAGAAGTGATGCTTGACCAATATGAGAGATGTGCATACCTGCACCATTGGCGGTGTGGATCTTGTCGGAGCCATGATAGGGTTCCCGAGTGTGAAGCTTCCCCATCTCGCTGGTCAGGTGCTCTGTCGCCCCAGAGTCCATGTACCAGTGGGGATCGATGGAGTAGGACTGAGTGTGTCCCTGTTGCTTCGGCGGCGGCGGACGATCAGCCATGGCAACCTGACGGGCAAGGTTGCGTGTATCCTTGCCGTCATTGCCGAGACCAAGGAAACTCCGCTGGAAGCGCTTGTGACACTTCGAGGCCCAGTGCCCATCGCGGCCACAAAGCTGACACACACGCGGACCGCCAGCCCCCGGTAATGTCGCAGTAGGAGGAGGGGCCGAGGCGGCAGGCGGTAGTGGCTGCCCCGAAGGAGACCGTGATGATGAATAGGAGCGGCCACCCTTGGTGGCGGCGTTGGCCGAGAGGGAACCGTTGCCCCTGGAGCGGCGCGTCTCGACCCGTTGCTCAGTGAGGAGGAGGCGAGAAAAGACCTCGTGTGCCAGCATGGGGGTCGAGTTGCCCCGCTCGTTGATGATCTCGACTAAGGCGTCATACTCCTCATCAAGACCATTGACAATAAACGAGTTGAACTCGGAGTCGGTGAGGGGCTGTCCGATGGAGGCCAACGTGTCGGCGAGGCCCTTGACCTTGTTGTAGAACTCAGTGGCAGTGGAGTCAAGCTTCTGACACTCCCCAAGTTGACGATGGAGCGCAGATACACGAGCCTGCGACTGTGCCGCAAACGAGCGCTCAAGAATAGTCCACGCCTCATGGGACGTCTTGGCGAAGACAACAAGACCAGCAACGGCCGGAGAGAGCGACCCCTGGATGGAGGAGAGGTTCGCCTGGTCCTGCCCTGTCCAAACACGGTGAGCCGGATTATAGACCGGACCGTGCACGCTGTCCACCAGCGCAGGAGGGCAAGGGAGAGATCCGTCGACATAGCCAAGCAGGTAATGACTCCCAAGAAGCGGAAGAACCTGCGCGCGCCAGAAGATGTAGTTGTCTGACGACAACTTGATGGTGATGAGATGGCCGAAGTGAAACGGCGGCGGCGGCTGCGATCCCATCGAGGAGACTGGCTGAGGTGCAACCACCGTGGAGACAGTCGGAGAGGCAACCGGCGCGGTGACAGAGGGCGCGACAGCCGCAGTTGATGCCGCGAAGCCCGCCATCACGGTGTCCGCCGCCACCAGCGGCGCGGTTGCCGAGGGCGCGGCGAGCACGGTGGACGGGGCGGCGGCGGTGTGGGCCGCAAGCGCCTGGCCAGGCGAGGAGGCAGCCGGTGGTAGCGCGAACAGGGAGCCGACGCTCCTCGTCCCGATCGGCGCCTGAAGAGAGGCGGCGTCCAGCGGTCGCGATAGAAGCGCCGCGAGGGAGGCCGGCAGGAACCCGGCAGCGGTGGAACTGGACGCAGCGGTGGACGACATAGCGGCGATTGCAGCGGTCGGGCGACGGCGGCGGCGGTTGCGGCGGCGGCGGCGGCGGTGGCGGTTTAGGGTTTTAGGCGGAAGTGGACGTGACCTAGCGTGATACCATGTAAGACAATAGGTTTGGGGGAAACCGGCACAACCCTCTAGGGGTGGCCTATCACATATATATATATAATGAGATGGTATACAACATTACAGTATACACATGTAAACACAGAAACTATACAGTCTAACAGATGCGATGCTCACTCTAACCCAAGCGTCAAGGAGTTTATTTTGCTAAACCTCAGAAAGAATACGTTGTTGTAGAGCTGCTACCTGAGCTCTACTTGATCAACACTTTCTTATGCGATATTGGCCCACTGCTTTGTGATGCAATTAACCGTGGTCTGCTGAAACATTTATGCCTTGCGGTTCTCGACGAGGAGGCACCTTGGGAACGCTCTCAGCCTGATGAGATAAAGCGTACCCAGGATATTGATGGATTTTTCCGTGCCTACCCCAGTGTCTTCCATTGCCTCACAAAGCTCTCTCTGCATAGTTTGGTTTTTGATGGATTGGACATTCACCATATCCTTTTTGACTGCTGCAAGCAGCTGAAGCATTTAGCTCTCTCTTTTTGTGATGTTGGTCGTTACCGCGCTCCATGGAAGATAGATGCACCAAACTCAAAACACTGTGTTCTAGAGGTGGACCGGTGTTGCTTTGAGAGAATTGAGTTGATATCTCTTCCTAAACTGGAGGAGGTCAGTTGGCTTGGTTGGGTATCTAACTCTGCCCCCTTGTCCTCTGGTTTTGTCCCATCCCTTGAGGAATTGGGCCTATCAAGTTTGTTGCTCTATGATCATCATTTACTTAAATTAAGTGAGCTTCTACATGGAGGAGCATGCATACGCACTCTCACATTGGATTTCAAAGGAAACGCAGTAAGTACTGATTCGATTTTGTTTTCAGTATGCATGTTATCAAAGTTATCCTAGTTATATCATGGGCCGGTATGCTTCTGGATGACAGAGAACAAAGAGCTCTAAATTTCATTGAAATGTTGTACTAAAATTATCTTAAAACTAATAGTAGTTTTCACAAAATTGCATAGGTTGGCAGGGCCGTAAAACTAGACTTTAAGTAAGCCCCTTTGTATTCAGTAATATGCTGGTGTGATGTGAGTCCGTGTCCTAGAAGACGTTTGGCTAAAATTGTTTCCTTTTTTTGAAATGAGGTGTAATTTTCTTACTCCCTCCATTTTCTTATACAAGGCAAAATTGATGATGTTTGCCTCGTACTAGCTACTTAGAACATTAATATCCCTTGCATGCATGCGGGAGTGAGAAGGTTGGTTTACATGCGCTGCATTAATCAACCAATGAGGAGTGAGAGGGTCGGCTTGTCGTGTGTTGGAGAAAAAAATACACATTAACTGACACGTCAAACGAGAAGAAAAGCTAGCTTTCAACATTGGCTTAAACCGACATTAGTGTTTATCTTGGTACCTATAATATGGATTTGTGACCTTGTATATAAAAATGGAGGAAGTATTAATAATTTCATCTTGTTCTACGCTATCCCACTTTTTGTAGACAAGAGGTCAGTGATACATTGTGTCGTTCTGTATGTTGATATCTGAAATATTCTCCTAAATTTGTTGTTAGCGCAATAAGAGTATATACTTGTATTAAAGTGATTATTCATTTATCTTGTGATAAGATTTGGGTAAGACCTGAAATAGAACAACTCGCCTGCGCATTCAGAAAGCTAAGGAAGCTGGTCATACTAGGTATCTTTTTGTTGAATTTGACCTTCTATGGACTACAACCTTTCTTGAGGCCACTCCCTCTATTGAAATGTTGCATATTGCGGTGAGAACTGTTTATGTTTCATAGTTATTTGTCAGTTCGAGTAGGTTTATTCCATTTTAAATTAATGTTCTGTAAGCCTTTTTTTATTATGCAATTCATAAGCTGATCATCATCGCTCTTTGTATACTTTTTCCATTACAAATCAATGCTTTCGTAAACATTTCGTATCATGTGCCATTTATAACGTAATTAAGAACAGTTATGTGAAGTGATGTTGGAATTTATTAAACACATCTTTACCACCATTTTTTGTCCATCTTTCCATTATAAAATATTGTTTGCCTTGAACTTTTGTACCTTATGCAACCTATAGCATAGTTTATGAACAATTATGTTTCCTTTTCATTCTCTACATTCAGATAAGGGAAGTGTTGTTCATTCTGAAAAACTAACTAAATCTTTAAGTATTGCTTACACATATATAGGTTTGTGAACATGCATGCGAGTTTGGTGATCTCGAGAGCGGGATTGGGAACTTCGCTGAAAGAACTAATCCTCAGTGGGAGCTGGTCATCCGTGGCTCCAAAAACTTGCTACTCAGAGAGGCTCACATCGCCTACTTTAGGCCGCTGGAGCAGCAGCTGACATTTATCAGAGCAGTGCTGGAGCGAGCTCCCAATCTGCAGAGGGTCATGCTGAACAAAGATGGTGAGAGATGCATCAAATGTGATGCAATGGCCCTCGATGTGCCGCCAAGTGGGTCAGCTCGGCCAGCGTTTCCAAGGAACAAGGAGGAGCAAGACATGGTGGTCAGGCGGGTCACAGACGCTCTTTCTCTGGCAAAATAATTTTCCAGTGATTTGCAAGGCCGTCGGTGTAGATAGAGTGATCAACTAATCATGTATAAACTTAAAAGAATGACAATGAAGATCTGTTGTACAGTACAATAGCAGTTCGCTTTTAGATGGCATGTATAGTGGTTGGGAAAGAATAGATCATATTTGTTCTTCCTTCAGCTAGAGATGTCAACCGGCGCACCTGGTACATTTGTTAAGAAGGCTGATTTCTCTTATGTTTTGCTGATGAATGTCCTTGATTTTGATATGGCAAGCATAAGCAAGTTGTATGCATATTTGATGGTGGGTAGTTTGCGGTGGATAACGAACATGCTTATAGCACATTAATGAGCCTTACTCGTGTTTCCTGCAACCCTAGTCTTCAATGTCAGTGTTTTCTGCAATTTAGTCCTTACCCAGAAACTCACACCTGCTGCATCGCAGCAAGTGAGTTGATAAACTCATTCATATCCACCCATCTATTATCATGTGACCGTCAATTTCTTTTGTCGTTCATCCCACGTACGTACACCGTTTCCATTCCACAGCTGTAAAAGTTCTTCAGCTAATGGCCTTAGGTACACATCAATGTCGTTGCTGGGTTGCTTAGGGCCTTTGATGAGAACTGGCATCATAATGAACTTCCGCTTCATGCACATCCAAGGAGGAAGGTTATACATACATAGAGTCACGGGCCAGGTGTTGTGGTTGCTGCTCTGCTCCCCGAAAGGATTAATGTCATCCGCGCTTAAAGCAAACCATACATTTCTTGGGTCCTTTGCAAACTCATCCCAGTACTTTCTCTCGATTTTTCTTCACTGCGACCCGTCAGCGGGTGCTCTCAACTTCCCATCTTTCTTTCGGTTCTCACTGTGCCATCGCATCAACTTGGCATGCTCTTCGTTTCTGAACAGACGTTTCAACCGTGGTATTATAGGAGCATACCACATCACCTTCGCAGGAACCCTCTTCCTGGGGGGCTCGCCGTCAACATCACCAGGGTCATCTCGTCTGATCTTATACCGCAATGCACCGCATACCGGGCATGCGTTCAGATCCTTGTATGCACCGCGGTAGAGGATGCAGTCATTAGGGCATGCATGTATCTTCTCCACCTCCAATCCTAGAGGGCATACGACCTTCTTTGCTGCGTATGTACTGTCGGGCAATTCGTTATCCTTTGGAAGCTTCTTCTTCAATATTTTCAGTAGCTTCTCAAATCCTTTGTCAGCCACAGCATTCTCTGCCTTCCACTGCAGCAATTCCAGTACGGTACCGAGCTTTGTGTTGCCATCTTCGCAATTGGGGTACAACCCTTTTTTGTGATCCTCTAACATGCGATCGAACTTCAGCTTCTCCTTTTAACTTCCGCATTGCGTCCTTGCATCGACAATGACCCGGCGGAGATCATCATCATCGGGCACATCGTCTGGTTCCTCTTGATCTTCAGCAGCTTCACCCGTTGCAGCATCATTGGGCACATCGTCTGGTTCCTCTTGATCTTCACCAGCTCCCCCCGTTGCAGCATCACCGTATTCAGGGGCACATAGTTGTCATCGTACTCTTCTTCTTTGCCGTCTTCCATCATAACCCCTATTTCTCCGTGCCTCGTCCAAACATTATAGTGTGACATGAAACCCTTGTAAAACAGGTGGGAGTGAAGGATTTTCCAGTTAGAGTAAGACCTCGTATTCCCACATTAAGTGCATGGACAACATATAAAACCATTCTGCTTGTTTGCCTCAGCCGCATCGAGAAACTCATGCACGTCCTTAATGTACTCGCAGGTGTGTCTGTCACCGTACATCCATTGCCGGTTCATCTGCATGCATTATATATAATTAAGTGTCCAAATTAATAAAAGTTCATCATCACATTAAAATCAAAGTGCATACATAGTTCTCATCTAACAACATATAGCTCTCCAGAGCATCTAATTAATTAAACCATACATTGAAACTATGTAAAACATTTCAATGCGAAAACAAATGCGATCATAATCACAACCAAGGTAACAATTGATCCAACGGCATAATGATACCAAGCCTCGGTATGAATGGCATATTTTCTAATCTTTCTAATCTTCAAGCGCATTGCATCCATCTTGATCTTGTGATCATCGACGACATCCGCAACATGCAACTCCAATATCATCTTCTCCTCCTCAATTTTTTTTAATTTTTTCCTTCAACAAATTGTTTTCTTCTTCAACTAAATTTAACCTCTCGAGAATAGGGTCGGTTGGCATTTCTGATTCACATACATCCTACATAAATAAAATCTATGTCACGTTGGTCGGCATAATTTTCATAAACAATAAATGAACCAATAGTTATAAAGATAATATATATACCACATCCGAATCATAGACAGGACGAGGGCCGACGGGGCGGATACCAAAACCATCGCATTATATAAGATGCAATAATAAAAGTAAGAAAATAATACAAGTATCTATGTAAACATACAAGTAAGAATATTTTTCTTTTCAGAAAGAAGATAAGAACAAGAGGCTCACCACGGTGGTGCCGACGATGAGCTCGGCGCGGGTGATCGACGGCGGTGAAGACGGGGACGGAGCGTGACGGACCGCTAAACCTAGACAAATATTGTGGAAAATGGAGCTTGGAGGTCGAGCTTGGAGAGGAGAAAGCTTAAGTAGTGTGGCTCGGGCATTCCATCGAACACCTTGTGTGCATAGGAGGTGAGCTAGAGCACCACCAAGCCCTCTCCCCCTCGGCCAGAAAAAAACAGAGCAGTGTGCTCTGCTCTTACGTGAGGGGGTATATATAGGCACCTCATTGGTCCCGGTTGGTGGCATGAACCGGGACTAAAGGGAAGCCTGTGGTTCCGGTTCAAGCCACCAACCGGGACCAATGGTGGTGGGCCAGGAGCGAGGCCCATTGGTCCCAGTTCGTCCCACCAACCAGGACCAAAAGGTCCAGATGAACCGGGACCAATGGCCCACGTGGCCCGGCCGGCCCCCTGGGCTCACGAACCGGGTCCAATGCCCCCATTGGTCCTGGTTCTGGACTGAACCGGGACTAATGGGCTGACCCAGCCTGGAGCAAAGCCCTGTTTTCTACTAGTGTAAAATGAAACGGTACGCGAGATTGGCCCTGATGTTTTGCAGAATTACTTTGAAAGTGCCACTGTAACCTCCCGTATCTCTCTCCTCTCCCCTCACGCGTCAGATTGGATCGAACACAACCAATCGCCGCCGCCGCCTCCCCCGCCGCCGCCGGGAGCTCCCTCTCGCGCCACCAGGCCAAGCTCCCTCGTCCACCTCAACCCCTCCTTCTGAGCTCCCTCTTTCTCCGCCGGTCTGAGCTCCATCGTCCGCTGTGACCCCGCCGGCGGACGTCCGTGCTCCTCCGCTTGTCGGCACAGCCGCACAGGGGCTACTGCAAATGGGGAGGCGCGCCTGTGCCGGCTCGTCGCGACCATCGCAGCGGCGTCATGCTGCACTGGTGGTGCAGGAGCTCACTTTCGGCTTGCTATGAAAGAATTCAGTCAGTCGTCGTGATTTGAGGAAGTACGTCGCTGATTTCTCATACGGCCTAGCAAACAACATCTCGCATTGGCCTTCCCCGCGGCATGCACACAACCAAACATACATCTTACCTCTTTTTTGCAGCAGCTTAGCCAGGCTAGACTCAACCAGGATGACGGATGCGATGCAGCGTGAGGCTATGCAAGGAACCAAACACGCCCATAGTTGTCGGGGCGTGCGGTTTGCGGGCCGCGACAAATTTTTCTACGGGCCGGGCGAGTATGCAGGCTCTGTTCTGGCTGGAAAATTGGGCCGAGCCCATATACTCGCCGGAATTTTGCGGTTTCGCGTCTTTTGCGGTCTGCTAGAGTTGCTCTAACTCCCTCCTCCTATTCAGTAGGCCCGTTGCGTGGTGCGGGATGGCATGCACCTGCGTGTGCCACTGCCGAAAGGATCAATCCTGAGGATTGCAAGCATTCACAACCATATTGATCAAAGACCCAAAATGACAATGACAAGGGATGCCAATAATGATTAGAGACTTATGGGATTAACCATAATGCAAGCAAGCAAGAATTTCAAGGGCAATAAGCTGCTAAGGATTTTCGGAAGATTGAATATTATTTCGAAGACCTTAGTGAAACACATAAACAACTGGGGATGAGCGGATACTCGGTAGGTGCGAGAATTTATCCATAGGGACATTCAGGCGGCAAAGAACTGCAAGGCGGTAGGCACAAAGTATTCTCGGGACAATAGAGAATCTCGGGGTATCTTGCAATAACAAGATCAGCTAGGAATAAAAGTAAGGACGACTGGTGTATCTATTTATCCATAGGGATAATTCGGTGGTAGGGAATTGCAAAGGAGGCGGGCACAAAGTCTCAAGAGAACATTGGAGAGTATCTTCGGAATCTTCTGGTGCAGCATGCGATCATCTGTGATAAGGGGCTCTCTGGGAGAAAGTAGTTACAAGAACCTAGAGTCAGGTTTAGTAAAATCATTTAACCTAAGTAGGAGAGAGTCAGAATCCCAGAGTAAGGATCGAGGAGTAAAAGATTCTAATACCACCCAGATGGCGACGTGGGCCCGTAAGGCACACATCCATGTTAGTAAAAGTTTTTGTAATGTCTAGACTCGACTTCGGCCAAGGAGTGTGGAAGGGGAATTCCTACAGGAAGTCGGCTCTGATACCAACTTGTGACACCCCCGATTTGACCGTACACTAATCATACACGCAAACGTGTATGATCAAGATCAGGGACTCACGGGAAGATATCACAACACAACTCTACAAATAAAATAAGTCATACAAGCATCATATTACAAGCCAGGGGTCTCGAAGGCTCGAATACAAGAGCTCGATCATAGACGAGTCAGCGGAAGAAACAATATCTGAGTACAGACATAAGTTAAACAAGTTTTGCCTTAAGAAGGCTAGCACAAACTGGGATACAGATCGAAAGAGGCGCAGGCCTCCTGCCTGGGATCCTCCTAAACTACTCCTGGTCGCCGTCAGCGGGCTGCACGTAGTAGTAGGCACCTCCCGAGTAGTAGTAGTCGTCATCAACGGTGGCGTCTGGCTCCTGGACTCCAGCATCTGGTTGCGACAACCAGAAAGAAAGGAAAAGGGGAAAAGGGGGGAGAAAGCAACCGTGAGTACTCATCCAAAGTACTCGTAAGCAAGGAGCTACACTACATATGCATGGGTATCAAATGGAATAAGGGTATCATATGTGGACTGAACTGCAGAATGCTAGAATAAGAGGGGGATAACTAATCATGTCGAAGACTACGCTTCTGACCACCTCCATCTTGCAGCATGTAGGAGAGAGTAGATGGTAAGTTCACCAAGTAGCATCAAGTAGCATCGTATAGCATAATCCTAACCGATGATCCTCCCCTCATCGCCCTGTGAGAGAGCGATCACCGGTTGTATCTGGCACTTGGAAGGGTGTGTTTTATTAAGTATCCGGTTCTAGTTGTCATAAGGTCAAGGTACAACTCCAAGTCGTCCTGTTACCGAAGATCACGACTATTCGAATAGATTAACTTCCCTGCAGGGGTGCACCACATAACCCAACACGCTCGATCCCATTTGGCCGAACACACTTTCCTAGGTCATGCCCGGCCTCGGAAGATCAACACGTCGCAGCCCTACCTAGGCACAACAGAGAGGTCAGCACGCCGGTCTAAATCCTATGGCGCAGGGGTCTGGGCCCATCGCCCATTGCACACCTGCACGTTGCGTACGCGACCGGAAGCAGAACTAGCCCCCTTAATACAAGAGCAGGCTTACGGTCCAATCCGGCGCGCGCCACTCAGTCGCTGACGTCACGAAGGCTTCGGCTGATACCACGACGTCGAGTGCCCATAACTGTCCCCGCGTAGATGGTTAGTGCGTATAGGCCAGTAGCCAGACTCGGATCAAATACCAAGATCTCGTTAAACGTGTTAAGTATCCGCGAACACCGACCAGGGCCAGGCCCACCTCTCTCCTAGGTGGTCTCAACCCGCCCTGTTGCTCCGCCACAAAGTAACAGTCGGGGGCCGTCGAGAACCCAGGCCCACCTCTACCGGGATGGAGCCACTTGCCCCTTCAGCCCCCAACTCCGAACAGTACCACAGGTAATGTAACTGTGTAAAGTATATAGTATATGCCCGTGATCACCTCCCGAAGTGATCACGGCCCAGTAGTATAGCATGGCAGACGGACAAGAGTGTAGGGCCACTGATGGAACACTAGCATCCTATACTAAGTAGTAGGATAGCAGGTAATGGTAACAACAGTAGTAGCAAGGACAGGCTATGCATCATGATAGGAATAAAGGAAAGTAGTAACATGCTACACTATTCTAATGCAAGCAGTATAGAGAAGAGTAGACGATATCTGGTGATCAAAGGGGGGGCTTGCCTGGTTGCTCTGGCAAGAGAGAGGGGTCGTCAACACCGTAGTCGTACTGGGTAGCAGCGGCGTCGGTCTCGATGTCTAGCGAGAGAAGAGAGGGAAGAAACAATAAATATAATGCAAACAAATGCATAACGATGCATAACATGACAAAGCGTGATGCTAGGTGTGCCCTAACACGGTATGAGGTGACACCGGTGAAGGGGGGGAAACATCCGGGAAAGTATTCCCGAAGTTTCGCGTTTTTGGACCGGTGAACCGGAGTGGGAAAGTTGCGTGTTTGCTATGCTAGGGATGCGTGGTGGACGAACGGGCTGCGTATCCGGATTCGTCTCGTCGTTTTGAGCAACTTTCATGTAGAAAGCATTTTCATCCGAGTTACGGATTATTTTATATGATTTTCTAAGGTTTTATTAATTTTTGGAATTAATGATTTAATTCAACATTATCCAGAACAGTAAAGGATGACGTCAGCATGACATCATGCTGACGTCAGCAGTCAACTGTGTAGTTGACTAGGTCAACTACGTGTGGGGCCCACATGTCATTGGCTGTTTAATTAGTAGGTTAATTAAACAATGCCAATTAGTTTAATTATTGGTTATGTTAATCAAATCAGGTTTAATTAGTTTAATTAATTCTTTAATTAACTAATTAATTATCATTTTAATTAATATTAATTATCAATTATTAATTCATTTTTAAATTAATTTAATAATAATAATTATTTTTATATATATCATTTCCGTTCAGGGGGGTGGGGCCCCAACGTCATAGGCCCAGGGGCCTTAGTGGGCGCCGGACGCTAGCAGGCGAAGGGCGCGGCCCGAACGGGCACACGCCCAGGGGCGGCCGAACGAACCCGACGGGCGCGGGCGGGGCGCTGCCCGCCAGGACGCGGGATGAGGCCGTGGCCACGGCGGGGCTCGCCGGCCGGCCACGGCAGGCGGAGGCGGACACAGGGGGCGGCGCGGTGCGACGGCCAGGAGCAGAGCAGCAGCAAGGGGGTGGCCACGGCGCGGGAGCGAGGCGAGGAGGGCCGCGGGTGCACGCACAGGGTGCGGTCGGCGAGGACGGACGGAGCGGGGAGGGCTGCGGGAGGCGCGGGGTCAGGGGGGCTGCGGTCGCGGAACGCGGGCTTGCAAGGTGGGGCACGGCGGAGCAGCAGCTCGAGGAGCAGGGCGCGGTCGATGCGTGCGTGCAAGCACGGTGAGGCCGCGAGGCGGGCCGACACGGGGCTAGGCGGAGCGGCAACGACGAGGAACGAGCGGGGCGCGCGCGCAGCGCTGGCAGTCGGCGCTGCGCGAGGGAGAGGGGAGGGAGCGAGGCTCACAGCGGGTCGCAAGGCACGGGCAACGGGCTCGGTGGAGGTCGGGGAGGGCCGTTGTGGAGGGGGACGGGGACGAGCGACGGAGTGGAGAAGGACGGTGAGGTGGCGGCGTCCTGGCGTGGGGAGGACGAGCTCCGAGCGCGGGGCGGCGTCGAGCGGCGTCGGCCTCCTCTGGATCCCGATCCAGATCGGGAGAGAGGAGGGGGGGCGTCGTGGGGAGAGTGGGGGTAGGGGTAGGTTAGGGTTTCGGGGGATAGGGGCCATATAGGCCAGGGAGGTGCGGGGTGGGCCGGCCTTGTTGGGCCTGAGGCCAGCTGGGCCGGGGCCCAGCGGGGGTGGGGGGTTCTCTTTTTTTTCCGCTTTCCTATTATCTTTTGATTATTTTCTTTTTCTATTCATTTATTTACTTTTCTGTTTTAAATCATTTTAGTTTATTTAGTGCATTTAATTATTTTAGTAAATGATGATTTCTTTACCAACATTTATTATGGATTATTTGACACATTAGGAACAATTTAGTTTTGACTTTTGAAAACTTTAATTGTTTTGACTTTAATTCAAATTTGAATTTAGTTTGGTTCCAAGCTAACACGAGATTATCAACAATAATCGAGGTGATGTGGCACCATTACCAGAGGGTTAATGTAGCTTGGTGACCCGGGCGTCACACTCGGGCGGCGGCTTTGGTCGCGAGGGGCGCGGTGGTGCGCAGTAGGAGGCCTGGAATGACGAGGAAGGGCGCCTTAGGTGCGCGGGTGTTCCAGATCTAGTCCCCGGCGGCCGCGTTGGCGCGCATGGGGTGTGTCGGTGCTGCTGTTGCTTGGCTGTGGTCCGGAACGATGGTGGTTCTTAGCTTCGGGCAGCGCTCCGTGTTCCTTGTCGGCATGGTGCTCGGGAGGGTACATCGGCTTGGGTTGTGTCCGGTGGCTCTGCGTCCAGATGATCGTTGTTGGATCTGGTGCCTCGTTCTGGAGGTTGGCCGCCGGTGGTCTCTGCGAGGTGCAGTTGGCTGCGGCTGATCTCGGTGCTTCTACTTCGTCGATGGCAGCTTCGATGGTGGGGATGGTCGGTGGGATTGCTGAGGCCGGTGCGGAATGATGTGCAATTGAGGTTGTGTGAGAGTTGTGCCCGTCGTTTACCTTCCTGGAGGCATCATTGCTTTGCTACTGCACCCCTCCCGCGCGGATCAAGGGTTTGGCCGGATCTGCGCGGTCTGGTCGTGAGTCGCTGAGTTTTGGTGCGGATCTTCATGCAAGCCCTCATGGCCTTTGCAGTGTGGGTTGGGTCAACGATCGCCTACGGCGCCGAAGTCGGACTCGTTTGCTCAGAGTGTAGGGATGGCGATGACACCTCTAGGGGAGGAGTGATGACGATGACGCTTGCGTGCTGTCTTGTCGAGGCCTTTCTTGTAGCGGTGTGTGTGGGGTTTTTTATGTGTACCGCTCAGCGGTTGTGATGGTTTTCGCCCCGTTCTCTACGATTAACCGGGCAATCTGGTTTTCGCTCGGTTTTCCTTAATTAACAGAGCAACTCTTTTCTTAATGAATGCAGGATAACTGCCATTTAAAAAAAATCTCATGGAAGCAATCAAAGAGAGCAGCGTTCCCAGAGTCTCCTCGTTATCATGCTTGTTATTCCAAGTGAAATGATATCCTGAATAGCCAAGGTTTTGACACCCACATACGTCCGCACATTCTCTAAATCTTCCTATTTGAGTGGGATTTTTATCGTTTCGACCTCCCTGCTACTGAAGCCTTTCGAACCTCATTAAAATCTCCTGCACACAGCCAAGGTAAGTCAGACTGTGCACAGAGGTACCGAATGATACTCCTTGTTTTGTCAGGGAGTTATGCTTTAGGTTCTCCATAAATCCCTGAGAACCGCCACTTTATTCCCTGCTCCTGAATATATATGTCCATGTGTGTGCGAGTACGGCTTGAATTCCACAGAGACTCCGTCCCGCCACCACAGAGCCAAACCTCGTCCTTTTCCATTAGAATTCACCGCATAACCATTCTGAAAACCCAAACTCAACCTTAGTCTCTCCATCGTCGGTTCTTTTTTTTTTTTGGTTTCACATAGAAACACCAGCCCGTGGTTGAAGGATCAAACTATGCCCCTTAATTCTCCCACAGTTGGGGTCAACCCCCAAACCCTGACAGTTCCAAGGTAAGATCCTCACTGAGCCCGCTGGGACTGCTCCTCCTTAGCAGGCTCCGTTGTTTTCTCAGTTAGGTCCGCAGAGTCACTCCCTTCAACAGTTCGTTGTCTCTTCACTCCTCCAAAAACTTCCGTCCTTTCCACCACGCCCACAACAGTACCTTGTTGGACCGGCACCCACACCTTCCTCGCACTACTTTTCCTGGAGGTAGGAGTCCGCTTTTCTTTTATGAAAAAAAAAGATGAAACTCATGGGCACTAGCACCCATGGTTTATTGATTTAGAAGAAGCATCTCTTGTGAGAAACCAGAAATTCGTCCCCGACATGGCTCGAACCCTGGTTGCTGGAGACGCCACTGCGCTCCCTTACCACTAGGCTACAGCCTAGTTCTCCCGCTTTTCTTTTATGGGTACTCCCTGTCCCGCCTCCTGAGGCCAGGGCTTTTTCACACATTTGCGCCTCATTTGGCCAGTTTGTCCTGATGCCGCTCCAGCCATGGTTGCCTTTTTGGTAGGCGAGCAAACCTTTTTCTTGCCCTTCACCTCCATGCCACCTCTCCCATCTGTTGCTCCTCTCTTCACAGAGAGGAGCAACAGATGGGAGAGGTGACTTCCTTCTCAGATTTCTTACAACTCTCCTTGCCTGCCCCTGCGGCAGAGTCAAGTTGCGGTCGCCTTGGAGGGAGATCATGAATAACAGCACTCCCCCTCGTTGCCGACTCTGATGAGATTGATCTGCTACCCCAGCTGCTTGTTAGAAATAGGCGGAAGTTGAGAAGCAGAGGGGAGCAAGGGCTGAACACAGGATAGTTTAATTTCTTGAAGTTGCGCCCTGTATTGCTGGCTTGCTGCTCTAAGGTATATATAGAGTACAAGGCAAGTCGGTTGCTAGAGCTACACCGACCCTGCAGTCTAGCAGCTGCCAGTACATGCAAAAAGGCAAATTGAGCTGCATACACTAATTGACTAAGGAAGCTCCAGCCGAGCTGTACTAATAGTCTAATATTACCTTCATCCCAAATTACTCCCTCTATAAACTAATATAAGATCTATTAGATCCATACTTTAGTGATGTAAAAGATCTTGTATTATTTTACAGAGGGAGTACTTGTCTTACAATTTTCTAGACACAGATGTATCTAACACGAAAATGTGTCTAGATATGGATGTTTAGATACATCCATATATGGACAAATCCAAGACGAGTAATACGGGACGGAGGGAGTACTAGCGAAGTTACAAGACAAGGATTACAGGTTACAGTGCAGCTAAGCCACTATCCCAAGCCTTGGTCAAGCATCGCGTGCAGCCACATTAATTTGCTGCTCCGCCGTCCATCTGGGGCTTGCCCCCAGATCTGCCTTCAACCCAGGAATCACCGGCACTGAGGCCTCCTTCTCAGTCAGCTTTCGTTCCTCCCAGCTTCATCGAGATACTCCCTACTTCGTCACTGGGTACGGCCCTCGACTTCCCGTGCTCCGCCATGGTTCTTTCCTCTTCTAGCGCCCCAGAACTCTGCCCCAAAGGCCCAAACCATCACCTCTCCTCTGCCCGAGCCTGGGCTCTCTCACTCTTGACACTCCGAAGGATTCGTTCCTACGCAATCCTCCGTATTGATTATGCCCTTATTTTGCATCTGTATTCAGTGGCAAAAAGATAGTTTATATGTTACCTGAAGTTAAATTCTTTTGGACGACTACTTCTGTACTTCTCTCTGCTTACAGCTGGCATGTACTGAACGACAACAATCTTTACTCAGACAATGACTCTTTAAGTTTGAGCACATTATGATACTGATCAGAGCTTGTTTCAATTTGCCTCCTCTGCAGGGTTACCGCATGACGGGCCATTCCTGTCGAGTTGAATCTCACCCGTACATCTGTGGATCAGTGGTCCACATTGACAACAAGATTATCCTCCCACAAGAACCAACTCCCTTACCTGTTATTAGGATTTTTCTTTGTGTTTGTGCCTTGGCGCTGCCAACATGTCAATGTACTATGTTTTTTCTTAATTTGCCACCACTTAGAGACCAAAAATTCTAAATCTACGATGACATTTATTTTCTAGTTTCGCCATGAATTTTAGAGATCGTTTGCCATGTCAATGTACTACGTTCTCTAAATTTGCCATGTATTAGAGATCTTTAAATTTTCCATGGTAAGCAATCTCTAATTCGAACTTAGCTGCGCGAACAACATTTGCCATGATAAGTTTGTGGACCCTGGCAAATTTAGTTTTAGATTGTGGATTTTTTTTGTGAACATGGCAATTTAGTTTCAGATCATGGATTTTTTTCTGTGAACATGGCAAATTTTAATCTTACCATGACAATTTTTATTGTTTGGATCATGCCAATTAAATTGTTGCTTTCTTCGAGCATCATGTATATTTGGTTTGTATGTATCATGGTGATTTTACACTACTTTTGCCATCATGATAAAGTTACACAAAATTTGACATCGTAGATGACTCTCTTTTATTGTAGCAAATTTCTTTCTTTTCGCAACATGCAAAATTTCTCTTTTTTTAATCATGGTAGATAGTTCGCGCATCATGGCAAACTTAGTTATGGATCACGGCAAGTTAGTACATGGACCATGGCAAATTCAGTTTCGGATCATGGAAAACCTTTGTGACCATGACACTTTTTTCACCATGGCAATTTTCATATTTTGAAACAATCCAAAATTTAATTTAAACCATGACAATTTTTTTATAGCAAGGCAATATTATTTGTTTGACCATGCAAACTTTACCCATTAATTTTCTATTCTTTTATATATTCAAAGCACAATAGAGGTGAAAAAAAGAAACTTAGGCTAGAAATTCCTCCAAAAATTTCAGCGCATATGGCTGCTCGGATCGTGGAAAGTGGTGGCGACTAACACATGATTGACATTGTTTTGGTGGTGCTTCTCTAGTACCCCATCTTGAGCTCCGTTGTGAAAATCCTATGTGTGCCTTGAGTTGATTATGCCTAGGCAATGGCGATGTTTGTGCGTTGTTACCTTGTTGAAGACGTTGCTCGGATATGCTTAGACTTGTTCTTCAAAGTGAAAACTTAGAATATGATCTTTTGTGGTTGGATCCAGTATGACACGGATGAAGGTTCAGTGAAAGCTCCGCGTTCCGAACCATCCACTCATGAGACCTAGGATCAAACCCCAATTCCTCTCTTTTTTTCTCTGTATTACTAGGGGTGGAAAATATGCAAAATATTGTTTTTGGGTACATGGAAAATTTACAAAAAAAATGTACTAGCAATCTTTTGCACTAGATACAAATGGTCATCACTGCAATTGTTTTGATTATTTTTTTGCAACAGTTTTTAGACCCCAAACTACCTAGCAATTTTATTTCATGCATCACTCCAAACTTGCCATGTGTCTATGGCAGATATAGTTTATACACCATTTTTTTATTTAACCATGACAATTTTGATAAATTACACCATGATAGTTTTATTGCAGGTAACATGACAACTTAATTATCTAGACCATGATAGTTTGCTGTTGGTAGCATGAAAATTTCATTATTTACACCATGACAATTTTATTAGTTAGACCATGCCAAAATATATTTTACACACCATGGCAATTTCATCAGTTAGATCATGACATTACTGAAATGCATCTGCAAATATTCTGAGCTTAGTTCTCAGTGGACAGAAACGTACCGCACGTTTCTGTGTTATTGTTGTTTCTCATTTCACGGGTCAACGACGGTACGATGATCATATCATTGTTAAACTCCATGAAGAGATTCTAATTGGGCTTCCGCGCTTCCATATCTGAGGTAACCAAAATTGAGATGCGGCTCAAAAGTTCGGAGGGCGAAGTCAAGAATGTATTTTACTATCCATCTTATTGATCAGAAAAACTCGTTATGGCATCTCTAACATGAATCCTCAAAACATCCGTAAATGTCTGGATCAAGTTGTCTGGATGCACTATGCCATCAAACGCAATACCCCATTGCTCCGAGGACGCATCCGATTGTCTGAAATCCGGCAAACTAGACACAAACCACATGAAAGTTTGTGGGCGTCCAGACCACCACCAGGTACGCGTCTGACATCCCGATCCCGCCCAAAAACATCTCTTGCGGCCTTGCCCTCGTGCCTCCGCTCACCATGCCACGTTCATGCCGGCTCAGATCGAAACGACCATCACTTGAGCCGGCATAGAAGCCGCACGCCGACAGAGATCGCTGCGTCCCTATCTCCACATCTGTTCAATGCCGAAGAGACATGACTAGACATGACAAAACGACTATCTATCGCATTCAAATCAACTGCCTGTCCGTCCACCTGTCGGCATTAAGGCGCCCGCTGCTTGGACTGATTGGTGTCCACTATTTATACGTGGCCACGCTCGACATGATCCACACCACACCATGTTCGCTTGCATTCCTCTTCCGCGCATCACCTCCGCCACGACCGCGAGATCTAGAGTGATATGGAAGAGCCTCTTGACGGAGCAGAATCATAAGTTGTTTGGCTTTGCGGCCAGCTGGCAGGCCCGTCGTGCGCGATGGTTAGAGGCCGGCGAGCTCGCCGGAAATGAGCGACAATGACCCGAGGATGGAAGAGGAGTCCAACGACGAGCTAGCGCCCCCGCCCGTACCAGTCCATGTCGGCTTTCACCATGGAGCATGCGAATGCACACTTCAACGTCGTCATGGCGCAGGAGGCATCGAGTGATGTTGAAACAAAATATTCCAAAATCTTCCATATTCAAAATCATAAAAACATGAGAAACGTTACTGGCAAATTACCAAAATCAATGGATAAAGAAGTGTCCGAAAGAAGAACTACTTGGCAGGCCGGTGGAGGCGGGGCCGGTTCTGGGGCCTCCGCTCGGCCCATTGAGTGCACCTAGCACCTGGATCGAAACCGAATTGATGAGCTTGAATCTACTAGGAATAATTGGGCGTTACGATGGCACTAGTAGAACAAGAGACTTCAGAATGTGCAACTCTTTTCTGTTGGTCCATTACCAGGTTGTGGGATTCGGTCATTAGGTCACGAAACACCTGGATCAGTTTCTGCAGTCGGAGGTGGAAGACAGGCTCAGTGCCTGAACAATATTAATTATTAACTAGTGCCTGAACAATATTAATTACAAGATATGAAGTAAACATCTATGACTAGAATTTTACTTGTGAGTATCACTGATTATTAATTAGATAGTTGTCGTATCTAATTTTATTTTTTATTGAAATTATGTGTATGGACAACACAATATCTGTTGTTTGACTTGGTAACTATTGCAAATTTATAGTTATTTGGTTTAGTGCTTATATAAGTTGGGCACGGATTTTTTAAGTCTTCAGTTTGTGACTGATAAAAAATTTGTAATGCGCCACAAAAAATATGCTTAGAAACTTCGTATGGCGAAAAATCTGAAGATCTATTTTTTGTGGCATATAACACATATTTCTCTAGTCAAATCAAAGACCTAAAAAATTGTGTCCAACTTATAAACAGGGAGTATCCAAATATCCGGTTGTGATTTTTAGCCTTTTCAATAGCTTGTAGCCCGCCCTGATCCCTATTTTTTTTCCTGGCTCAGCTACTGGCAGTTGGTGTGTCAATCACAGAGAACATTTGACAACCTACTGGTGCAGCGACTTCGACATTTTATTTCTTTGTGTTCTGCGGCATGGTCTGGTTTCTTCGGCCTTCTGGACTGGTGATGACGGATTGCAAGCCTATACTGTGCGGTGTGACGCTCCAACGAATGTTTCTTCGGTGATTTGTAGATCCCGTTTCAAGTGGTGAGTGGCTATCGTGGTCTTCAAAGTATGATATGGAGAGGGCGTATGCAGGTGTATCTTTTTATTAATGTTGGTTCAATGCAATTTTCAATCATCAACTGCCTACAATCAAAGGAAGGAAAAGCTACTATGATTTTCAATGTATTTTGTATTGTGGTTGTTCTGTGACTAGTTGTCTTTCCATGGTACTGGCTACTTTTTTATAGTAATTATCTAATCTATGATAAGATGTACTCTCTCTGTAATCTAATGTAAAGGTCTTTGTTTATAGAGGGAGTACTTCAGTTGTGTTTAAACCAAATCAAGTCTCATGGCGCAATAGTCACATGACTTGTTTTTCTTTTGATGTCAAAATAAGAAGGCTTGTTTTCAAAACTACCTTCCTAATCTCGAGATCAAACTTTAAGGAATGTTTGAAGTGCATGCAAAGTTTCATTACGAAATTACATTGGTGAAAGTCGTGAAAAAAAAAATCACAGCTCCAAAATGTGTTTGAAAGTAACATTTTCAGAGCATCGATTTTGTTTGTTTTTACTGACTAGTGTGATTTCGTGCTGAATTTATGCATGCCCTCCAAACATATTGCAAAAAAATCAAATATTATAAAATTTGTTCTGATTTTTTTTAAAATTACTGTTCATTTATTGAGCTCGAGATTAGAAACTCCACGGCCACTTATTTTTTTGGGGAACGCTAAAACTCAGTCGCCAGTTTTATCCACCTGTTTCAATCGCTGATGCGTTCTTCCTTTTCAAAACACACTAGGCCCACTGGTAGAAAAAGGGCCTATAGTCCCGGTTCGTAAGGGCCTTTAGTCCCGGTTCCTGAACCGGGACTAAAGTGTCGGTACTAATGCCCTGTACCTTTAGTCCTGGTTCAATCCAGAACCGGGACTGATGGGCCTCCACGTGGGCAGTGCGCAGAGCCCAGGCAGGAGACCCTTTGGTCCCGGTTGGTGGCACCAACCGGGACCAATAGGCATCCACGCGTCAGCATTTCTGTGGCTGGGGTTTTTGTTTTTTTTGAAGGGGGGGGGGGTTGGGGGTTTTGGGGGGTTAATTTAGGTGTTTCATATATTGTGTTAGCTAGCTATAATTAATAGAGAGAAGTGTCCTCTCTTACGTCCGTGCTTGGTCGACGCTACGTACTATACATACGTATAGAGAGGACTAGACACGCTAGTTAGCTAGTAAGCAAACGAAGGAAACAGAAGATCGTCATGAACATATATGCATACAGAGAGAAGTGATATCGACCACCTCTCCTTCTCCGAGAGATTGGTCGAACAACAAGTTCTCGTATATCTATCCGACACTACCGGCTACATATATACAATAATTATCTCTTACAAATATAATCATACGGACTCATGGTCCACATAGTATTCTCCGTCTTCAGCGATCACTTGGTCAAGAAAGAATGCCGCCAATTCCTCTTGAATTGCTCGCATGCGAGCTGGTGCTAGGAGTTCATCCCGCTTCCGAAACATCTAATTTGAAGAAGGGGGTCAATACATATATATATGAATGAATGAAACTCAATACAAATGATGGTAATAAAATAAAATTGTGAATGTTGTTATTTACGTACTTCATATTGTTCGTCAGAGTACCCGCCCCGCTCACAGGTCGTGTGGCGGATGGACTCGCAGACGTAGTATCCACAGAAATCATTCCCTTTTTCCTGCCACAACCACTTTACAAGAAATAGAGGTCAATCAAACTGATAAGCAAGAATGCTAAATGGTATTGATGAAACTAGCGCTTGAATCACTAGGAGATGCGCGGAACATGCTACTATAGTACTTACTTTCGGGTGTCTAAATTCCAGCTCCTTCGGCAGTCCCGGAACTTTTCTGGTGAATTTTCTCCAAACCCTGCCGGACAAAGAAAACAATTACTTGATATCAGGAAATGAACAAAGTTGCTGATATGGTGGATAATGATCGATTTAACTTACTTCTTGAGGATTTCAGTCATGTCCGCATACTCCTGGGGATCTTTTCGTTTAGAGTCCAAGACGGTTACTACTCCCTGCTCAAGCCTAATCTCTAGGAGAATATAGTGGAAACTGCACACGCATGCATAACTCATCAATTACATTACTATAACCTGGACTAATATATAAGGGAAACCGAATATGCACAAGACAGTAACACTCACTTGAAGTTGTAAGGAAAGAGTATTATATCTTTGTTTTCATTTTTTTGAATGATCGTAGCAAGTTGGCCTCGGTATCTCCGGGACGATGTTGAACCTCAGTTGCATCTATGAGATATGTGTTAACGAACCCAATATCACCGATTTGTCTTTTCTTCAATTCGGCGATCTTCATTCTGCATAATATAGTGAGGATAATTATAAATACATGCAATGAAAGAGATGAGCTATATAGAGAGACTTAATGACAGAAGTAGTAGTACTTACAGACAGTAGCAGGTGATCGTTGTTTTATCGAGGGCCAATTGATTGAAAAACTTATAGAACTCCTCAAATGGAATAGGCAACAGTTCAATTCCAACGAGGTCATGCTCCGGTTTAACTCCCGCATACAAAGTACTCCTCCCGTACCAATCATGTAATCTTCGCATCATCGTTGTTAAAGATTTTTCATCTTTGACGAGAGGCTTCCCGTACTCGTATCTGTGTATCTGCACCTCCATGGTATCATAATGTACATCGTCGGGCAGGTAATCGTCAACATTGCCATAACCGGGCACCATCCTCGGATCGACGATGTCGCTAGGCACCTTGAGGGGGGGGGGCACGATTTCTTCGCTTGTTCGCCGAGCTGGGCAATTTGTTTCCCAGCTGCTCGTCGTTCTTTCAGCCTTTGATCACTGACTGTACTTCCCGACCGCTCCGCTTCGGCCCATGTCTTTGCAATAATGCGCTCATAGTTGCCTTTCGGCGGAGACTTGGGTGGTTTTGCCAGGGCAGCCAGAGTGCGCTTCACTTTCACCGGATCTACCTTCTCCTCCGGAGGTGGATGTCTCTTTGCTCTCAACCCTTGAAACCAGTCATCCACTTCGGTTCGCGCGATCTCGGCGTTCTCCTCCGGGGTCCTCTCATATGGTAACTTCTCTGGAGTCTTCAGAGAAGGACCGAATCTGTATGTCCTCCCGCCTCTGGTTGTACTGCTAGACGCCGACCGAGCAGACGGAGCGGTTGTCTTCTTTACTTGCTTACGAGGCGGAGGAGAAGGACTACGACGCGCCGGAGCAGCTGGAGCGGCGGCAGGTCTCTTCCGCCCTTGCTGACGAGGCGGAGAAGGAGGAGGCTGGCTGCTCGGGCGCGTCGGCGCAGGCGGAGAAGGAGGCGGAGTGCCGCCACGCGCCGGAGAAGGAGCCGGCCGAGGGCCCTGATCGTCACTCGCCGGAGGAGGAGGCGGTGGAGGAGGCGGAGTGCCCTGACTCGCCGGAGGAGGAGGAGGAGGCGGAGGCGTCCAGTTCGGAAGGTTGATGAGCTCCTTCCGCCATAGGCATGGAGTCTTCAGAGCAGACCCCAGCCGAGTCTCCCCTTCACCGGTAGGGTGGTCAAGCTGGAGGTCCTCAAATCCCTCCGTTATTTCATCCACCATCACCCTAGCATATCCTTCTGGAATCGGCCGGCAGTGAAAAGTTGCGCCGGGTTCAGTAGGATAAACAGAGCCAACAGCCGCCTTGACCTTCAAATTCATCCATTGCGTCATAAGGTGGCAATTTTGAGACTCCGTGATAGCATCCACGGGATAGCTGGCAGGAGCCATCAAGGCATGCTCCGGCTGAAGCAGCTCGGTGGAAGCCACGCTGCTTCTGCGCTGAGATGGCGGGGTAGCTTCGGGGGAGGCTTCGGCAGTACGTTTGCTGCGATTTGCTTCTCGTTCCTCTATCGCGTCTACCCTTGCTTGCAGCGCCTGCATTTGGGTCTGCTGCACTTTTTTCCTCCTCTCATGGGATTTGTAACCGCCTGCGTCCGGAAACCCAACCTTCCACGGAATGGAGCCTGGCGTGCCTCGTGTCCGTCCAGGGTGCTCAGGATTCCCGAGGGCCATTGTGAGCTCGTCGTTCTCTCTGTCTGGAAAGAACTTCCCTTGCTGCGCTGCTTCGATATACTGCTTAAGCTTCCTGACTGGTATGTCCATTTGATCGTTCGTCCAAATGCACTTCCCTGTTACAGGGTCCAAGGTTCCGCCAGCCCCGAAGAACCAAGTCCGGCAACGGTCTGGCCAGCTAATTGTCTCTGGTTCGATCCCTTTATCAACCAGATCATTCTCAGTCTTGGCCCACTTAGGCTGGGCTACGAGGTAGCCACCTGACCCCGTGCGATGGTGAAGCTTCTTCTTCGCAGCATTTTGCTTGTTTGTCGCCGACATCTTCTTACTCTTTTCAGATGTCTTGTGGGCCACAAATGCGGGCCAGTGATCTCTGATCTTCTCATATCTGCCCTTGAATTCTGGTGTCTCATTATTTTCGACAAACTTATTCAGCTCTTTCTTCCACCTCCTGAATAGTTCTGCCATCCTCTTAAGAGCAAAAGACTTGATTAATCGCTCTTTAACTGGGTTCTCTGGATTATCCTCTGGCGGTAGGATGAAATTTGACTTCAGCTCAGTCCAAAGATCATTTTTCTGCATATCATTGACATAAGACACCTCAGGGTCTTTTGTAGCTGGCTTAAACCATTGCTGGATGCTTATCGGGATCTTGTCCCTAACCAGAACCCCGCACTGAGAAACAAATGCGTTCTTTGTTCGGATGGGTTCAATCGGTTGGCCGTCGGGCGTGATTGCTATGATCTCAAACTTTACATCCGAGCTCAACTTTTTCTTCGGGCCTCGTCTCTTTACCGAAGTTGTGCTCGATTCGGAGGGCTAGAAAAAAGAACAAAGACTTAATTAATATGTGTACATACCAAAACAATGAATGCACCAATCAGCTAGTCGGCACAGGCTTAACTAATATATATACCTGGCCAGACTCGGTTCGGTCACCGGAGCTGTCATCACGGTCTCCTTCTTGCACCGGCATTGGGTCACCGGAGCCATCCTCATGTTCTTCTTCTTGCACCGGCATTAGGTCACCGTAGCCAGCTTCTTCACCCTCTCCTTCCAGACCATCGGTGTCGTTGAGAAACAACGAGACGGCATCACTTCCTTCTGTGATTATGTCCCTCAACAATGCTTCTTTTCCTTCATCTCGGGCGGTGTCCATAGTTTCTACAAATATTTACAACATGGCAATTATTATTCAAACATGACAGATGAATATATTAGTGCCAAACGTAGAACTAGCTTCAAGGGTTTGGGGTGGCCTCGAGAACGCTTCAAGGAGGGGGTAATATCGACCCCCCCACGTGTTGAAGCTATCGGGAGGGGGTATATATCGACAACGACGACACTACATCTATATGTCCCTCGACGACCCTCGTTCCCGATAAACAAAGAGGAAGAAGAAGAAAAAAAAGAGGAGAAGAAAGAATAGAGGAGAATCTCCTCTATTCTTTCTTCTCCTCTTTTTTTTCTTCTTCCTCTTCTTTTTTTATCCTCTTCTTCCTCTCATGTTCGAGAGGATCGCCAAGGGGTCAGGAGGTTGCCTAGTGTCAAAGGATTCAACAAAACCATGTCTTCATCATTAGGCGAAAGTAACAGGTGCATGATGGTACGAAGCTCTCCAAAGTTATTTTGGAATGGAGTCCTAGATAGGATAATTCGCTTTTTGGTACAAAGTTCAACAAGAACCTTCCAAATATCGTTATTTGGAAGGCCTTCCAAATAGGATAATTCGCTTTTTGGTACAAAGTTCGGGAGGGGGTATATATCGAACCTCTACCCTAGTTCCCGACCCTCGCCCCTCGAACCCTCGGTGACCCTTGAACCTCTACCCTATAGTTTCCGACCCTCGCCCCTCGAACCCTTGGTGACCCCCCCTCATGTCGAAGTTATCAGAGAGGGGGTCGATATATATCGACCCCCCCCCCCACCCTCATGTAAGAAGAGTAAAAAAGATCGAAGAAGAAAATAGAAGAGAAGAAGAAAGGAATAGAGGAGAAGATCGAAGAAAAAAAAAGAAGTCTTCCTCTTCTTATTTTCCTTTTTCCACTCCTTCCTTTTCTTCTTCTTCTTCTTCCTCTTTTCTTACTTTTCCTTATTTTACTTTTTCCTCTACACTAACCTAAAATCGATATCTACTAATTAACAACCTAAATAAAAAAATGAATACATATATGAAAAAAAACATCATATGAAAAAAACATTTTTGACATATTTAGCATATTCTAAATTTTCCTAACTCTTTTACAACCAGAAAAATTACTCCAACTTCATGACAGTACCCACAATCCGTTTCACCAAAAACCTTCTGATCCATAGTTCAAAATTTTCAAATTTCATTCAAATGAAATTTGAATCGGATTCAAATAACTTGTTGAAAACCTATTCTAAACCTCTCCAAAAATTCTGAAATTTTGCCATCGCCTTTGTCTTGCATCAGTACCTCACCACAAAAAAATTTAAAAAATTCCAAAAATGCCCAAAGCCATCTAGCATTTCATCAAACACCTTCTATATGGACAAAAAAATTCAGAAATTCCAAAAAATTCGCGTTGCTGCTGCTCCACTTCTCCTCTCCTCTACTTCTCCTCTCCTTCTGCTCTTCAATGCATCGGGGCCGGCGGCGACCATGCATGGAGCAGGGGCGGAGCAAGGGGTGCTCGGGCGCAAGAGTGGCACTCAAGAGGGGGGCTCACTTTGAGGGGGGCGGCGACGGCTAGAGTCCGGCGACGACGACGGCGGGCTCGGGGCGGCACGCGGTGACGGGGACGGCAGCCTCGGGGCGGCACGCGGTGACGGGGACAAGGAGGCGGGCTCGGGGAGGCACGCGGCGACGGGGACGAGGGCGGCGGCTCAGGGATGCCGGCGATGAGGACGGCGCGGGCTCAGGGAGGTGACGACGTGGTCCGGAGGGCTCGGCGGCGACGAGGACGAGGAGCAGCCTGGCGGCGTCGTCGGAGGAGAGGACGAGGAGATCGATCGAACTGAATCGAGAATTCACAAGTGTTGGCTTATATAGCCAAAGCACTAGTCCCGGTTCGTGAAACCAACCAGGACTAATGCCCCTCTTTAGTCCCGGTTGGTGCCACCAACCGGGACCAAAGGGCAGCCCAAGGCTGCTGAAAGTGGCCTTTGGTCCCGGTTGGTGGCACCAACCGGGACTAAAGGGGGGCATTGGTCACGGTTGGTGCCACGAACCGTGACCAATGCCCCCTTTAGTCCCGGTTGGTGCCACCAACCGGGACCAATGGCCTTGTGGCCCCGCGCCCAAAAGTTTAGTCCCACCTCGCTAGTTGAGAGGGCTCGGGAGTGGTTTATAAGCGCTGTTGCGCCCGCCCTCCCGAGCTCCTCTCAACTGCAGGCTTTCAGGCCTAATCTGTCACTGCAATGCCTGTGGGCCTACTGGGCCTGCTGCGGGCCTGAATCCTGGCCCATGGTAGGGTTTCTAGTCGTATTCAGGCCGTGGTGGCCCAGTAGGTGGCATTTTTTTGTTTTTTTGTTGCTTTATTTATTTTTCTTTTGTTTTTTGCTTTATTTTTTAATTCTTTATGCTTTTAGTTTTAGAAAAATTATAAACTTTTTGTTAATGCCATTAGTTTTCAAATTTGAAAACACTTTTTTGGTTTTTTTGTTTTCTTTGTTGCTTTATTTATTTTATTTTGTGATTAACTTTACTATAAAAATAGTTTTTCCTGTTTTTTTGATTTGTTTTTTGCATTATTTATTTTCTTTTGTTTTTTGCTTTAATTTTTAATTCTGTTTGCTTTTAGGTTAGCAAAATTATAAACTTTCTGTTAGTGCCATTAGTTTTAAAAAAATTATAAACTTTCTGTTAGTGCCATTAGTTTTCAAATTTGAAAACACTTTTTTAGTTTTTTTGTTTTCTTTGTTGCTTTATTTATTTTATTTTGTGATTAACTTTACTATAAAAATAGTTTTTCCATGTTTTTTTATTTGTTTTTTGCATTATTTATTTTCTTTTGTTTTTTGCTTTAATTTTTAATTCTGTTTGCTTTTAGGTTAGCAAAATTATAAACTTTCTGTTAGTGCCATTAGTTTTAAAAAAATTATAAACTTTCTGTTAGTGCCATTAGTTTTCAAATTTGAAAACACTTTTTTATTTTTTTGTTTTCTTTGTTGCTTTATTTATTTTATTTTGTGATTAACTTTACTATAAAAATAGTTTTTCCATGTTTTTTTGATTTGTTTTTTGCATTATTTATTTTCTTTTGTTTTTTGCTTTAATTTTTAATTCTGTTTGCTTTTAGGTTAGCAAAATTATAAACTTTCTGTTAGTGCCATTAGTTTTAGAAAAATTATAAACTTTCTGTTAGTGCCATTAGTTTTCAAATTTGAATAGTTAAAATTTGAATTCTTTGAAAATTGTTTGAATCACAAGTTTGTGATTAACTTACTAAAAAATGAGAATAGATGCGCTTATAGAGAAAACTTGATGCACTTCGTGTACAAAATGGACAATCACTTTCAAATGAACTCTGAAAAAGTTGAAAGTTGGGATGGTATCATAATTTCACCCACATAGCATGTGCATGTACAAAACGGACAATGGTAGCATGTTCGTGTGTTACAAAGTTGGCATGGTATCATCATAATAGTTGCGGGAGAAAGTCTTCACTTTTTCTTCGCTTGTGTCATTTGCTTATTGCGCCGTAACCATGGATAATCTTCATTGTTTATCAGGATGCTTGGGTCAGCCTTGACATTGAAGGGAGGAATTTCATGAAACTTTTCATAATCTTCAGACATGTCTGTCTTGCCGTCCACTCCCAGGATGTCCCTTTTTCCTGAAAGAACTATGTGGCGCTTTGGCTCATCGTATGATGTATTCGCTTCCTTATCTTTTCTTTTTCTCGGTTTGGTAGACATGTCCTTCACATAGATAACCTGTGCCACATCATTGGCTAGGACGAACGGTTCGTCAGTGTACCCAAGATTTTTCAGATCCACTGTTGTCATTCCGTACTGTGGGTCTACCTGTACCCCGCCGCCTAACAGATTGACCCATTTGCACTTAAACAAAGGGACCTTAAAATCAGGTCCGTAGTCAAGTTCCCATATGTCCACTATGTAACCATAATATGTATCCTTTCCGCTCTCGGTTGCTGCATCAAAGCGGACACCGCTGTTTTGGTTGGTGCTCTTTTGATCTTGGGCGATCGTGTAAAATGTATTCCCATTTATCTCGTATCCTTTGTAAGTCAATACAGTCAAAGATGGTCCCCTGGACAACAAGTACAACTCATCACAAACAGTGTTGTCACCTCTGAGACGTGTTTCCAACCAACTGCTGAAAGTCCTGATGTGTTCACATGTAATCCAGTCGTCGCACTGCTCCGGGTGTTTGGAGCGCAGACTGTTCTTGTGTTCATCGACATACGGGGTCACCAAGGTAGAGTTCTGTAGAACTGTGTAGTGTGCTTGAGACCAAGAATATCCGTCCCTGCATATTATTGAGTCTCTTCCAAGAGTGCCTTTTCCAGTCAGTCTCCCCTCATACCGCGATTTAGGGAGACCTATCTTGTTAAGGCCAGGAATGAAGTCAACACAAAACCCGATAACATCCTCTGTTTGATGGCCCATGGAGATGCTTCCTTCTGGCCTAGCGCGATTACGGACATATTTCTTTAGGACTCCCATGAACCTCTCAAAGGGGAACATATTGTGTAGAAATACGGGCCCCAGGATGACAATCTCGTCGACTAGATGAACTAGGACGTGCGTCATGATATTGAAGAAGGATGGTGGGAACACCAGCTCGAAACTGACAAGACATTGCGCCACATCACTCCTTAGCCTTGGTACGATTTCTGGATCGATCACCTTCTGAGAGATTGCATTGAGGAATGCACATAGCTTCACAATGGCTAATCGGACGTTTTCCGGTAGAAGCCCCCTCAATGCAACCGGAAGCAGTTGCGTCATAATCACGTGGCAGTCATGAGACTTTAGGTTCTGAAACTTTTTCTCTGGCATATTTATTATTCCCTTTATATTCGACGAGAAGCCAGTCGTGACCTTCATACTGAGCAGGCATTCAAAGAAGATTTCTTTCTCTTCTTTCGTAAGAGCGTAGCTGGCAGGACCTTTATACTGCTTCGGAGGCATGCCGTCTTTTTCGTGCAAACGTTGCAGGTCCTCCCGTGCCTCAGGTGTATCTTTTGTCTTCCCATACACGCCCAAGAAGCCTAGCAGGTTCACGCAAAGGTTCTTCGTCACGTGCATCACGTCGATTGAGGAGCGGACCTCTAGGTCTTTCCAGTAGGGTAGGTCCCAAAATATAGATTTCTTCTTCCACATGGGTGCGTGTCCCTCAGCGTCATTCGGAACAGCTAGTCCACCGGGACCCTTTCCAAAGATTACGTAGTGTAAATCATTGACCATAGCAAGCACGTGATCACCGGTGCGCATGGCGGGCTTCTTCCGGTGATCTGCCTCGCCTTTGAAATGCTTGCCTTTCTTTCGACATTGATGGTTGGTCGGAAGAAATCGACGATGGCCCAGGTACACATTCTTCCTGCATTTGTCCAGGTATATACTTTCAGTGTCATCTAAACAGTGCGTGCATGCGTGGTATCCTTTGTTTGTCTGTCCTGAAAGGTTACTGAGAGCGGGCCAATCGTTGATGGTCACGAACAGCAACGCCTTAAGGTTAAATTCCTCCTGTCTGTGCTCATCCCACGTACGTACACCGTTTTCATTCCACAGCTGTAAAAGTTCTTCAACTAATGGCCTTAGGTACACATCAATTTCGTTGCCGGGTTGCTTAGGGCCTTGGATGAGAACTGGCATCATAATGAACTTCTGCTTCATGCACATCCAAGGAGGAAGGTTATACATACATAGAGTCACGGGCCAGGTGCTGTGATTGCTGCTCTGCTCCCCGAAAGGATTAATGCCATCCGCGCTTAAAGCAAACCATACATTCCTTGGGTCCTTTGCAAACTCATCCCAGTACTTTCTCTCGATTTTTCTCCACTGCGACCCGTCAGCGGGTGCTCTCAACTTCCCATCTTTCTTTCGGTTCTCACTGTGCCATCGCATCAACTTGGCATGCTCTTCGTTTTTGAACAGACGTTTCAACCGTGGTATTATAGGAGCATACCACATCACCTTCGCAGGAACCCTCTTCCTGGGGGGCTCGCCGTCAACATCACCAGGGTCATCTCGTCTGATCTTATACCGCAATGCACCGCATACCGGGCATGCGTTCAGATCCTTGTATGCACCGCGGTAGAGGATGCAGTCATTAGGGCATGCATGTATCTTCTCCACCTCCAATCCTAGAGGGCATACGACCTTCTTTGCTGCGTATGTACTGTCGGGCAATTCGTTATCCTTTGGAAGCTTCTTCTTCAATATTTTCAGTAGCTTCTCAAATCCTTTGTCAGCCACAGCATTCTCTGCCTTCCACTGCAGCAATTCCAGTACGGTACCGAGCTTTGTGTTGCCATCTTCGCAATTGGGGTATAACCCTTTTTTGTGATCCTCTAACATGCGATCGAACTTCAGCTTCTCCTTTTGACTATGCATTGCGTCCTTGCATCGACAATGACCCGGCGGAGATCATCATCATCGGGCACATCGTCTGGTTCCTCTTGATCTTCAGCAGCTTCACCCGTTGCAGCATCATTGGGCACATCGTCTGGTTCCTCTTGATCTTCACCAGCTCCCCCCGTTGCAGCATCACCGTATTCAGGGGGCACATAGTTGTCATCGTACTCTTCTTCTTCGCCGTCTTCCATCATAACCCCTATTTCTCCGTGCCTCGTCCAAACATTATAGTGTGGCATGAAACCCTTGTAAAGCAGGTGGGAGTGAAGGATTTTCCGGTTAGAGTAAGACCTCGTATTCCCACATTCAGTGCATGGACAACACATAAAACCATTCTGCTTGTTTGCCTCAGCCGCATCGAGAAACTCATGCACGCCCTTAATGTACTCGCGGGTGTGTCTGTCACCGTACATCCATTGCCGGTTCATCTGCGTGCATTATATATAATTAAGTGTCCAAATTAATAGAAGTTCATCATCACATTAAAACCAAAGTGCATACATAGTTCTCATCTAACAACATATAGCTCTCCAGAGCATCTAATTAATTAAACCATACATTGAAACTATGTAAAACATTTCAATGCGAAAACAAATGCGATCATAATCGCAACCAAGGTAACAATTGATCCAACGGCATAATGATACCAAGCCTCGGTATGAATGGCATATTTTCTAATCTTTCTAATCTTCAAGCGCATTGCATCCATCTTGATCTTGTGATCATCGACGACATCCGCAACATGCAACTCCAATATCATCTTCTCCTCCTCAATTTTTTTATTTTTTCCTTCAACAAATTGTTTTCTTCTTCAACTAAATTTAACCTCTCGACAATAGGGTCGGTTGGCATTTCCGATTCACATACATCCTAGATAAATAAAATCTATGTCACGTTGGTCGGCATAATTTTCATAAACAATAAATGAACCAATAGTTATAAAGATAATATACATACCACATCCGAATCATAGACAGGACGAGGGCCGACGGGGGCGGATACCAAAATCATCGCACTATATAATATGCAATAATAAATGTAAGAAAATAATACAAGTATCTATGTAAACATACAAGTAAGAATATTTTTCCTTTCAGAAAGAAGATAAGAACAAGAGGCTCACCACAGTGGTGCCGGCGATGAGCTCGGCGCGGGTGATCAACGGTGGTGAAGACAGGGACGGGGCGTGACGGACCGCTAAACCTAGACAAATATTATGGAAAATGGAGCTTGAAGGTCGAGCTTGGAGAGGAGAAAGCTTAAGTAGTGTGGCTCGGGCATTCCATCGAACACCTTGTGTGCATAGGAGGTGAGCTAGAGCACCACCAAGCCCTCTCCCCCTCGGCCAGAGAAAAACAGAGCACTGGGTGCTCTGCTCTTGCGCGAGGGGGTATATATAGGCACCTCATTGGTCCCGGTTGGTGACATGAGCCGGGACTAAAGGGAAGCCTGTGGTCCCAGTTCAAGCCACCAACCGGGACCAATGGTGGTGGGTCAGGAGCGAGGCCCATTGGTCCCGGTTCATCCCACCAACCAGGACCAAAAGGTCCAGATGAACCGGGACCAATGGCCCACGTGGCCCGGCCGGCCCCCTGGGCTCACGAACCGGGACCAATGCCCATATTGGTCCCGGTTCTAGACTGAACCGGAAATAATGGGCTAACCCGGCCTGGACCAAAGCCCTGTTTTCTACTAGTGGCCTTCCGCTACGTGGGTTGTGGGATGTGGCTTGCGGCCCTTTCTTTTGTGCTTGTCTATTTTTATATTCTCATAGTCGTCCCATGTATGTACAGAAGAAGAATTTTTTTGTGCTTGTCTATTTTTGTATGTTTTTTCTTCTTCTTTTTTTGCTGGTTGTGTGCACCATGTATGTACAGAAGAATAAATTTTTTTTGAACACGCAGAAGAAGAAAGTTAATCGGCAGATGACTCTATGTTTATGTATACAGTATACATGTGTACTTGTATTTCCATTTTCAATTTTTTAATCATTCTTGTTTAGGAAAAATGGAACATTTATATTTTTTAGGAACATACATTATGACACCGCATGAACAATTTTTATTCTCACATGTTGTTGTCTTATTTTTTTTAATTCTGAGATGTGGTTGCCTTTTCTACATGACTTTTGTTTTATTTGCTTATTTGTATCCTGTCTATACTTTTTTTACTTTGTTTCTTCGTGTATTACCCAAAAACAAATTTTTATTGTGTTTATATGCTATGTGTTTTTATTTTCTTTTTCACAGGCGTACACCGTAAAGTTGCATGCCTCACACTAGGCATGCAACTGCAAGTGTTGCCCTCGAACTAACATTTGTTTTGTCGGAGAACAGTGGGAGAGGGGAGGAGTAGTTGCGTGTTTGTCACTAAGCATGCAATTGCAAATGTCGCCTTCAACTGCAACTGCATGTCCACACAAGCGACTGCAGTTGACTTTTGTTCTATCGATGGGCGGCAGGAGGGGTAGTTGCATGCCTCAGACTAGGCATGCAACTGCAAGTGTTGTCCTTGACTGCAACTGCATATCTACCCACCCGATTGCAACTAATTTTTTTCTTATGTCGAAGGACATCTGGAAGGGGGGAGGGGGGGGAGGCAGTTGCATGTATGACCATAGGCACGCAACTGCAAGTTTCGCCCCCGACTGCAATTGTATGTCTACCCATCCGACTTCAATTGTCCTTTGTTTCGTCGGAGGGTGGCGAGAGAGGGGGGGTTGCATGTTTGACACTAGGCATGCAACTGCAAGTGTCGCCCTCAAGTGAAACCGCATGTCAACACACCCGACTGCAACTAACCTTTGTTTTGTCGGTGGGCGGCGGGAGAGGGGGCGGGGGTAGTTGCATGTCTGACGCTAGGCACGCAACTGCAAGTGTTGCCCTCAATTGCAACCAACGCTTGTTTTGCCAGAGGGTGGCGGGAGAGGGACACTTGCAGTTAATTTGCTCCTTTTCCCCTTTAATATGATTTTAATTTCCCATTAGTAGAAATACATTTCCTTGTGTGTATATGAATATTTTAAAAATACATGTTTAAGTTTTTTTTAAATAATTAGTGAGCATTTTTCGAATATGCGGTGAACATTTTTTTCAATATGCCACGAACAATTTTCTAGAATTTTTCATGCAATTCTTAGTAAATGTTCATGCATTTAAAAAATTGTCCATATTTGAAAACACGTTTCATATTTCTTTTAAACTGTCCGTAAAATTGAAAGTTGTTCACGGTTCTTAAAAATGCTCATGTAATTTTTAAAATGCTCACACACTTTTTAAAAAATTATTCGTGTAACAAAAATGATGTATATACTGTATATACCTATGTGTTTGACCTTTGTCCTTCTGTACTTTAACAACAACAGGCAACAACTTCATAGCTCGCGCGCAAGCAATAGCAAGCACAAAACTATTATTATTTTCTTCAATATCTTTTCTTTGTGTTCAAATACTTTGTATCATGAAAAAATGACAATAAGTTACATGACCATATAAAAAACACTACAAGCATGCATCGTATTGCATATACAAGATTTTTTTCCGGCAAAAAATAATGCTATGATTTGAACAAAAAATTTACCTCAGTCGTTGAGGTTGTAGCTGGATAGCAAAATACATATTATATTTGCAGTCGTACATCCCAACTACAAAAAGAGGAAAAAAATCTGATAACAAAGCAACAGATCACAGGGGAAAAGATGAGATAAAAGCCCAGTAGAAGTACAAAGCCAGCCCGTAGCAGCACAAACATGCAAAAAGTTCAATAAACAAAGCAGGCTTGGTTTGTACAGATGAAGTCTCAGTCGACTGGGACCTAGACAAACTTTTTTTTTTATGAAACAGTTGCGTGCACCTAACTCTGCCGAGCTAATTTAGTTTGCTGTGGTCACGGGTTCACGACACGGTATACCTGCCCTGCCCTCGTGGCGGTGAGGGGGAAGGATGCTGCCAAAGCTTGCCTCCTCCCCTCCCCCCGTGGCGCCAAGCTCGTGTGCATGGCGGCAGCTGCCACCCATGCACGCACGGCCCTCCCTCCTTATCCGCCCGCCTCATTAGACCTCACCAGACACGGCGATCGTCACTCCCTGTCTCTCTGCCTCTTCCTTGCTAGACTAGTTTCTCTTGCCGCCCTGCTCTGCTCGGCTCGGCTCGGCTCGGCCGCCGAGGAGAGGACAAACGTACACCGGCCGGCGACCGAGGAGGGGTGTGGAGAGATGGAGCGGGTGCTGACCGCGCTGATGGACCTGGTGGTGCCGCCGGCGAGCATGGTGATGCTGGCCTTCGCGTGGCCCACGCTCGCCTTCCTGCGCGCCCTCGAGTGGGCCGTCAAGGCGCTCACCAAGGAGGACATGCGCGGCAAGGTCGTCCTCATCACCGGCGCCTCCTCCGCCATCGGCGAGGTACGTGCACTGCATGGTCATGCTGCGTGCTGCCTAGCTCCGGTGAACGTTGATGGCGATTGCTCATGGTGTGTGCGGAGCAGCAAGTGGCGTACGAGTACGCGCGGCGGGGCGCGAACCTGGTGCTGGTGGCGCGGAGGGAGCACCGTCTGTTCGCGGTCCGGGAGAACGCGCGCGCCCTGGGCGCCGGCCAGGTGCTCGTCGTCGCCGCCGACGTCGTCCGGGAGGACGACTGCGGCCGCCTCGTCGCCGACACCATCAGCTACTTCGGGCAGCGTGAGTGCATAGCATACAATCAATCCCTTCCATGCTCTGCTTCAGAGTGGTAAATCTGAGTATCTGACTGTCCGTAGTGGATCATCTGGTGAACACGGTGAGCCTGGGCCACGACTTCCTCTTCGAGGAGGCCGGCGACACGGCGGCGTTCCCCCACCTCATGGACATCAACTTCTGGGGGAACGTGTACCCGACCTACGCCGCACTGCCGTACCTGCGCCAGAGCCACGGCCGCGTCGTCGTCAACGCCTCCGTCGACACCTGGCTGCCCATGCCCCGGATGAGCCTCTACTCCGTAAGCCCGCCCCTCCCCGGATCGATGAACTTACCACTAGTGATCTCGCTGGAGTATTTCATACATCGTGTGCTTCTCAGGCGGCGAAGGCGGCCGTGGTCGACTTCTACGAGACGCTGCGGTACGAGGTGAAGGACGAGGTGGGGATCACGGTCGCCACGCACGGCTGGATCGGCGGCGAGCCCGGCGTCGGCACCGGCATCGGCACCAGCAGGTTCGCGCTCGAGGAAGGCGCGGGGGCGGCGGACCAGACGCAGGCGCAGGCGCAGGCGCCGGCGCAGCAGTGGACCAAGGCGGACACGACGCCGCCGCTGCCGGCGCCGGGAGGGCTGGCGGTGGAGGAGTACGCGCGGGCGGTGGTGGACGGCGCGTGCCGCGGGGACGCCCGGGTGCGGCGGCCCGGCTGGTACGACGTGTTCCACGTCTTCCGCGCCTTCGCGCCCGACGTGCTCGGCTGGACGTTCCGCCTGCTGCTGTCGACCGCGCCCGCTCCGTCGACGGTCGCCGGCACTGGGCGCCGTGCGCTTGTCGTTGCCCCTGTGGGCGCGCCGACTGCTGCGCTCCCGGCTCCGCCCGTCCGCCCGCTGATCGAGTACCCGGCCGCGGTGGCTGGTCGGAGGCCCGCGGCGGCGCAGCTACACAAGCTAGAGTGAGATGAGATCACGGAGCCATTTGTAGTACCGCTGCATATGCTATTTGTGTTCTGTATCTATGTCAGTCTGAACTGATTTTGATGGCGCTTCAACAAATAAATATGAACTCCGTGTGTATGACATGAGATGACATGCATGCTTAAAAGTGGTTCCATCATTCTGCCAGATAAATTTGTGCCGCTGCACAATCATGCAAAGAACTATGAGAGCGGCGTTTCGGTGCCCGGGTGCATCTGCACCCGGTCAAAAAAAATTCATAAATTTTTTAGAAAAATTCAAAAAATTCCAAAAAAAATTAGGATGATAGACAATTTGATGCGTGAGGTACGCTCCAATTTTCAAAACATTTGGACTTCTGTGCAGCTGTATGTTTTGAAAATTGAAGCGTACCTCACGCATCAAATTGTCTACCACCCTAAATTTTTTTGAATTTTTTTGAATTTTTCTAGTATTTATTTTGATTTTTTTTCGTGAGCGCAGGTGCACATAAGCTCGGGCTCAGATTCGAATTTTCGAAAGAACTAGCGCTACATGTGTTTCAACCTATCGAAATCCACTTGATTTTAACTCATTTTTATCCAATTTCAGTTTCCCTAAAAATAGCTTCAAATTTCAGAGGTTACAGATATTTTGGGACCTGTGTGCACGTCAATTGTTAAGAATGTTCACTATTGGAAAAGGTTGTGGAGAAGACTGTTATTCCAGATAAACACTGATTACGTATTTATGGCGATGAAATGAGACATCAAAGTGGTCGTGCCGGAGTGGTTATCGGGCATGACTAGAAATCATGTGGGCTTTGCCCGCGCAGTTTCGAATCCTGCCGACCACGTTTTTTTTTTTATCTTTTTCCTATGTTGATGAAATTTTGAATCTTGCTCGATCAGTGGACGCGTTGTCTTGTCTCCAAACTTATTATTTTGCCCTCTCTCATTACATCTCCGCGCAGCTAGTACACTCCCCCAAGCATTGTTAAATCGAGATATGCACTATACTCCTTTTACGAGATAAGCACCGTCTCCAAGCAACAACAATTAACTGACTTAATTAGCCACATAACCATATGCTAAATTAGTTTAGCAGAACGAAAAGGTATGTGCCTTACTTCCCGTCACTTGACAATTTTATAAGGTTGTACAAAACACTTAACAATGCTACTACGGTATAATGGGTATGTGGATCCTTTTTCCATCCATTCTATTGACACTCCATGCCATATCAGGTGCAATTGCAATCTAACACTTATTTCCCCTGGAGAAAATCGAGTGGTTAAACAAGTGGGTGATTAAATGAGCGTACATTTCCAGCAAATCATGATAGGGAGGACATAAAAAAATGCTAATGTCACCCACCGATGATGGAACAATCGACAGTTCTCTCTTCTAAGAAGAAAATGTGAAACCATTTTAAAATCATGTTAACAAAAAGACAAAAGAGTTGATTAAATCTCCTTTTGAGATTGTGTTCTTGGCTTGTTTTTTTTCTTCTATATTGGGCAGGTCTACAGACGAAGGAAGAAGCAGTGAAGCTATGACAGGGGGCCGAGATGATCAGATCAAGCACAACTAGGTTGATGGTGATGTGCGATGAAGCCAGACGTACGGTGGAAGACGCTGGAGAAGTCCTTTCTTGGCAATTGATGTCGATGTGCTGTGGGTCTGGCCGCTTGGTTGATGTTGGTTGTTGGTCTACGTCGTGGCGATCTTAGCGGGCGCCTTTGCTGGAGTGTTAGCTACTTGCTCTTTTGTGGCCGGTTTTGTAATGAGATTGAACTAGTTGGTGCTGTCAGGTTTTTGCGCCCCATAGTGCTCGTTTTGATGGCGGACGAGCACGGTGGGTTTCTCGGCTGTGTGTTGAACTCGCTACCCTCTTTCCATTCTTCCTAGTTATGTCTGGCACTATTGTATTTCCGTTTAATGCAAATGGAAAGGGGCACACCCGGTTAAAAAAAAAGACAAAAATGACCAATACCACAACAAACCAAAATGCAAAACAACTTATAGTTCCATGTTAACAAAAAGACAAGAAAAGCCAACACCACAACAAAAGCATGTTAACAAAACAAAAGATAACAGTGACACCAACAAGAAACATATTGTTTAATTAAGTATTTATCTCACAAAGAGATAAGAAATACATTCCACTCATCATGAGAGAACTTATCAAAAAATTATCCTCCTAGTGGAAAGAGTTTACACAAGTATTAGGTGAGACATCCAGGCAAACAATGTCATAAAAAAATAAGTGCTAGCAAAGTTTAGAAAAGTTAGGCCTCACAATCTAGGTCTCTTTGGTTGACCAATATGTGTAGGCACAAGATGTTAACAAAAACTGTTGGTATTGACTCAAATAATGGCCTTAATTAACATCCTGAGGTCTCATATCTACACAAAGGTAAACATCCTGCAAGCAGTATTCGACTCCTCTGTATGGTGTGACACCTCACGCGCCTCCATATGCTACGCCATGGCCAGCTACACCTTCTCGTACATGGACTGGAACATCACAATGTGGCCCATTCCGGCTCGATCACGCACCCGTCGGACCACTTGCTAACGTGTGTCCTATGGAGCTGGAACGTCGTCGTGGCCAGGTGGCACACGCAGGGGCTTCCCAGCGAGACTGGCGCTGATGAGGCTACCGAGGTAGATGCTGAACCCCTCGTCAGTTGTTTGGTGCATGAAGAAAATCTTGGTGTTCTTCATGAAAATGTGCAAGGGTATGCAAATCTAAAAAAGGATTGTTAATACACAATTAATGAAACGAAACCCTAAGCTCAACATTGAGCTATGTCCGCAGGAATTAACTTACTCAGAATAAAGTGAATGTTGTATATACCTTTCACTTTACTATTCCATTCATGTTAGCATAAGTTAATTCATGAGTGTCATCTACATAAAAGCATACAAGATATATGCAAATCTAAAAATTTATTCTCGGTGCATAGTTAATGCAGCCACACCTTTGCTCAACATTTAACCCTGAAGTACAAAAGGGAAGTGAACACTTGGTTGAGTGCAAACCAACAAGTTAGGTGCTCTAACTAGCGTGGTAGAGTATGTTGCTGCAAAGGATGTATCCATGGAGATTGGCACACACATTGTCATCATAGAAACCATGATATTTTTGAATCATACGCTTTACATATTTCTGCTGAGATATTTAAGAATATTGAGATATGGACAAACATGCACATATATACAGGTCACTCAAGTGGCATAAATGGGCCTAGGAAGGATTGTGATTCTGTTTGTTTTATTTTTCTCTAAGGATGTGTACGTACTATTCTTTTAAGGGTCATCATCTCAAAAAAGAAAATAATTTTGCTACAAGATATTATTTGAATTTGACGTATTGTGTGTGTATTTATTTTGATGGATATACATTAAGATTCTATATTAAAAAGATTTTAATAGATATTTATCATTATTGTTATTGAGATAAATGGAAAATATATTATTCAAGTTTGTATTTCTACAGAAAAATATCACAAACGTATACAAGTTTCGTACAAATATCAATTATTTTAATAATTTTCTCTAGGATAAAAATGACATTTAATCAATTACCTATCTAAATAGTCGTCGGGACTGCAGCACCACCACCAACAAAGAACATGTAAATTAACTACACATGATCATTATTGCTTGATCCTGATAAAATAAATAATTATATATCAAAACAAAAGGTAATAGATAAAATGATATTCACTTATAAGCTCATTCAATTTTTTATCTAAGTAGGTAAATGTCCGTTGGAACTAAGGTATAAATATTTCACTGGTTTAATAATAATTGTGTCAAAAATATAAACATTTACAATGCTTATGCACATCTAATAACATTGTGCCGATAAATAGATGCATGACCAACTGTATTGTAAAATAAAAATATAAACAGTTAACAAATTACTTTCACCATGCCCATGTGCCAAAAAAATAAATGCATTACAGATGTATCAATTCATATAATTTCATATAACAAATGTTCTTAAGGTTTACCAGTGCGAAGTGATAAACTATCAATTGTTGACGTGAACTAAGTAACACTAATAATATGCTCCAGTATCCTATATACTGATGTATGATTTATTAGGTTCGTTTTTCGCCTAGCTGAATTCTTGCAAGGGCTTTGTATTTCAGACAGATAAAGTAAACTTCAGTAGTTTTGGATAGAGTTAGTAAAGATTCAATCATCTCAAACCTCCCAAATAGCTACATGTCAGGTACTGGATACATTTGATTTGGTGCATTAATGAAGTTGCATGCAATAAAAAAACACTTTTGGAAAAATGTGATCAAAACGCACCTGGCTAAGGTAGAACATGACATCGTTGTAATCTTGACCCATCAAAAACTGTAGAAAATAAAGAAACTGATTTGAGATGTGCACTTCCAGTATCCTAAGCTCAAAAATAACAATTCATAGAAGGCTCAAATACAACAACATCAAGGATGGTCGAGGTTTATACCAGAACGTTTGTGCTTCCAAAATCACAGATTTTCAGCCTATGAGTGTTGGTTTCGAACTGACGTGCGCAATCAGACCCGCAGCAAACCTCGAACCATCTTGTGCCGGCAGTGCGTACAGTTGCGGCATTCATACGAACAGGACAAGACATACAAACAAATATGTATGTTGCTGACCCGCGGCATGAACTAGATAGAATAGGAATGGCTGAATGACTGGGTTTGTGTTGACCTGATGGAGATGGTATCGAGGGTGAGGATGAGCAGCGGAAGTGTGCAGCATACGTGCAATCATCGTCATCACATACCCTCTCTCGCTGTTGTGCAATAGTGCTTCAATAGAGCACGGCGTGGCTGTGCTGGCAAGCCCCAGCCATCGGCTAGGGTTAGGGCCACCAGGGACGCGTGATCACTTCAAGTAGGGGTAGATGATGATGAGATGTTGGGAAATCGGTGATGGAGACCACAGTGTGGTTGTGCCGATAGATAGAGGCGTGGAGACGCCGGCGTCGGTCGGAATCATAGCGGTTGGCGGCTGCATCGGGAGTTGAGTGGTAAAGAGCGGCTCTCGGGGTCATGGGGAGGCGCTTAGGGGCAGCGGAAAGGAGGCGGGCAGCGAGGTGGTTGTGCAGGGCTTGAGCGACCGGCGTCGATCAGAGGGAGGGAGCGATAGAGGCCGGCGGTGAAGCTCCGGTGGGTGATGTCGATTGACCAGGCTGGCGGTGAAGCTCCGGTGGGCGACAACGACTGGCCAGACTGGCGAAGTCAAGCACAACTCGGTGCGGACTGCGGTGGCTAAGGATAGGAAGAAAGGAAGGCTAGGAAGGCGCGACGGCAGTCGGTCAGGTCGCCGGCGACGGGTAGGACTGGCGGCGGCCGATGCGGGGCATGGTGGCCGCGCGTGCGAGGTAGGTCGCCCCTGGTGGCGGTGGGCACCTCCTGGATCTGGATCAGGGTCGGGCACAAGCCCGAGAGGCGAGGATGGGCATTGTTCGTCTGGTTTTTCATAAGGAGGAGGTGGTCCACATACCGAAAACTAGAGGAAGAGCCACTGATGGAAAAAATGATGGAGAGGTTGGGGACAAAGGTTGGACAAAAGGTTAGGCAGCACGTGGTCCATTTGGCAGGAAAGGAACCTTAGGTTGTTTGTAGATAGCAGAGATAGAGATGGCGAAAGTCCTATCCTGCTTCCAAGCTCAAATGCATCCCGATGAACAGTAAAAATAAAAAAATAGCAAAAAAAATCTGAATTTGTTTTGTAGCAAAACTTTGAAAATGTTTTGTATGCTCAACAAATTTCAGCGCGAAATGACATTCGTTGAAGTCTTGGCAAAAAAATAAAAACAAAATTAGTACTCCAAAATGTTTTTAAAACTAGCATTTTTGGAGTATAGATTTTGTTTTTTTTTCACGACTTCCAGGAATGTCATTTCGTGCTAAAATTTTGCAAGCATAAAAAACATTTGTCAAAGTTCATCACAAAAAAAAATACTGTATTTTTAGATTTTACTGCTCATCAGGTGGCATTTGAGCTTGGTAGCAGATACCCCATGTCCTAGAGATGGTTTCTACCTTTCTCCTTATCTTTATTACCCTAATCATTGACTTTCTTATCCTTCTCATTGCCTCGCTTTTGATTTTCAACCATGGTCGGAATCAACTCCCGAGCCAATTCCTTGCAGCTGTCTCAGCCTTCGAATCCTCGTGTTTCCTGGCTGTGTGCTTCTCTTGTGCAATTCATAGCTCTTTTAAAAAGAAATTGTTTGGATTGTTTACCACATGTGTCATGTGGTGTGCAATTCATAGCTTTATTGTTTGTTAAGGGCATTGGACTGTGCCTCATGCCGTAGGTTTTGGTTGTCTGCCTCCCACTGCTTGGCCTTCTTAGAGCAACTCTAGCAGACCCCGCATCCGCCCCGACCCGTAAAATAACCGTCAAAATGCGGGTACGGGCCGGAAAGCCTGTCCGACCAGACCCCGCATCCCGCCCCGGCCCGCAAAAATTTTTAGGGGGCACGGCAAATTCCCGACCCCAATCCAGGAAAACATTGGGTTTTCCCTTCGCGGCTGCGGTGCCCTGCATCACAGAGAAGCAGTTGGCGGGAGGGACATTTCAGCCCCGTGCTCTTTTCCCCCTCCTTCCGCCGCCGCCTGCCCTTGCTTCCGCCCACCCACCGCCGGCGATTCTGGCCATATCTGCGGGTGGAATCGCTCTGCGGGGCCGCCCCACACCCTCCCGCGCCGAGTCGCTGCACCGCCCCTCCGGATCCGGCGAGAAGAGCCGCCCCCCAGCCGCCGCCGCCGCTGGGATCGACCACCGCCGAGCGCACCACCCTCGTCGCCGCCCGGGATCACTCACCACCGGTTAGTCCCTTTTTTGTGATTTTTGCGAGCTGTGTAGTAGATTGACGCGCCGGTGTGCGTGTAGATAGAGTTGACCCCGTGCAAGAAGTTCTTGCTATCCGATTCGTCCGATTCGGACGACTCGGATGTGGAGACCATGCTTGCGACCTTTCAGCAGCAAACATTGGTCATGGTGCTTGCCGTGAAGGAGCATGAAGACGAGTACCGGAAGAGCAGGCGAGGATCTACTGTCGGGCGTCTGTGCATTCCGCGGAATCGCCATCTTGGGAACGAGATGTTGATGCAAGATTATTTTTCGGACAATCCTACATATCCTGCACACCTCTTCCGCAGAAGGTACCGAATGCGCCGATCCCTTTTTGTGAAAATTGTTGAAGCTTGCGAGGCAAATTGTCGGTATTTTACTCAAAGAAGGAATGCCGCGAGCTTAAAGGGATTTAGTGCATATCAAAAAATCTCCGCAGCTATGCGGGTGATTGCATATGGCGTTCCGGCTGACTATGCCGATGAGTATCTTTGCATTGGTGAAGATAGCACAACTGAGTCCGTGCGTAGATTTGCGGAAGTGATCGTCCGTGTTTTTGGTCCCGAGTATTTTCGGGCACCAAATGAAGATGACACAAACAAATTGATGACAGCTAATGAGAGGAGAGGTTGGCCTGGCATGCTAGGTAGCATTGATTGTATGCATTGGAATTGGAAAAATTGCCCCAAGGCTTAGCAAGGAATGTATTGTGGCAAGTCTCGTGATGCAACAATTGTGCTAGAGGCCGTAGCATCCGAGGATTTATGGATTTGGCATTGCTTTTTTGTATGCCCGACACACTCAATAATATCAATATGTTGCAACGCTCTCATTTGTTTGCTAGGCTTGCTAGTGGTGATGCTCCTACTTGCAACTACACTATCAATGGGCATGAATATACAAAGGCGTACTATCTTGCAGATGGTATATATCCTTCTTGGTGCACATTTGTCAAGAGCATCAAAGAACCCAAAACAAAAAAATAATGTGAATTTGCAAGGGTGCAAGAGGCAGCCCGAAAAGACATTGAAAGAGCATTCGGTGTTTTGCAATCTAGGTTTGCCATTGTCCATGGTCCTGCTCGTTTTTGGGATAAGAAAACCCTGAAGAACATCATGACTTGTTGTGTTATCCTGCACAATATGATTCTTGAAGACCAGAGAGGGATGAACTTAGAATTCTTTTACGACAATGTGGGTAGCCGTGTCAAACCAGCTAGAGGCCCAAACCGCATTAGAGCTTTTCTTCAGACATACAAGGAGATTGAAAATGCAGACACACACTTTCAACTTCAGAAAAATCTCATTGAGCACCATTGGCAAAGGGCTGGACAGTGACTAATTTTTGTATTCATTTGTATTTATATTCATGACAAGTTTTGTATTGCATTATTTTAAGTTTGCTACGGTGATTTGAATAATTATTTGTAATGCGGATGATTATTGTTTTATGTTTGATTTGAATAATTCCGTTTGTTTTCGATTGTTGAATTATGTTGAATTTGATATTTGCAGGCTGATGATATGCGGGGATGCAGCGGCGCAAAGAGCAGAACTCACATAGCCGACCCGTAAAAAAGCATATTCTTCATTTGGGGGGTCTGCATCTGTGCCAGCCCGTGCCGGCCCACAAAAGCTGTTTTGCGCAAACTGCAAACGCGTTTTGCGGGGTCTGCTAGAGTTGCTCTTAGACAGTGCACTCTGACTCACCTACTCCTAGAGATCTTTACGATCTCTGCTGGTTCCCTGATGAAACATCTACTAACAGATTAGGTGAAATACATTACCAACGGAGATACACATAAACTCAAGTACAACCAAGTGTACACTCAACACTTCAAAGCAAGCTGCAGAGACATCTGGTGGAACACTCCAAAACACACGTAAACAATTCTTGCCGGTAATCCTCATGGGCGACGTAGGATCTTGCTAGCTGCAATGTCATAGACGAAGCACGTCTACTTGCTGCAACGTGTCGATGATGGTGATGTGGGTGCTCAGTTCCACGGCGACACAAAAGTCGGTAGCCATCGAAAATAACATCTGACGGTGCAGGCGGCCCAAGCGTGAGTTGGGTGCTTCCTTGCGTGACTGGCTCCAAGGTAGGCACTGAACTGCTTGTCAGTCGTTTGGTGCATGAAGAGGATCTTGGTGCTCTTCAAAAAAAAAAAAAAAAAAAAAAAAGAGGATCAAAATGCCCACAGCCCTGTTCCATCTTTCACTGGAAAATGAAACACCAGAGAGTATTCAACATATGGTCCCAGGATACATAAAGCTAGCGCATCATCGCGACAAGGAAAAATGCAAGACAGCTCCAGAGCAAAAAATAGGTTAATTGCCAAAAGAAAAGCCAAAGAAAAAGCTTTAACAGCTCCTCCCACACTTCGGCGGCAACCTGGCCATGGCGAACAGAGTTCATGGCCACTCCGCCGAGGTCCTTCTCGTCTTCACTGGTTTAGTGTTGGGGCTTCCCTTACTTTCTTGTCCGGCTCGATCAGTCAATGAGCAGTCCAGGGAGCTCACGTCCTCAGAAGGGTATAGCGAGCGCCATCTTTTCACCGGCCTAGAGAGGCGAGGCCAGACGACCTGCAAACCAGACCACAAGCATCGTTCAAAAAGAACGTCATTCCTGAGTTTCCATGTTTTCCTATAACAGCAGCAGATAGCATATTTAGCATGGCAATCTATTTGTTGTTAATCCACAACCAAGCAACCTTGTACATTTTTTTTCTCCCACTCATCTTTGAAGCATATCTGATAGTTCATCCAGATTATCCCGGAAATCTCACAATTGAATAATAAAATGTGCAACATTTTTATTATGAGCTACCAGCTGCACCGGGGGGGGGGGGGGCATGAAGCAGCATATAACGACTGAGGACCAGATTCCAGAGCTATCCATTTTCCAAACTAGGGAATCCTCTTCTTCAGTTAGTACATAGTACTACTAAAGAGGAGCAAATAGTTTCGACTTGACACCACTGATCAATTAACTTATCAATGAAACCCCTCCTAAAGGAGAGTTCAATCTTAGAGGGTGCTTGGATCCAAGGGACTTATTTTAGTCTGACTAAAAATAGTCTCTTTAAGAGGCTAAAGTTCCAAGCACCCCTGACAAAAGAGAGGCTAAAACTAGTCTTGAGACTAAAAATTTTTAGTCAGGGGTACCCCTAATAAAATGTGGATTAGTCCTCTCTCTCCTCATTTAACTCCTCTCCTTTAACTCAGACGAGTTCTGGATTGGAGGGTTTGGAGGATAATAAATGCTCATTAACTTAATTTTAGTCTCTTTAGTATTTGGATCCAAGCATGGACGAGGCTAGCAAGTTTTAGTCCCACTACTTTTAGTCATGGGACTAAAACGTATCCAAGCACCCTCTTATTACCATCCCACACCTAGCTAATTGTTGCTCCCTTTTCATTACACACAAAGTATATATCCCAGAAAATTATGGACAGGCTAGTCTGGCCAAACCACTGGTCCTCCCAGAACCTAATCTTTTTACCATTTCCAACAAGCCGTTTGTACCAAAATTAAGCAGCTCCTCGCTGCCCACATCAGCCTTTTCTGAGAGGGTGACACTATGATGACAAGCAAAAATGTTAGGTCTGGTGGTATTGTACCTGTGGTCAATACTCTGTTTTCACAGTTTGTGATCATCAAGATGATGTCTACTTATACAAGAGGCCAGGAAACTAATGTTCATGTCTCGAATGTTGGGCCACGATCTCAAGTCCCCATGCTCCTTTTTCATGGTCACCAAATACCAATTAGCAAAATGATATTTCTTATGTCCATCATACCGATCATCTTTCCCATAGGAAGTGAGCCATCTGCGAATTAATTCCTTAAATAGCCCAAGCAAGAAACTTAATGGCAGATAGCAGGTATGTAGGTGTAATTGCTAAACAAGATTTAATCAAGGTAAGCCACCATAGGAGAGTAACCCCCCCCCCCCCCCCCACACACACACACACAACACCCTGCCTTTCAATAATCTTGTCAGTTGTCGCTCGGATAGCCCAAGGGATATGCAAATCTAAAAAAGGATTTTCAATACATAATTAATGCAGCCAAATCCCTTTCTCAACACTGAAAAGGGATTTTCAAGACACAATTAATGCAGCCAAATCCTTTGCTCAACATTGAACTATACCTGCACAAATTAACTCACTAAGAATAAAGCAAATGCATTGCATATGCCCTTCACTTCCATGCTGAATTCATGTTAGCATGAGTTAATTCGTGAGTACCTTCTGCATAGAAGTGCACAAGAGATATGCAAACCGAAAAAAAGGGATTCTCACTACATAAGTTAATTCATGAGTATCTTCTGCATAAAAGTGTACAAGAGATATGCAAATCGAAAAAAGGGATTCTCACTATATAGTTAATGCGGCCAAACTCTTTTCGATGTATAAAAGGGAAGGGAAGGCTTGGTTGCATGCAAACCAACAAGTTAGGTGCTCTAGCTAGTGTCACAGACCGCGTTGCTGCAACCATCAAGCCTGACACGCGCGCTATCATCCTCCTCCCGCTGATGCTCACCTTGCTTGTGACGTTCCTCCATCCTGCCGCTGCTGACAATGGCACGCCACGCCGCAGGAAGGATTGAGCCTGCGCCTGGTCCCCAGCACCGGCTGGAACAGCACCATGCACATCGACGGCGACGGTTTCCTGCACCTGGACGAGGCAGCCGCAGCCACCACCGCGCTTCGGCCGCACATTCGCGGGCCCAGAGGCCTCACGTACAGCGTGGCCACCACCGTCGGGACGGGCCACGGCCGCCGCACGTACGACCTAGAGCTGGACACGGCCAGCAGCCTGACATGGATGCAGTGCGTGCCGATCGCGCACCCATTCGCACAGGTGCCGCCGCTCTTCAACCCGACGGCCTCGCCATCGGTCCGCCGCGTTCCGCGCGTGAGCACCCTGTGCAATGGGCCGTCCACGCGCAAAGAGTGCAAGTTTCGAGCCACCCGCCTCGACGGTGCGCGCGTGAGCGGCATGCTCATCAACGAGACCGTCGCCTTCGCGGATGACGCGGAAGTTCATGGCGTCGTCATCGGCTGCGCGCACACCACTACGGGGTTCCACAGCCACGAAGTGCTCGCCGGCGTCCTTGGCCTGGGCAAGCAGAGACCGTCACTCATCTGGACTCGGCTCCACCAGCACGGGCACGACGGCGGCTTCTCCTACTGCCTCTTCGGGCCCGGGCATCCGAACAGGCACGACTTCCTCCGGTTCGGCGCCGACGTCCCAGCCACGGGCCACATGAGGAGCACCAAGATCCTCTACATGCGCATGACCGACCCGAAGTTCAGCCCCTACCACGTCGGCCTCACAGGCGTCAGTGTCGCCGGGATGCCCCTGATACTGCCATATGGCAGTATCAAGGAGTTGTTCCAGCGCCACAAGTTGCACGACGGCAAGTGGTCCAACGGTTGCGTGATCGATCCCGGGACGGGCATGACGGTGATGATTAAGCCCGCATATGACCTCCTGGTGCATGTCGTGGAAGAGCACGCCAGGAGGCTGGGGCTGCCGAAAGTGGAGCGCGACCAGTACTCCGTCTGCTTCCGTGGCGCAACTCGAGCCGCCTTGAGCACCTGCCGACGGTGACGCTGCACTTGGACGATGACCTAGTGCTCCGGCCACAGCAGCTCTTCGTCCTCGTCCATCAAGACGCCTGCCTTACCGTGATGCCGAGCGAGCACATCACCATCATCGGCGCGATGCAGCAAGTGAACACGCGCTTCGTCTACGACGTCGCAGCGGGCAGGATCCACTTTGCCCATGAGGACTGCCATGGCGACATGGGAGGCCAGAATTGAACATTCCCTTTCTAGCGGCCAATGGGATTAGATGTTCTGAATTGTTTACCAAATAAAAATGAAGCAAAGCATTTATTCCGGAAAACAAAACAGACTAGCCATGCGTCCCCTTTTCATACCATATGGTTTTAACTTCTCAATCAAATTCAAAACAGTACAAACTACAACTAATTTACCAATAATTAAAGCAAGAGAGCAGCTGTCACTACTGTACATCAGTACTAACAAGCAAAAAACCATGTCAGGCTAATGGCAGAATTGATGTTTGCTTGGTTAACATGTACTCAGGAAGCTGGGTCAACAGTACCTTTTATCATGCAGATGATCTTAATGTCGCTGATGCCAAGCTCCCAATTGGCAGGTAGCGGCTGTTTCTCCTGGTGGGGGTGCGATAACAAGTCAAGGAGAAGGCTCTTCATATCGCTTTTCAGAAACTCAAATGAAAGCTTGCATCCCGATTCTGTTGTACAACGCTTTGGCAAGTGTCCTAACCAGACATCCAGATACATGAGCTGCTGCTGACCTGCTGCATCGTTAGCGTCCAGTGAGTTGATAACTCGTTCAGCCGGCCATCAATTACCAAATGATCATCCATTTGTATCACATTGTTTGATACCCCCTGGACATGGATCCTGAATTCTGATATTGTTTCCGCAGTCTTGGGCTTATTTATCGAGGGACAACATTAACATGAATGCGGTTCCAGGTCTTGATACCATGTTTGGACACTTGAACGACGTATGTAATCTCCTCCTCCCACCCTGCCTTGTTTTTTGTTGAAACGGTCAAGTGGCAAAAATAATAATAATCTTTGCATCAGTTCATGAATCATCTACTGATGCGAGGAGCTGATCCTCATCTATGGATAACTTTCTTAAGGCTTTAGACAACAGTGTATATCTGGTCACTGTCTTCCTGTAGAGCCCATGTAACTGCTTGAGTTCCGCTGGCGTCAGATTTTCAGTTTCCGAGTCCATAAAAGGGAATCTTGAACCTGCTAAATGTCCACTGAAAATTTGTGATTATGCAACAAAAGAAAGAAAAATAAAAAATCCTCAAGTAGATGGAAGAAGAACACAGCTACTAAATGAAAATTAAAGGCTATGAGTATATATGCAAGTCACTAGGTAAACTGGTTCTCGGACATGAAGCAACACGGTTATGCTCATGGGGAAAGCTGATAGCTCAAATCCAAATTTATACTAAAAATATCTGTTTCAAATGAGCTGAAACGGTAAGGAACAGACCTTCTGCATCAATTTGCTTCTGTAACCCCCTCGTAGATGTAGCTAACCCTTGTGGACTACTAGGGCCAGCAACAGACATTTGAGTACCTAGTGTTGCAGATTCCATATGCTTCTGAAATTCACTTTCTTCCATGGATAGTGACTGGCCATTAACATTAATTATAAACATCTTTGCTGAAATGAGGTTTGTGAGATAGTATTCAACTTCTGAAACAAGCTTAGTTTCTCTTCTGAAGAGTTGAACAAACTTCAGATTTGAGTGCAGCTGAGGAGGATTGGCCTGCATAAGTTTTTCAGGTGGCTTCAGTTACTCAATTCAGTAAAACATAAAAACATGGAACTGCAATGGGTCCTAGGAGTGCCTGAGTAGACCACTGAAAGTATCACCAAGACATAGGCAATTCATATGCTCCCTAGCCCGTAAGAACTCATGTTCATTAGTGAAATCAAGGGAAAAATAAAATTTAAAAAAATTAAAAGTAAAGATGCAGAAAAAAATAACATCAAGTAACAACAAACAGCAGCAAAGAGAAATGATTCTGCAATCAATTTCAACTGTAAGATCACGACATATTTATTTCACAGTGGGCACATGGCTGGGAACTGAAGTAACTCCTTTTCACAGTTAAAAGGAATGACTAAAATGGGAACTCCTTTTCACAGTTAAAAGAAATATGACTAAATGGGAATTGAAGGTTCAATGTTTATCTCCAGCCTTTTTGTCAACTGAAATTTGATGAACAAAGGAAAATAGTTGGCACCTCAACGAAAACCAAACGATAATTGAACAAACACAAAGAAAATGAACCAGCGAGCCTAGTTGTATAGTACTAGTTACAATGTCAGAATATCTATCCACAAGGATCACCATAAATCCTAAGCAACCAAGTCCAAACAACAATTTTCGGCTCAATAATCTGCAGCCAGTCATTTAGAGACTATAAGTCTGAATGAGGGCAATGGGGCAAGAATAGACATTTACAACGAGAAGCTTGCCTTGATGGTTATATAAATGAGAATGGGAAGGAACTCATCAGCCCCAGATGGCGTCCGGTCATTTGTCATGGACACGTTTAGCAGCAAGTTATTGATGACTTGGCAACAGCTCATCATACAGAGAAGCTTCTCCCACGGGGACTTGAAGGAATTAATCTTCTGTAGTTCTTTAACTGCAATCTAGAATGACAATGTGCATCAACACGTTTAGCTTGGGCATTGGTTCTATGACTCGAACGATTACCATCAGAAAACTAAAGATACTGATGAACCAACTGAATGGCACATGACTCAACAGGTATATTCTGAATATAATCATCAGTAATATAAACTTAAATGAGCAGTGAGAACAGAGCACATGGGCTCACCAGCCAGGAAGCCTCGTTGTTGAGGACCTTGGGTATGTCGAGGTGATGGGGCCTGACAAAGCGCTGCAGGAGGCCGATCTTGTCCGAGACCTCGGCGTCTGCCGCGGCGTCCTCCGGCGACGCCACAAAGGTGCGGTCGAACAGCTTGGTCATGATGTACTTCTCGAGGCCCTGCTTGGCGCGCACAGAATTAATCAGTCCGGTCGTCCAACGCGATGCGATGCGAGGATCCCCAAAGCTGAATAAAAAGCTAACAGGAAACTGATTGTGAGACCTCGAGCGCGTGGTCGATTTCCTGGTGGGTGGCGTCGGCCCAGAGCGGGTGGCCCCGGATGGCCGCCTCCATCTCCGCGAAGAAGGCCTGGACCCTGCCGCCGTCGGCCTCAGCGCTGGGCTCCTCGAGGGAGAGGGAGGCGAGGAAGCTGCGGGGGGTAAAGCTCCCGGTTTTAGATCAGATCCACGCAGGGGGGGCGGGGAGGGAGGGACTGACCTCTTGATGGAGCGGAAGAGGCCGGCGGCCTCCGGGCGGCGCATGCGGTCGAGGAAGCCGTAGAAGTCCACCCGCGACGCCGCCGATGTGGGGCTCTCCATCCCCGCCCGCCCGCAGCGAGAGAGATTTGGAAGTTTGTCCTCTGTCGGAGCCGGCAAGAGAGAAGAAGAAGAAGAGAATGCAGACTCTCTGCACAACCCTCCCTTTTTTTTACAAGGAGAAGAACAATTACTCCTATTTCTCAATATTTTGAATATTTTGAATTGCTTATCGCATGTGTCGCGTGGTAACTATTTTGCAGCCTGATTCATTGTACTTCCTCGATTCCTAAACATAAGTCTTTTTAGAGATTCTATAATATAAACTATATACGGAGCCAAATGAGTTTCTTTTTAGGTAAAAAGGGACTCGATCCTTGGCTCCATTATATTGAATATAACGAAACCACATGTTCAGATAGTAGCAAGATCGCTGAAAAAACCAAAAAAGTTCTACTCCTAAAAAAGCTAGACCTTTTCCTGTCACAAAGCTACCAGAGAGCTACTACGAGATCAAACATTTTACAATAAACCATGATTCGGAACTGGCGACAAAGTTTATTGCATCATTATATCTTAATTTATAGGGGGGGGGGGGAGTCCCACATTAGGTGAAGAACAACTCAAAGATATTGAGAGCCTTCCTGGCCTTCAGCGGAGGGGTTGCAGCTGGTTGTGGAGATCACGTCAGCTGAAGCACCGATGAAGGGATGAACATCCCAGCATTCAAAGCAAACTTGTTTGGAGTGGATGTGCGTGAGCCCGGCTCTGAATCCCTGCTCGCAATGCACAACTTGTCTCTGCTCAGCCACCCTTGATGGTTAGACGCGCCTTCACTTTCTCTTTTAAGTACCTCAAGAAGTCCCCTAAGGTTTCGTTCTCCTGTTTCGGGACCAGTATCGCCCAGATCTTGGTCAAACTCAACATCATCCCTAAAACCTGTTTGACAGAGATCCATATGGCATTGTTAAAGATAACGGAATTTCTAAGTTTCCATATGCACCACATGGTTACTACACAGTCTACATTAGGGGGGGGGGTCTTTTTTGTTTGAGAGCCAAAATCTGGCAACAGACAAATAATCTGCTCCTACATCTACTTTGAAATGTTCTCTAATGATTTCCCACACAAACCTAGTGACTACACAATCAAAAAGGAGATGATGAGCAGTTTCATCCTTAGAGAAAAAACACAATCCAAAGGTTTAATGATCTGTCTTTTCCTGAGATTGTCTCTAGTCATGATCTTGTTATGAGAAACCAACCACAGAAAAAACATGAATTTTAGGGAAACATGTAACTTCCAAACAACAGGGATGTAAATAGGTTTGACCCCTCTAAAGTTAATAATGTGGTAGAGAGAACTGTTGGAGTATTTCCCATTACTTTCATATTGCCAAATTAAAGCACCAGGCTCATCAGAAAGCACTAGACTGTGCACAATTTCCACTAGTTGGAGCCAGTCCTCCACCATGCTATCTGAAAAATTCCTTCTAAAAGTGAGCTTAATCTAGCCATTATCCCAGATATCTTTAATATATTTCAAAATCTGATTACATTACAGGGGCCAAAATTGGATTGCCAGGAGAGATGTACCAACAAGTGTCTTCCCAGAATCTCACCTTACCCCCATCACCAACCTTCCATCTAAAACCAAACTTAACTGTTGTGGCTACCTCCAGCACTCCTTTTCAGAACCTGGATGATGAGGGGGTAGAATGGCAGTTGAATATGTTTGGGTTCCTAGTGTTGTATTTATGGTCAATCACCTTCTTCCATAGCTTATCTTCATCCTCATGGTATCTTTTGATCCAAGAGCCCAATAAACTAATATTGAGTTCTTGAAGATTTGGGATACCCAAACCACCAAAATCTTTCTTCATACAGATCATTCTGCAATTAGCTAGATGGATCTTCCTATTTCCTTCAAAGTCATTCCACAAACAATTTGCCATTTGAGTGTTGATAAGCTCAATGGCCCACTTGGGGAATTTAAAGAAAGATATGAGGTAAAATGGTATGCTTGCTAAGCAAGCCTGAACTAGTACTAGTCTACCCTTATAAGAGAGTAGTTCCCCTCTCCAACCTGCTATCTGTTTAAGGTTCTTATCTATCAAAGGTTGAATATCGTCTCTCCTTAGCTTGTCATAGTGTAGAGGGATACCAAGATACTTGATAAGGAAACACTAATGCATGATGCTGCTAACGCGACACTACGATCAGAAACCCTTCGAGAAACTGTGTGCAATGCAATCATCGCAAATGGTGGTGTATGGAAACCGTCAAAAATATGTAAAACATTTGCAAAGACGGATGCATCAAACACGGTTCAGATTTTAGTTTAGTTCAATTAACTGTTTGCGATAAGGAGGAACAAAAGAAATGGACAGCCAGATGAAGGCGTGTGCGATACACAGCATACGGTTCACTCGGATGAAGTGTTTGTGATTAGGCAACACAAAAGAAACGGGCAGCCAGATGAAGTTGTGTGCGATATACAGCATACGGTTCACTCGGATGAACTGTTTGTGATTAGGGAACACAAAAGAAACTGTCAGCCAGATCAAGGTGTGTGCGATATACGGCATGCGGTTCACTCGGCCTTGTCGTCAGTGTGTGACCTCTGTGGCAACCGTTCACTCCCCACTAGCCTCTTCTTGTACCGTGGCAACCGTCCACCACCTCTTCGCCTTTCCCTCTCGATTTGGAACTGCCGTCGCACGCTCTTCCTCCCTCCATTTGCCTTCACCCTTCCTTCTGCCATTGTTCGATCTTCTTCTCCATGGAGGGAACAGGCCGAAAACGACCCCGTTATTCTTGCCCCGATCTGAAAGATGACGTGGTGGAGGAATTCATTGATCGGTGCGACGTCATCACCTCAGCTAGCATGGCAGGTTCGTACAAGACCATTCTCGACTCAACAAATAGGATCATTACAAAGAACCCAAGGGTTCGGGAGCGGTTTGATCTCCCCTATCTTCTTCGCCACCCCGCTCGCCGTGTCGAGGACGATGGAAGCCTTGCCTTGTGCAAGTTGATGCCGCTTGATAATGATACATGTGATGTTAAGATGCCATCGTTTAAGGGTAAGGTGGGCTGGCGCAAATGGAGATTGGGTTGTTTATATTGGGAACAACTGCGAGTGGGAACTTGTGAATGTGTACACTCATCACCGGGTTCCACTTCCAAAAATCTCAGACTGCCATGAGGTTCAGCACACAGATAATCTACGTACGTTCAGATACGATCATCATGACTGTCATCTACGGAAGATAGTAATTTCTCGAGTTCCCACCCGCTCTTGGGAATACAAGAACTATGATGTTGTTGCTATCTTCGACAAGCTTGTTGTTGTCTCTGCTTCCACAGATGGATGGATATTGCTCAAAAATCAATTTCTATACACGAATGAGTACTATGATGCAATTCAATACGAGCGTCTTGTGTTGGATGCCACCACTCGTGGCACTGTTTTTGCATGGGATCCTTATTGTTTCGGTATGTTTGTCTTCCACCGTAATTAGAATCGTTTCATCCACGTGCATGCTAGTTAGTATCACCGTACTAATTAACCTTCTTGTGTTTCCAAGGTTTTGTGAACATTCCACCATCTATACTTGAAAATTTTTATAACCAAGGGGGAGATGACGATGGTGATGATCACGAGCATGAGGACGAGCAGGACCCATATACTCAGTGGCGCTTGACAACTTATTCCGATGGATCACCTCTTCTTGTATGTATACAGGGAACTACTGGTGTTACTAACGAAGCAGGTGTTGTCTCCCATGGTCGCACTATCAGACCTATTCCAACATCCGTTACAGGGTATTCCAGATGGATACTAGTGTACTAGCGCCAACACCTCCTTCTCCCTGGTTCAATTTTGATAGTGTTGGAGAAAACTCGCTCTTCCTTGGACAAAACTATCCAATGATGGTAAAAGGCGATCCAGCTGCTGTTGACACAACATTACTACCTTTTATGAGAAGCAACTATATCTATATCTTGGACATTGCTATGGTTCCCTACCCTAGCTATCACAATATGCGTCCTGATATAGGTCGCTTCAACCTGGATGATCAGTCATGCGTTGGTCTCGAGATTGACAATAACTGGCCCTTCCTAGAGAATCAGTTATGGTTCAAAGCAAGCGTTTCCAACGCCGAGGATTAGTTGAGCTGAAGTTCATTTCATCGCTTTGTTATTTGTTGTGTGAGAAAAACTTTACTTTACTAGAATATTTTGTTGGAAAAAATCTATAATCCAACATGTATCCTCGTTGTTGTTGTGTGTTGATGACTTGTTGTATGTAATGAATGGTACATTTGCATATGCGTCCCATCAACTCATGCATGCTCACACGTCACACGGGTCGCGTGGCGGCACATATATTATTTTTCTATTTGGATGAGAAAAAAGTACAATGCCACTTTGTATTGGTGTCCATATGAACAGTGCTAGTGATTTTAGTTGCAAAAATTAGATAGTGCTAGTGATTTTTAGCTGCATATTTTGATAAATTGCAGTGTTACAAGGTTGACAAATGGGAATGTTAGTAGATAAACAAATGTCAATCTTTCCAGTTTGACAAATGGCAACATACCAAAAATGGCAGATATGCAAATCTTACCCAATTGTTTGTACGTGGTTGCAAACGGGTCATGCAAAACAACCGTTTGCGTTATAGGGGTGCAGAAATCCTGCTCGACACATTTTCCCTTGGCTTCCTAGGGAAGCTGTCGGTTTGCATCCGGGTGTTCTAACTAAAACGTTTGCGATGAATGTTTTATATTTGAAAACCATTGACGTTTTTTCAAAAGCAAATCGTTTGATAAGTCTGTACATTAAGAGAGAAAATGCAAGTTTGTTCAAACCATATCTTTCATTCAGCCACACTGCGAATTTATATTCATATGATTGAGAATTCGAGATACAATATTAAACCAAAAAAATATTTCCGGCGGCGGTGGAGGCGACGTGCCGCGCTGTTGTTGTCATTGTCGTCCTCCGGGACGCCGTTGTTGAAGTCTTCAAGGTAGCATAAAATGTTCTTCACTTGTAAATCAAACATCATGTCGTCGCGCGATCGACGGGCGGGGCACGGGAGGACGGCAACTGGCGCCGATGAGAGGTAGCGGTCATCGACAACGTCCCATGTCGCTGAGGGGGGCGCGCGCACGGGCACGGGCACAGGCACGACAGGTGTAGCCAAACGCACGGGGCCGGCGCCACGGTGGGTGGAGGGGTGCGCACGGCCACGAGCACGGGCGCTGGCGCTGGCATGTACACGAGCTCACGTGGGTCCGCGGAGACCTCGCTGACGCTCGCGGCTTCCAGCTCTCCGATAGTGCTCGGCGACCAGCCCGTCAATGCTACGGGGATGGTCGCTCGCGCGGGTGCGGGGATGGGAGCTGGGATGGGAGCGGGGGCAGCAACCGTCACGGCTAGCTCGTTCTGGGCCATGTCCATGAGGCCCCATTCCTCCTTATTTTCTATCTCCTCCGGTTCGGAGTCGACTTCACCAAACTTGAAGACTAGTGGCAAATGATCGTTCTGCGCCATGGCGTTGGTGGAGGTCTGCGGGAGGTAGGGGAATGGCAGATGAATAGTAAGGCCGCCCGTATTAAACAGCGGCTCGGGCGCCATTAATGGAGAGGAAGGCGGGCGGCCGTGGAAGTCAAAGGGCTCGCTTCCTAGTGAGCCTGCGCAGCATAAAACTCACACGCTTCCCGGTGAGCCTGCGCATTGGAGGACAGCTTGCATGCCTCCCAGTCAGCCCGCGCACTGGACTGCGCTCGCACGCCTCCTGTTCAGTCAAGGTCAAGCAGCTGTCCGCACGACACCTCCTACAGCCATTAAAACCAAGACACGTGGCGTCACGTGAATGGTTAACATAACGCACATGGTTTGAATTCTACAAACATTTGAGATATTAAAGTGGCAGCTATTTTTTCAAAATGCTTGTTGGTTGTCATTATTCGAGTGCGCCTTCTCTCAAAATGGACACGAAAAATGCCACAGCATGTCGGCTGCAATTCCATGCTAGCATGCCAAGTTTCATGAATTTCAAACGAGTTTTGGATTTACTAGAATTTAAAAACCAGGCATCTCAATGTTTTGCCAGCAATCAACGGTGCCCTCATGTTTGAAATTCATTCCCATTTCTTGCATGGGGCCTGATAACCCACAAGTATAGGGGATTGCAATAGTTTTTGAGGGTAGAGTATTCAACCCAAATTTATTGATTTGACACAAGGGGAGCCAAAGAATATTCTCAAGTATTAGCAGTGAGTTGTCAATTCAACCACACCTGGATAACTTAATATCTGCAGCAAAGTATTTAGTAGCAAAGTAATATGATAGTAGTGGTGACGGTGGCAAACGTAACGGTAGTAGTTTTTGGTTCTATAGTGATTGTAACAGTAGCAACGAAAAAGTAAATAGTCGAAGAACAATATATGAAAAGCTCGTAGGTAATGGATCTGTGACGGAGAATTATGTCAGATGCGATCAATCATGCAACAATTATAACATAGGGTGACACAGAACTAACTCCAATTCATCAATGCAATGTAGGCATGTATTCCGAATATAGTCATACGTGCTTATGGAAAAGAACTTGCATGACATCTTTTGTCCTACCCTCCCGTGGCAGCGGGGTCCTATTGGAAACTAAGGGATATTAAGGCCTCCTTTTAATAGAGTACCAGACCAAAGCATTAACACATAGTGAATACATGGACTCCTCAAACTACGATCATCACCGAGAGTGGTCCCGATTATTGTCACTTCGGGGTTGATGGATCATAACACATAATAGGTGACTATAGACTTGCAAGATAGGATCAAGAACTCACTTATATTCATGAAAACATAATAGGTTCAGATCTGAAATCATGGCACTCGGGCCCTAGTGACAAGCATTAAGCATAGCAAAGTCATAGCAACATCAATCTCAGAACATAGTGGATACTAGGGATCAAACCCTAACAAAACTAACTCGATTACATGATAAATCTCATCCAACCGATCACCGTCCAGCAAGCCTATGATGGAATTACTCACACACGGTGGTGAGCATCGTGAAATTGGTGATGGAGGAGGTTGATGATGACGATGGCGACGGATTCCCCTCTCCGGAGCCCCGAACGGACTCTAGATAAGCCCTCCCGAGAGAGTTTAGGGCTTGGCAACGGCTCCATATCGTAAAAAGCGATGAATCCTTCTGCCTGGTTTTTTTCTCCCTGAATACGAATATATAGAGTTGGAGTTGAGGTCGAAGGAGCACCAGGGGGCCCACGAGGCAGGGGGCGCGCCCAGGGGGGTAGGCGCGCCCCCACCCTCGTGGACAGGGTGTGGGCCCCCTGGCCTTGATTCTCTCGCCAGTATTTTTTATATATTCCAAAAATAATCTCCGTTGATTTTCAGGTCATTCCAAGAACTTTTATTTCTGCACAAAAATAACACCATCACTACTGGAATCAGCTTATTTGCCGTCTGTCAGTTCTTTGCCGTCAGCTGGCGGACGGCAAAGAGGCACTTTGCCGTCTGCTTGCAAAAAATAGACGGCAAAGAACTGACAGACGGCAAAGATGCCAGTTGCCATCAGCCAATTATTTGCCGTCTGCCAGCAGATAGCAAAGAATCTTTATCATGTGCTGGCGGACGGCAAAGAGGTGGGGCTATCTCTTTTTTTGCGGGTACAAAGAAAATCGTTGACCCCCACCTCCTCTCTCTATCTCCCCTCTCTCCGCACGGCCCCCACCTCCTCTCTCTCTCTCTCTCCCCTCTCTCTCTCTCCCGCTCGTCTCTCCCTCTCCCTCGCGCGAGCACCTACGGCGGCCGATTTCGGCGAGCTCCGACGGGATTCGACGCCGCCCAGCACACCCACGTGACCCCCTCGCCCCACTCCTCCATCCCTTCCGACCAGATTTGACTCGCGCGTCCTCCAGCGACCACGCGTGACCCTCCCCTGCGGCTAGGGTTTCGGCCACCACATCGCCGGTGTGGCTCCAGTGTTGCTCCGGTGACTCAGGTGAGTCTCTTCACTCCTCCTCGTCACATCCATCCCTCTCTTTCTCACCGCGTCGCGTCGCGTCTCCTCTCCCTCACAGATCCATCACGCCGGGAAGCCATGGACGGGAAGGACGCCGTGGAGGACGCAGCTCCACCACTGCCCCAACGCCATCCAGGTCCGCCCCTTCTCTCCTCCCCTCTTGGATTTCTTCTTTTCCTGCCTTGCACCCGTCCACTCAAGTTCTAAACCAAACAAGAAAAATTATCAATCTTGTTTTTGCTGCATATGCAATAACGGTTGAGGAGGACTCAGTTGTTCACTTCTATAATTGTGCCATAAATCGGTTTACTCTTCTTGAGGGCTGCCGTGGTTAGCTCGATTTGATAGGGTCCTTACTACATATGCTACAGGGATTTAACTTAACTTGTTAATAATGAGTGCCAATCAATCAAACATAAGGAAACTATAAATGCTTACTATTTCGTATAGTGATCGTTGTGTTGTGTATAGGTAAAACTTGTGTTGTCCTTATCTACTTCGGAGGCATCATCATGTGTTGTCAATTTAGTTTCTGCCATGGTTTTGGTTTGGTCCTGCTTATGCCAAATCGATCATTCATTGCTTCTGAACACTCTACCTTTAATCTTTGCTTCTGTAAAACCGGCCTTTCTTCTATTGAATGGAGTGTTTGCTTGCTATGCGGGAAAAGTAGCTCATTCATCGCTAATTTGGCATGTGCAACCAAAGTGGACGGACCGCATTTAGGTCCGGTCGCCGTGAGGATCCTCTGGTGGTGCTGGATGTGCCGTGGCGCGGTGGTGCCCCCGGGTGGCGCCTCCGTGCTGCGGTGCCCCTGGTTGGCGCCTTCGTGCCCGTGCTCTCACTGGCGCCGCCGTTGTGGTGCTCTCTGGCAAGCTCCGGCTTGTTGTGGTGGTGTTGGTTGTGATGCTGGTCACACCATATTGATGGTGTGGCTGCATCCTGCTTCGGCTACAACTCCTTTTGGTGAGCTTCTCCTTGCTCCCCTCCTGATCTCTCTAATGCATAGCTCTTGATCTTGTTGGATGTGAGGCTCTATTAGCTTTGTTTTTGGCGTTGCACAGTGACATGTACCTATTGTCACTAGACAAAACTGATTGTGGTGATGAAGTCTAATCTTTGGCTTTAATCACTAGTTTTTAGTTGGCTTAATTCCTGGAGCTAGTACTGATAGTGGTCTTTGTGTTGGCATTTAACTTACTGCTAATTGTGGTGGCTTCTTGATTGGGTCCTTGGCTGGTTCTCTTCTTTGGCTCTTTGGTATTGGTTTACTCTATTTGGCTTTCTAATTAAGATCACTTTGAAAATCAGGATCTTAACTAAGATTATCTTGATCTCAAGTACTGGCTCCTACAGCATTGCATTTCACCAAGTGAAATGCTACATTTCTACTCCTAACCCATTCTCTCTTTTTTAGTGTTTTTGTTATGCAGGTTGGAAGAAAAGAAGAAGATCCAGAGAAGATCTTAGTAATAAGATAGTTTTTAGGAAAATAGATATTTAGTTTTAGACCATTCCTTGTAATATTTGTTGGATACGTGTTCATGGATATGTGTTGGATATATATGTGTTCATGACTATATATTGGTAACATGTGTTGGATATGTGTTCATGGATATGTGTTGGATATATATGTGTTCATGAGTATTGATAATATGTGTTGGATATGCTATATTGGTCATACATATAGTCTGTGTTTGATTGTGTTTGATTTTCTGTGAAAATGAATTGATATAAGAAGAAACAGAATTAATGCCTATTTGGTCTCTTTGCCATCTGCCAACAGATGGCAAAGAGCCTGCAGCCTTTGCTGTCTGCCAGCAGATGGCAAAGAGCCGTGCCCTTTGTCGTCTGCCAGCAGATGGTAAAGAGTCGTGCCCTTTGCCGTCCGCCACTGACGGCAAAGGCCTCTTTGCCATCCGCTGCAAAAAACAGACGGCAAAGAAGGCCTTTGCTGACCCTGTCTTTGCCGTCCGCCATCCTAGCCTTTGCCGTCCGCCATGGCTGATGGCAAAGTACCAGATTCTTGTAGTGCATGGCAATTCTGCTGAAAAGAACGTCAGTTCGAGTTAGTTCCATTCAAATCATGCAAGTAAGAGTCCAAAACAAGGGCAAAAGTGTTTGGAAAAGTAGATACGACGGAGACGTATCAACTCCCCCAAGCTTAAACCTTTGCTTGTCCTCGAGCAATTCAGTTGACAAACTGAAAGTGATAAAGTAAAACTTTTACAAACTCTGTTTGCTCTTGTTGTTGCAAATATGTAAGCCAACATTCAAGTTTTTAGTAAAGATTATGAACTAACCATATTCACAATAACATTTAGGTCTCATGTTTACTCATATCAATGACATAATTAACTAGGGAGCAATAATAATAAATGTCGATGACAACACTTTCTCAAAACAATCATAATATGATATAACAAGATGGTGTCTCGCTAGCCCTTTCTGAGACTGCAAAACATAAATGAAGAGCACCCCTGAAGATCAAGGGCTGACTGAAAATTGTAATTCATGGTAAAAGATATCCAGTCAAGTCATACTCAATGTAAACTAACAATAATACATGCAAATGACAGCGGTGCTCTCCAACTGGTACTTTTTAATAATAGGATGATGACTCAGCATAAAAGTAAATAGATAGGCCCTTTGTAGAGGGAAGCAATGATTTGTAGAGGTGCCAGAACTCGGTTTTGAAATAGAGATGAATAATATTTTGAGCGGTATACGTTCATTGTCAACATAACAACCGAGAGATCTCGATATCTTCCATGCTACACACATTATAGGCGGTTCCCAAGTAGAATGGTAAAGTTTATACTCCCCCACCACCAACAAGCATCAATCCATGGCTTGTCCGAAACAACGGGTGCCTCCAACTAACAACAATCCTGGGGGAGTTTTGTTTGCAATTATTTTGATTTGATTTGAGCATGGGACTGGGCATCCCGGTGACCAGCCATTTTCTCATGAGTGAGGAGCGGAGTTCACTCCTCTTGAGAATAACCCGCCTAGCATGGAAGATACAGACACCCCTAGTTGATACATGAGCTATTCGAGCATACAAAACAGAATGTTTATTTGAAGGTTTAGAGTTTGGCCCATACAAATTTACTTGGAACGGCAGGTAGATACCGTATATAGGTAGGTATGGTGGACTCATATGGAATAACTTTGGGGTTTATGGAATTGGATGCACAAGCAGTATTCCTACTTAGTACAAGTGAAGGCTAGAAAGAGACTGGGAAGCGACCAGCTAGAGAGCGACAACAGTCATGAACATGCATTAAAATTAATCGACACTGAATGCAAGCATGAGTAGGATATAATTCACCGTGAACATAAATATCATAGAGGCTATGTTGATTTTGTTTCAACTACATGCGTGAACATGTGCCAAGTCAAGCCACTCGAATCGTTCAAAGGAGGATACCACCCTATCTTACCACATCACAACCATTTAATAGCATGTTGGCACGCAAGGTAAACCATTATAAACTCCTAGCTAATTAAGCATGGCATAAGTAACTATGATCTCTAATTGTCATTGCAAACATGTTTCATTCATAATAGGCTGAATCGGGAACGATGAACTAATCATATTTACAAAAACAAGAGAGGTCGAGTTCATACCAGTTTTTCTCATCTCAATCAGTTCACCATATATCGTCATTATTGCCTTTCACTTGCACGACCGAATAGTGTGGATAATAATAATAGTGCACGTGCATTGGACTAAGATGGAATCTGCAAGCATTCAATTCAAGAGAGAAGACAAGATAATATGGGCTCTTTGTTAGATCAATAATAATGCATATGAGAGCACTCAACATTTTCATTATGGTCTTCTCCTCTCGGCCCCAAGGAAAAGAAAGGAAATAAAACTATTTAAACGGGAAAGCTCCCAACAAGCAAAATAAGAACGAGAAATATTTTTGGGTTTTCTTTTAATTACTACTACAGGCATGGAAAGTAAACTAGTTAAAAGCTACAACTATTTTTTTGGTTTTTCTTAAGGTTTTCGAACACACAAGAAGAAATCTTAAAAATAAATTAAATTAGCATGGATGATACAATGAAAAAGTATGAGCACCGACAACTAGCATGAGTGTGTAAACGTGAATGTAATGTCGGTGAGAGATACGCACTCCCCCAAGCTTAGGATTTTGGCCTAAGTTGGTCTATGCCCAAGGTTCAAAGTGGCCCTCTCCGGTGTATGGAGGAGTGTCCTCTGGGTGCCACTGGTTAGCGATCTCCTCCGGATCCCACTAATAAACAGACTGACAATAAGGATCAAGTGGTGGCTCCGGCTCAGGCTCTGCAGCTGACATCTGGCCCCAGTACGCATGAATGACCTCAGGCAAAATAGGTACGTGCCTGAAAATATGTTAAACAAAGAGGGCGCAGGCAAGGTAATAATCTCGCAATAATTTTTACCAAATATTAATTTGTACTTAAGTATCTTATTCTTATCCTTAACAATAAACTCATGTGCTACCATACTCTTATAATCTAGAACAATAGGAGGCAGCAACTTTTCCTCTTTCTCAAAATTCCTGATAGGTATGTTAAAGTGTGCAGCAAGGCGCGAGGCAAAGATACCTCCGAGGACGGGGCCCTTTGTACGGTTCAGATTTAACCGTTTAGCAACAATAGCATCTAAACTGAAAGTAGTATCCCGAAACATGGCATGGCGCAAAATAACAATATCAGGGGCACTAAGGTTTTCGCAGTTCCCACGACCAATTACACATCTACTAGCAAATATTGCGAAGTAACGCTGAACAGGAAAATGTATGCTAGTGATTCTTGCATCGGAAACTTCCTAGTTTCCCCTATAGCAATCATATCCATAAACCTTTCCACATCGTTACGATGTGGTTCCTCTATGCTGCCCGCAAAGGGTATCATACAAACCCGACAAAAATCATAAAGTGACATCTCCTTATGCTCATCATATAAATAAAATTCCACCGAAGGTGGCGATCTCTTAGCATGGAAATGAAAATTTTGCACAAAAATATTGGTGATTAAGAGATATTGTTCACGCCGGTCGTGGAGGAAGTCGGTGAGGCCTCCACAGTACGAGGGAGATTATATTTGGGCTTCTTGTTCTCTTCACTTTGCTTATCCTTCGAGCTTCGGCTCGATGAGCCCCTCAAAAATCTCTTCATCTTTTTCTGAAAATTCTTGAAATTTTTAGTAACTTAAAATAAAAGTGAACCAAACTCAACAAGATTGATAGCAACCACTCCTACAAGTGCCTAGAGGCCATATGATGCATTAAAAATACTTTTGACCACATAAATTTGACATGCAAGCTCAAGAACAGGGTCACCTAAGCAGCAAAAAATTGCAATAAATAAAGCACTAGAACAAAAACTAATTGGACCATTGGAGGAGTCACGTACCGAAGAACAATCCCCCAAAGCAGTTTTGTGAATGGAGCTTTGAGCAAGGAGGTCGAAAATGGCAGCAAGATGAGCTAGAACACGGGTTTGAGCTGGTGGATGATTTTTTCTGGAGCAAGACGAAGTGTGTGGGTGCAAGGATAAGTGGAGGGGACCCACGTGGGGTCCATGAGGCAGGGGTGCGCGCCTAGGGGGTGGGGGGGGGGGGTGGGCGTGCTCTCCACCCTCGTGGGCACGTGGTGGGTCCCCCTGGTGTGTTCTCGATGCCAGATATTCTCAAATATTCTAGAAAAAATCATACTCCCTCCGTTCCTTGATATAAGTTGTATAGATTTTTTGAGAAAAAGTCCGAAATATAAGGTGTATTGCATTGCACCACTCATTTGGATAATTTTTGTAGGGATTTGATTACATTTCCTTATATCGGGCAAGCTCCTCTATTTCCTCTTGTCAATTAGTCAGGTGTAATCTCGCCCAAAACTTGTGAAATTTTCACTCCACGTGCGTTCTTTAATTTCCGTGCCAAAAACTATACACCCTATATCTAGGAACGGAGGGAGTATTAAATTTTCAGGGCATTTGGAGAACTTTTATTTTCAGGGTATTTTTATTGCAAGGATAATTCAAAAAACAAATAGAAAATATTATTTTTGCTTTATTTAATATAAATAACAGAAGGTAAAAAGAGGGTACAAAGAGTGGTGTTTTCTAAATTCATCCATCTCATGCTCATCAAAAGGAATCCACTAACAAGGTTGATCAAGTCTTGTTAACAAACTCTTTCTGAATAACATGAAGCCGGAGAATTTTCGAATAACACTAGGCTACCTCAACGAGGATATGCATGTCCCCAACAATAAGAATATCATATTTCTTCTTGACAATAGGAAGAGGAAATTCAAAACCTCCAATAGTGATTGTTGAAATATTTCCAATAGAATTGATACTGTGACTTGAGGTTGTCTCCTCGGAAAGTGTACCGTATGCTCATTACTATTAACATGAAAATTGACATTGCCTTTGTTGCAATCAATAACAACCCCTGCAGTATTCAAAAAGGGTCTACCAAGGATAATCGACATACTATCGTCCTCGGGAATATCAGGAATAACAAAGTCCATTAAAATAGTAAGGTTTGCAACCATAACAGGCACATCCTCACAAATACCGACATGTATAGTAGTTGATTTATCAGCCATTTGCAAAGATATTTCAGTAGGTGTCAACTTATTCAAATCAAGTCTACGATATAAAGAGAGAGGCATAACACTAACACCGGCTCCAAGATCACATAAATCGGTTTTAACATAGTTTCTTTTAATGGAGCATGGTATAGTTGGTACTCCTGGATCTCCAAGTTTCTTTGGTATTCCACCCTTAAAAGTGTAATTAGCAAGCATGGTGGAAATTTCAGCTTCCAGTATCTTTCTTTTATTAGTAACAATATCCTTCATGTACTTAGCATAAGGATTCATTTTAAGCATATCAGTCAAACGCATGCGCAAAAAGAGAGGTCTAATCATTTCAGCAAAGCGCTCAAAATCCTCATCATCCTTTTTTCTAGGATGGTTTATTAGGAAAAGGCATGGGTTTCTGAACCCATGGTTCTCTTTCTTTACCGTGCTTCCTAGCAACAAAGTCTCTCTTATCATAACATTGATTCTTTGATTATGGGTTATCAAGATCAACATCAGGTTCAATCTCTACATCATTATTATTACTAGGTTGAGCATCAACATGAACATCATCATTAACATTATCACTAGGTTCATGGTCATTACCAGATTGTGTTTCAGCATCAAAAATAGAAATATCATTGGGATTCTCAGGTGTGTCTACAACAGGTTCACTAGAAGCATGCAAAGTCCTATCGTTTTTCTTCTTCTTCTTCTTAGAAGAAATAGGTGCATCAACATTAGTTCTCTGAGAATCTTGCTCAATTCTCTTACGATGGCCCTCAGGATACAAAGGTTCCTGAGTCATTTTACCCCCTCTAGTCATAACTCTAATAGCATTATCATTTTTCTTATTATTTAATTCATTGAGCAAATCATTCTGAGCCTTAAGTACTTGTTCTACTTGAGTGGTACCATAGAAGCATGTTTACTAATAAGTTTAAGTTCACCTTTAACACTAGCCATATAATCACTCAAGTGTTCAAGCATATCAGCATTGCGTTTCAATTGTCTACCAACATAAGCATTGAAGTTTTCTTGTTTAACAATAAAATTATCAAACTCATCTAAGCATTGGCTAGCAGACTTATAATGAGGGATATCGCCTTCATCAAATCTATAGATAGAATATACCTTTACTACCTATGCGGGTTATCAAGACCATGTATTTCTTCAATAGGTGGTAAATTCTTAACATATTTAGCTTTAATACCTTTTTTCATGGATTTATTTGCCTCTTGCATATCTTCAGGACTGAGAAATAGAATACCCCTTTTCTTCTGAGTTGGCTTATAGGAGTTGGTTCAGGAAGTGTCCAATCATTTTCATTACTCAACATATTATTCAATAGCAATTCAGCTTGATCAACTGTTCTTTCCCTGAAAACACAACCAGCACAACTATCTAGGTGGTCTCTGGAAGCATCGGTTAGTCCATTATAAAAGATATCAAGTATTTCATTTTTCTTGAGAGGATGATCAGGCAAAGCATTAAGTAGTTGGAGAAGCCTCCCCCAAGCTTGTGGGAGACTCTCTTCTTCAATTTGCACAAGATTATATATTTCCCTTAAGGCAGCTTGTTTCTTATGAGCGGGGATATATTTAGCAGAGAAGTAATAAATCATATCCTGGGGACTATGCACACAACCAGGATCAAGAGAATTAAACCATGTGTTAGCATCACCCTTTAATGAGAACGGAAACAACTTAAGGATAAAGTAATAGCGAGTTTTCTCATCATGAGTAAACAGGGTGGCTATATCATTTAATTTAGTAAGATGTGCCACAACAGTTTTAGATTCATAGCCATAAAAAGATCAGATTCAACCAAAGTAATTAACTCAGGATCGACAGAGAAATCATAATCCTTATCAGTAATAAAGATAGGTGAAGTAGCAAAAGCAGGGTCATATTTCATTCTAGCATTCAAAGACTTTTCTTTAAGCTTAGCTAATAATTTCTTAAGATCAGATCTATCATTGCAAGCTAAGAATTCTCTAGCAGTTTCTTCATCCATAACATAAACCTCAGGCACAACAGGCAATTCACATCTAGGGGGAGAATCTTCATCATCACTTTCATCAATATTATCAGTTTTAATAATTTCATTCTCTCTAACCCTAGCAAGTTGTTCATCAAGAAATCCACCTAGTGGCACAATATTATCAAGCATAGAAGTAGTTTCATCATAAGTATCGTGCAAAGTAGAAGTGGCATCATCAATAACATGCGACATATCAGAATGAATAGCAGGTGTAGGTGTCACAAGTTTACTCAAAACAGAAGGTGAATCAAGTGCAGAGCTAGATGGCAGTTCCTTACCTCCCCTCGTAGTTGAGGAAAAATCTTGGTTCTTTGATCTTTCAAGTTCTTCATAGTGATCAGCAGATATAAATCCCAAGTGACTCAAAGAATAGAGCTATGCTCCCCGGCAATGGCGCCAGAAAATAGTCTTGATGACCCATAAGTATAGGGGATCGCAACCGTTTTCGAGGTAGAGTATTCAACCCAAATTTATTGATTCGACACAAGGGGAGCCAAAGAATATTCTCAAGTATTAGCAGCTGAGTTGTCAATTCAACCACACCTGGATAACTTAATATCTGCAGCAAAGTATTTAGTAGCAAAGTAATATGATAGTAGTGGTAACGGTGGCAAAAGTAACGGTAGCAATTTTTGATTTTATAGTGATTGTAACAGTAGAAATGGAAAAGTAAATAAGCAAAGAACAATATATGAAAAGCTCGTAGGCAATGGATCGGTGATGGAGAATTATGTCAGATGCGATCCATCATGCAACAGTTATAAGATAGGGTGACACAGAACTAGCTCCAGTTCATCAATGCAATGTAGGCATGTATTCCGAATATAGTCATAAGTGCTTATGGAAAAGAACTTGCATGACATCTTTTGTCCTACCCTCCCGTGGCAGCGGGGTCCTATTGGAAACTAAGGGATATTAAGGCCTCCTTTTAATAGAGTACCGGACCAAAGCATTAACACATAGCGAATACATGAACTCCTCAAACTACGATCATCACTGGTAAGTATCCTGATTATTGTCACTTCGGGGTTGACGGATCATAACACATAATAGGTGACTATAGACTTGCAAGATAGGATCAAGAACTCACATATATTCATGAAAACGTAATAGGTTCAGATCTAAATTCATGGCACTCGGGCCCTAGTGACAAGCATTAAGCATAGCAAAGTCATAGCAACATCAATCTCAGAACATAGTGGATACTAGGGATCAAACCCTAACAAAACTAACTCGATTACATGATAAATCCCATCCAACCCATCACCGTCCAGCAAGCCTATGATGGAATTACTCACATACGACGGTGAGCATCATGAAATTGGTGATGGAGGAAGGTTGATGATGACGATGGCGACGAATTCCCCTCTCCGGAGCCCAGAACAGAGTCCAGATCAGCCCTCCCGAGAGAGTTTAGGGCTTGGCGGCGGCTCCGTATCGTAAAATGCGATGAATCCTTCTCCCTGATTTTTTTCTCCCCGAACACGAATATATAGAGTTGGAGTTTAGGTCGGAGGAGCACCAGGGGGCCCACGAGGCAGGGGGCGCGCCCAGGGGGGTAGGCGCGCCCCCACCCTCATGGACAGGGTGTGGCCCCCTGGCCTTGATTCTTTCGCCAGTATTTTTATATATTCCAAAAATAATCTCCATTGATTTTCAGGTCATTCCAAGAACTTTTATTTCTGCACAAAAATAACACCATGGCAATTCTACTGAAAATAACGTTAGTTCGGGCTAGTTCCATTCAAATCATGCAAGTTAGAGTCCAAAACAAGGGCAAAAATGTTTGGAAAAGTAGATATGACAGAGACATATCATGCCCTAAGCATGCACCCAAGGATACATATTCGATTTTTCAACCAATTTATATGCACTGGAGCATGTGCACGTAGTTCAAATTTGAATTATGCACATAAGTGCATTGAAAACTTAGTTAATGCATAAAAATGTCCAAACGAACCCCGAAAAATCCCAAAAATTGACACAACACTCCTGCTGTTCTATCTTGACACGAGAAATTTTTTGAAAGCAATAAGAGGCAATGGATATCGTTTCGTCCCCAAAGGTGGGACGTTCCCTACCGAAAACCATCATGCTTGTCGTGAGAAGCTCTGGTTTGTGAGAAGCATATACCCGAACCTGCCCCGAATCGGACAATTTTTTTACCATGGCATGTTGATGCCGCTCCATGATAGCATGCCAAGTTTCATGAATTTCGGACGAGTTTTGGATTTACCAGAATTTAAAAACCAGGCATCTCAACATTCTGTCGGCAATCAACAGTGCCCTGGTGTTTGAATTTCATTCCCGCCTCTTGCATGGGACCTAAGCATGCACCCAAGGACACAGATTAGATTTTTCAACCAAATTTAGTGTACTGGAGCATGTGCTTGTAGTTCAAATTTGAATTATGCACATAAAATGCCTAGAAAACCCAGTTAATGCATAAAAATGTCCAAACGAACCCCGAAAAATCACAAAAATTGACACAACACTCCTGTTGTTCTATGTTGACACTAATTTTTTTAAAGCAATAAGAGGCAATGGATATCATTTCATCCCCAAAGGTGGGACGTTCCCTATTGAAGCCATCGCGGTTGTTATGAGAAGCTTATATCCGAACTTGCCCCAAATGCGACAATTTTTTTACCACGGCATGTTGATGCCGCTCCATTATAGCATGCCATGTTTCATGAATTTCAGACGAGTTTTGGATTTACTAGAATTTAAAACCCAGGCATCTCAATGTTTTGCCGGCAATCAACAGTGCCCTGGTGTTTGAATTTCATTCCCATCTCTTGCATGGGATCTAGAAATTCACCCAAGGACACACATGTGATTTTTCAACCAACTTTAGTACATTGGAGCATGTGCTTGTAGTTCAAATTTGAATTATGCACATAAAATGCCTAGAAAACCAGTTAATGTATAAAAAAAGGCCAAACGAACCCCGAAAAATTCCAAGATTAAACACAACACTCCCGTTGTTCTATGTTGACACTAGAAATTTTTTGAAAGCAATAAGAGGCAATGGATATTGTCCCGTCCCCAAAGGTGGTACGTTCCTTATCGAAACCATCATGCTTGTTGTGAGAAACTCTGGTTTGTGAGAAGCTTATACCCAAACCTGCCCTAAATGGGACAAAATTTTCACCACCGCATGTTGATGCCGCTCCATGATAGCATGCCAAGTTTCATGAATTACAGACGAGTTTTAGATTTACTAGAATTTAAAAACCAGGTATCTCAACGTTTTGCTGGCAATCAACAATGCCCTGGTGTTTGAAAATTCATTCCCATCTCTTGCATGGGACCTAGAAATTCACCCAAGGACACACATGTGATTTTTCAACCAACTTTGGTGCATTGGAGCATGTGATTGTAGTTCAAATTTGAATTATGCAGATAAAATGCCTAGAAAACCCAGTTAATGTATAAAAAAGGCCAAACAAACCCCGAAAAATTCATTCCCATTTATTGCATGGGACCTAAGCATGCACTGAAGGACATACATTTGATTTTTCAACCAATTTGTATGCACCGGAGCATGTGCATGTTGTTTAATTTTGAATTGTGCACATGAAATGGCTAGGAAACCGGTTTAATGTATAAAATGTCCAAACGAACCCTGAATAATTCCAATTCTTTTACGACACACATATAGTTGCATGTTCACTACAGATAAATGGCCTAGCAATTCAAACAGCATCCATTGCCACTGTGACCCCATTTTGTAATTCAAATCAAGTAGATCCCACATAGTTTATTATCACCAACCGTGTGAGATGTAGTACAAAATATCTTGGAGCACCGTCAGTGTATAGTACGCGAGAAGGTGCATCGGCTACAGTCCACAGCCGGCGTGTCAAGCACACTAGCTCACTCGCCAAAAACTCCCGCCTCTGCATCCCTCGCAATCTCAAAAATATCTACCGTCTAGAAGGTTTTAATGTTTGATAGCACACGATTAGTATGTGCGGACCGTGTGCGATGTCTGTTACTCCCGCTCTGCTTCAGTCCCTTGATTCAAAGTTTCAATAGCCCCGGCATTTTACTCCCACCTCTGCATCCCTCGCAATGTCAAAAATATCTGCTCGCTCTTGATCCAAATTTTCAGTAGCCCCGCCTTGTTACTCCCGCCTAGTAAAATTTTCAGTTGCCGCAATATTTCCTCAAACACAACCTTGCCCCCCCTCCACACACACCCCAAAACCTCCGCTCACATAGACACACACAACCCTTGAAACTATTGGTAGGCCGCCGCCATCGCCAGCGCCTACATCCCGAACCTCTGCCTGTGTGCCGGGGAGCTCGAGTAGCCAATGGCCAAAAAGAGGTTTAACACGGCCTTTTCACCCGACACCGGTGAGGTGGCCGCCTAGGTGTCCCCGTCATCCTCCACAGGCCTGACCCGCCGTCGCCGGTCCCCCAATATGCCCGCCGCCGCGCCCCTACGCCGGTTCGAGGACTTCCCCGTCCTCCCTCGGACCCGACAGCCGACGAAGTCCTACCTCGGGGTCCGGCAGCGCCGGTTGCACTACAAAAAAAGACACATCCGTGACATTTTGGGCCGAATGAATTTTTTTTCTGTCATACATATGACACTTCTATGACGATAATGTGACAAAACCTGGTATCATCATAGATGTGGTGGGCTCCTACTTCTATGACAATAAATCATGACAGAAAATGGGCTTTTCGTCCTGGGAGGGCCAGAGACGCAGCTGCATGACATTCTTTGGGCCATCCATGACGGAAAAAACTATGGTAGAAGCGAGGGGGAGGAAAATTTCGGGGAGTTCCCAGTTACGGTGGTAGGTTGGGGGCCGAGCGATGCGCGTTTCTCTCATACACGTACGCATGTGTGTGCGAGGCGTTGGCTCTAACTGAACCCGAGCAAGGCATTGGGCTCTAACTGAACCCGAGTGATTGCATTGCAGGCTACGCGTTACTGAACCCGAGCGATCGATCGATGGCTGTTAACTGAACTCGATCGAGCGATTCCTTCACTACTGCTGCTAACTGAAGCTGATCGATGGGATGAACAGTGAGCATTGTGCGGGGGGGGGGGGGGGGGGGGGGTTGGATGAACAGTGAGCGGTGGCGTTGCCTCTGGATGAACAGGACCCCGTGGTGTGGTGGAGGGCTGGATGAACAGTAGATGGTGGTGGGGTGCCCGTGGAGGGGTGGATGAACAGGACCCCGTGGTGTGGAGGGCTGGATGAACAGTAGACAGTGGAGGGGTGGTTGAACAGGCCCCCGTGGTGTGGAGGGCTGGATGAACAGTAGACGGTGGAGGGGTGCCCGTGGAGGGGTGGTTGAACAGGACCCTGTGGTGTGGAGGGCTGGATGAATAGTAAACGGTGGAGGGGTGGTTGAACAGTAGCCGGTGGAGTAGCGCGCGCTGGAGGCTGGATGAACAGGAGCCCGTGGAGGCTGGAGGAGGTCGACGATGGAGATGAACAGTATCCCGTGGAGTCCCCTTTTGCGGTACGCCACACCCCTCCCGATGAACAGGACCCCGTTTCGACCGTAGTGCTCCAACACAAGTCCGTTTCGTCCGTTTTGCGGTACGCCACACCCCTTCCGATCAACAGGACCCCCGTTTCGACCGTAGGAGGTCCGTTTCCTTCGTTTTGCGGTACGCCAGACTCCTCCCGATCAACAGGATCCCGTTTCGAACGTGGCTGGTCGAACACAAGGCCGTTTCCTCTGTTTTGCGGTACGCCAAGCATCGTTTCCATCGTCTGTTCCGTCCAAGCCCTCCCGATGAACACGACCACGCATTCCGTTCCGACCCAGCCGGTTGGCTCCCACGGTTCCGTTGCCTCCCGATGAACACGACGCACTCCGTTGCCTCCCCATGAACACGACGCATTCCGTTGCCTCCTCATGAACACGACGACGACGCTGCTTCTCCGTTCCGACCAAGCCATGTACATGAGCCCTAGCCATACGTATGCGCGAGTAGGCGTTCGAGACCCCGCCCATATGTACACATACGTGGCCGTATTTTCTTTCTTGCACCCTGGCCGCTGTATGTACGTGTACATGCTACGTGCGCGCCTCTACTACGACACATGCGCGCCTCTACATCGACCAGTATGTACGTACACGTTCGCGACCAGAATGACAACGCTACGTACGCTTCGACCAGGTGGGTCCCGACTGTCAGGCACTTCCTTGCCTGCGAAGATGTAGCTGGTGGGTCCCAGCAGTCAGGGGGCGAATCATTTTGTTTTTTTGCCCGGACGCACTTCCTTCCGTGTGAAGATGTAGCTGGTGGGTCCCAGCAGTCGGGGGCCTGGTGGGTCTCAGCAGTCAAGGGGGCGAATCGTTTTTTTCCAGACGCACTTCCTTGCGTGCGAAGATGTAGCTCGTGGGTCCCAGCAGTCAGGGGGAGAATCATTTTTTTGCGAAATACGGTGGCCCGTCCGGTGGGTCCCCGCTGTCAGGTGGAGGAATAATTATTTTGCGCGTAATAAGGAGGCACTTCCTTGCGGCTGCCGTGGACCCAGCTGTCAGCCTCTCCAAGTACAGTACTCTTTCGATGGAAGTCGGTCATTGACCACGTTGACCACGCCGCGCCGAGAGCACCAGGGCGGTGGTCTGGACGACGGTGAGGCCTAGGAAGGGGACGTCGTAGAGCCGGGGAAGTCGCAGCAGTGGAAGCCCGCGCGGAAAGGAGTATGAGGGTTCACTGGTTCGGCTGCGGTGTGAGGCTGCCGTCGCCGCATAATAACAGGGAGTGTGGGTGAGTAGAGGGATGACCTGGCCAGCAGTGGGGGTAGTACGGGGCGGTGAGGCCTCCGCGGCATCACAGCCGGCCACGGGAGGCAGGAGCACGCGACACGACCGGCGCTGCTTTGGGTGGCTGGAGCAAGAAGACCAGAGATTGAAGAAGCACTACGGCCGTTGGATGGACATCGTACGATCACTGTAGCTAGAATCATTTATATTGACTAAGTTGACAAAGCCCTTGGTACGCGTTAATTTAGTAGGCCCACAGCTCGGATTTGACAGAGAACATATAGCCCATTTGCGATTTGTAAGAATGTACAGCCCATTTTTTAATTCTAATGGAATTTACTACAGCCCAATTACAATTTGTTAAAAGTATAGCTCAACTTCTAGCTAGTACAACGATGAATAATTTCAAACAACCGCTCAAAACAGAATTCAAAAAAAATTCCCACATTTTGATGGGAACCGAAATATTTGTATCCGAAATTTCTAGTCAGGTTAAATATAATTTCAAAATAAAGTTGTATTACATTAAAATCCAACGAAATATTGCGCGCGCAACAAGTAATGAAATTAAAATTTTCAAATTCCGAAAATAATATATTTTTCAAACTAATTACGTGTTTGATGCATAGTAACTGTCTAGTTATTATAATTACATCCCATTTATTATTTCTTAAAGTCCATTTTCTTGTTAAGCCTAATGCATACCTCTTAGGAAAGTTTGCAGCCCAGCGGGGCGGAGAATAACAAGTTGACCCGAATATTGTGTACAACTGTCGGCCCAGTTGCATTGCTGATGTTGAAAAAAAGCTATTTTTATACACACATTAAAAAAAATTATAGATAAGAAACATTTTTATACACACATTTAACAATTTTTAAATACATGATTAACACTTTTTAAAACATATTTTTTAGTCAACAGTGGGCCCACAACGAGCGGAGGAGGTCACAATACACATTTTTTTAAATACATGATTAACACTTTTGCAAAAACAATTAGCCCACAGCGAGCCAATTAGCTCCAGTCGGCCCACTGTGGGCCGACAGGGGCCAGTCGGCCAGCTGTAGGCCGACTGGAATCCAATCGGCCTGCTGTGGGCCGACTAGGCCCAGTCGGCCTGCAGCGGGCGGACGGTGTATTATTTTTGAAAAAAATTTACCCAGCGTAATATTTTATGAAAATTAATAAAAAATATATTATTTAAGAAAAAATAGCGAAAAAAGGCCTGTGTAGTACAGTAGAACCTAACATGGTTACTCAGCCCACATTCAGCGACATCGAAAAGGCCCAAACAAGGCTTTTGTACAACCTTTTGAAGTCACTGAGCTCAATTAATAACTTAAGAAAAAAGTTAGATTACAGTGGAACCTAATTAAAAGCTGTTACGAGCAAATAAATAATTCAACGGATCCCACTTGTGCGTGTGCGCGCGCGCGCGCGTGTGTGTGTGTGTGTGAGAGAGAGAGATAGAGAGAGAGACCCATCGGCCGATGCTCGTAAATACATCTTTCGGCCATATGCATTGCTGATGCTCAGTAAAAACTTATATAGTTGACACAATCATATAGAACATCATAACACACTGAACTTGCATACAAAAATTTCACGCAGGCGGCACAATCAGGATGGAAGCAGTGGATCGCTACGGGAAGGGCTATGTTGAAACCAACGAAGTCGTACATAACGGTTCATCGTCTTTATCAATGACGGGGAAATATCTTGAATGTTGTGCAAAGAAAACAGACAGACAACACAATAAGTTCTCCTAGCACATTAAGTTGACGTACATCCCTTTCTAAAAAAAGTTCAGGTACAAAACTAGAACAGGTCACAATCAAATGTACTGGCATATCAGTGCTTCACACCCATAGCTCGAATTTAACTAGTATCTGACAAGATGCAGTTGTTACCTCAAATTAGAGCACATCCAGGCAGCCAGCCCTGCCTCTTCTCCCAAAGAAGCAGTGGCCTCCGCCGTGCGATGGAGTAGGCCCTGTGCCATCCATTGTTCCGAGCAACACGGGGAAAGTCTGACGTTGACTCCTGTAATGGACATCATCGACGGACCCTGGCACCAGCGGCGGCGGCAGGACTTCGATTGATGGATTGACCACTTCTTTGACATGCACGAACACTCGATACAGGTACATCCCTAACGTGGTCCGCGGCGGCCTTGATGGCGACGAATAGTACAACCCCGGTTCCTGCACCGGTATCTCAACACCAATCACCTTCGGTATGGTGGACGACTTCTTCATCCATGCCATAACCGTCAGAGCCCAGCTGTCTGGAGGAACAAACATACTTACGAGCTCACCTCCAAGGTCGTTGATAAGCTCGTTCATGGACTCGCTGTTCCAAGCACGTCGAGGCATGCCGTGGAAGGAAAGCTTTGTTAAAAACTCAAGCTCAGAGGGCACCGAGCCCCATCCTGGGTGCCACCGATCAAAGCTCACCAGCGCGCCATCGCAGAACAAACGACGGGAAGATTCAAACACACGACTGCAGTCGAAAGTTGTCCGGAACCCGACGAAGAAATCAACCGGTGGCGGACAGACTTCGACGAGCAAGTCACTTATTTGGATGTCGTGCGCAATGCCAAGAGCTTTGACAAGGTCATCCGGCGAGACGGGAGGCCGGTCGCCGTTGATGGTTACCATCAGCACTTTGCCGGCAAACTGGCCGTCAAGCACCGCCATGCCACTGTTGAGTGACAGCACATAGCGACCGAAGGCAGGACGGACCTCAGGATCTCCGGCTCAGAGATCCGCGTTGACCGGCGACATGATAGTGCGCTTGAGTACAGGGAGTACAGGAGGGGGATTTGGGGGAACTGGAGTAGGAATCGAGATTCCAGAGGTGGGGGAGGGGCGGGAGACTGCGGATGAAAAGGTAGCATGAATTTCGAGCACGCGCCAATATGCTCTCGGCGTGCAAGCGCACGAAAACACCGGTGGCGCCCACATGTTGGCCTAAGAGTCCTTATTCATTCTTTTTTGGAGAGCCCGACCTTTTTTTCAGGATCTTTTGAGAGCCCAGCCTGAGAGTCATAATTGACCTGTTTGGCATTGTGATACTACTCGACCCATATTCAACGACACCTCACTGGCCCAAACAAGTGTACATCATCGAAAAGACACTGAGCTCAAATTATATAACTTGAAAAAAGGAGATATACTCTAAACATTGGAGAATGGTGATGCCCTCATTTAGCCCACCAGTAGTTCGAGACAATAAACAATTCAAAACAACGATATATACAACATTCAAACACTGACTAGTGACTACTACTACTACTACTACTACTACTACTACTACTACTACTACTACTACTACTACTACTACTACTACTACTACTACTACTACTACTACTACTACTACTACTACTACTACCTCTTGTCTTGGAAGCATATCAACAAGGACCCAAATGTCCAAATTGTCTTGGTCGATGTCACGATCACCAAGATCCATGGTGGCAAACATACCCTCTTGAAAATCATACATCTTGCAAAGTGCTTCCCAACCAGGGCAACCAAAATGGGATACACTCTCAGAATTGTATAGATTTACCTCAAAATCCATACCATGATGGGTCCTTAGGTTAATTTTCTTTGTTTCATTCCTCTCATGATCTTCAAAACCCATCCTCTCCAAGACATAGTGTCTTGCATGGCATAGGATAAGCTAGTCGAATTGTAAAAGACGAAAATTACATGTTGAAGTAGTAGAAGTCGAGCTTAATTACGAAAAAACACTTTGCATCGTAGCTTACCATATCACAATTGAAGGCCTCCTCGAGCTTAATGCTGAAGCGCCGACCTTCGTCCAGGTGAGGCCTATCACAGAAATCCCGGTCGTCGTGGCACAGGTCGCACTCCCCCGGGAGACTTTCGTCGTCTGAGTACGCCATTTCTATGTTCATAATTTAAATATTAAACTTCTACAATTAAATATATGTACTATAAATATTAAATTAGATCATTATTATTTATCACGGGTTGACTATCGGTCTGCCGAGTCTATATGGTGGAGACTCTCCCTCACTGATTCCTTTATGACATTTGCGACCGTCGGTGATGGTTGTTACTCCTTCTTTCCCTAGTGCATAACAAAGGTCTAGCACAAGGAAAAGAAGGAGAAACGACCCCCACGACTACAGTCGGGATTCTTCGTTCTCTCTCATATATGGTGGACACACACCCTCACTGATTTTTCGACCTTCGATGATGGAGCCTCAGTAGACTTAATGTCAACCCAAAACGTCGTTTAATTATTTTTCTAGAAAATCCAGGCCACTCGATATTTCCTACATATTCTAGCACAAGTCATGCCAAAATTCATGAAAAACTCCGGCATGCCCTTTTGCTAAAATAGGACATATCGTGCGCCTGGAATTTGCCAAAATGGAAATTCACCAACACTTCGGCAAAACATAGGCCACTCGGAGGTGTAACCTGAACATGACCGGCCACTTGGGCAACCACATATCCTATTTGAGCAACAAAAGATATACATGTTTTTATCTACATTATATCTTATAGGACTCATATTGACATGGAGATTTGGCTGGTCTCACCTCGAGGTCGGAGGGGGTCAGTGACGGGGACAACGGCGGGGATGATGGAGGGGTTCCTTGATTTCTGCAAAAACAAAAACCCTAGCGAACGACATCGATGCGGGCATAATTGCTTAAACTAAAAAAATAACAACAAATGTAACATGTTCAACTAGTTCTGTTAATTCAAATAGTTCTTACTAAATATAAACTTACTATAAATAGAAATAAACTAAAAATAAACTAGTTCAACTAGTTATATTAATTTTCTTTCTAAAAAATACATTAGTTCTATTAATTCAACTAGTTCAACTAGTTTATTAATTTACTTACTAAACTAGTTCAACTAAAACTAAACTCATTCAACTAGTTTGTCAATGTACTTACTAATTATTTTAAACACTTACTAAAAACAGTAAAAAAAAGTACATTATACAATCGAAAAAACATCTACTATTAACCATACTGCCCTAGTTAAGTAGTACCATCACTACTACTAATTAACATCTACTACTACTAAAAATCATTATCTATGAACCCTAAATTAACATCTACTACTACTAAAAAACATCTACTAACTAAGCAGAGAGAGGGGGTGGGGGAGGGGTGGGGGGCTTACAGAGAGGGGAGAGACGGTGGCGGGGAGGTGCTCGACGACGAAAGTAGGGGCGGCGAGGGCGGGCTCGGGATCGGGAGGCGGCGGTCCTGGGCGGGCTCGGGCGGCGGCGGTGAGGTCGAGGGTAGCGACGGTGAGGTCGAGAGCGGCAGCGGGCGGCGGCGGTGAGGTTGAGGGCGGCCTCGGGCGGTGGCGGTGAGGGCAGGCTCGGGCTCGGGTGGCGGCGACAAAGGAGTAGGGGGACATGGGGGAAAGGAGGACTTAGCAAAATTTTGAGCCCGTGGGTGGTTAAGTCGAACTAGCAGTAGCGCTCTTAAGGAAATGCGCTATAGCTAATTTAGCTAAAGTGCGTTTTAGAAAAAAACGCTACTGCGAAAGGAAACAGTTATTTCTTTTGTTTATCCCAATATTAGTAGCACTTTGTCCTGGAAAAACGCTATAAGTCTAAGCATGTAAAAACATCAAAAATATACATTGGTCATCATTGATCTTTTTGTGTAGAATCTAAATAATCAACATGAATCTTCACCGTACTTGTATAGGCACAGGCGAAGATTCATATTGCAGCCACAAATCCTACACATATAGTTCAATGAAGACCAAGTGCTCGAGATAGTTTGAGAAGTAACATATTTAAGGTGGTAAACACCTTGTTCGCTTAGCAGTATGGGGGTAAACTTAATTATTTGCGGTGATACTTAGCAGCAACGAGTTTTGAAGAAAAACGCTGCTACTGAGTACTTTAGCAGTAGCGCGTCTAGGAGAAGGGCGCTACTACTATATCTAGCCTGGAGGCAACGCCGTGGCAATTATAGTAGTAGCGCTTGTTTCACCTAGAGCGCTACTGCTATCGGGATGTTAGTAGCGCGGTTTCCTGGAGCTCGCTACTGCTAATTAGCAGTAGCGTTTGTTTTTAAACCACGCTGCTGCTAAGATTCTGTGTATAAGGTTTTCCCTAGTAGTGTCCCTCAGGGACTTCTAGGGAGTGGATGTAGGTTGTCCTCCTCTGATTTGCCACTTCTTGAAAGTAGTTGGTATTTCTATCTCCCTCCTTCACATCCCTATCTAGTTTGGATTTGATCTCCTCCTTTAGCTAATGGGCTTGGATTTCTAGGTAGATTCCCCCCATCCTAGTTTTCTCTTGCTCAGAGAGGCTAGAGGATTCCATCTTAATATCTAACTTGTCATATTCTTCCATAAGCTTCTTCTTATTCCTCATAAGTTTAGCTTCAACATTCTTACTCCACCCACTGGTAACTCTTCTAAACCTTCTGACCTTTTCCTGCCAGATGTCCATAGAAGTAGTACCACAGGTTGGGGCATTCTAGCAATTTTGAGCTATATCTTGGAAGTATTCTCTAAGAAGCCACCATTTTCAAGCTTATAGCTGGGTGCCCCCGCTTGCTGGCACAACCCTGAGTCCCACACAACAGGTGTGTGATCACTACCTAATCTAGGTATGGAGGTGCTGGTAGAGAAAGGGGAACTTGTATCCAGCTGTGTGTCACAAAAGAGTCTGTCTATGGTAGACATAATGATGTCCCACTGGTTATTAGCCCAGGTGTATTTCCTAGAGGAGAGTTTGATCTCAAGAAAACTCCAAATTTAAACCCAAGCATTGAATTTATCACTCCACCTATGATTAATATTATCATTGCTTTTGTCATATTTGAACCTTACTAGGTTGAAATCACCCCCTACTAAGGTGGGGATCCCATTGTCAATGAATAGGGAGTGGAGCTCAGAGAGGAAATCATCTTTCTTCTCATCATATGGAGTGTTGGGAACGTAGTATTTCAAAAAATTTACCTACGATCATGCAAGATCTATCTAGGAGAAGCATAGCAACGAGCAGGAGAGTGTGTCTACGTACCCTCGTAGACCGAAAGTGGAAGCGTTTAGTAACGCGGTTGATGTAGTCGAACGTCTTCACGATCCAACCGATCCAAGCACCGAATGTACGGCACCTCCGCGTTCAGCACACGTTCAGCTCGATGACGTCCTACGAACTCTTGATCCAGTAGAGTGTCGCGGGAGAGTTTTGTCAGCACGACGGTGTGGTCACGGTGATGATCAAGTTACTGGCGCAGGGCTTCGTCTAAGCACTGCAATGATATGACCGAGGTGTGTATCTATGGAGAGGGGCACCGCACTTGGCTTGGAACAATTGGTGTGTCTCCAAGGGGTTCCCTCCCCACGTATATAAAGGAGGGCGAGGGAGGAGGCGGCCGGCCTAGGAGGGGGCGTGCCAAGGGTGGAGTCCTACTCCCACTAGGAGTAGGATTCCACCTTTCCTAGTAGGAGTAGGAGAAGAAGGAAGGGGAGGAGAGAAAGAGAAGGAAGGAGGGGGTGCCGCCTGTCGGTGTCAAAACTGGCAGATCTCGGGTAGGGGGTCCCGAACTGTGCGTCTAAGGCGGATGGTAACAGGAGGCTCGGACACGATGTTTTACCCAGGTTCGGGCCCTCTTGACGGAGGTAAACTCTACGTCCTGCTTGATTTATTCTTGATGATATGAGTATTACAAGATTTGATCTACCACGAGATCGGAGAGGCTAAACCCCAGAAGCTAGCCTATGGTATCATTGTATGTTGTCCTACGGACTAAAACCCTCCGATTTATATAGACACCGGAGGGGCTAGGGTTACACAAGGTCGGTTACAAAGGAGGAGATATACATATCCGTATTTGCTAGCTTTCCTTCCACGCCAAGTAGAGTCCCATCCGGACACGAGACGAAGTCTTCAATCTTGTATCTTCATAGTCTAACAGTCCGGCCAAAGGATATAGTCCGGCTGTCCGGATACCCCCTAATCCAGGACTCCCTCAGTAGCCCCTGAACCAGGCTTTAATGACGATGAGTCCGGCATGCAGATTGTCTTCGGCATTGCAAGGCGGGTTCCTCCTCCGAACACATCACAGAAGAGTTTGAATACTAGGATAGTGTCCGACCCTGCAAAATAAATTCCACATTCCACCGTAGAGAGAATAATATTTCCATGAATCTTAGTCTGCTGACATGTTTTGGCAAAATGACATCATGTCATGGCTCGGTGATTATTCGAACCGTTTTTCTTCAACCAGCTCCACACATAACGCGAGGCGGTTTCTTGACACGTCTTGTCAAAGCAGAGATCATGTTCCCCTAATTACGGGATTCTCATCAATACGGTCGTGGGTAACCCAACCGTGTCTAGGACTCCTAGATTATAGGCAAGTCCCAAACGGCCACTGAGAGGACGCTTGATATTCACCCTCTTTATAAGGGGACAAGGCTTTTACTTTTTTCCCTCCCGTGCTCAATCGAATCCTTCCCCCGCCTCGAGTTCTAACACCCAAAGCCCAGGTCAGGTGCTTCGGACCTTCAATCATGTCCGGATCCAGCCTTCAAGGCCGGTGGATGCCCTCCTCCATTACGGAAGAGGATATCAAGAAGTTGAGGGAGGCCAGATACCTGACCGCCGAAGTTTCACATCGGCTGCCTGCCTGAGGGCAGGTTGTCCCTACTCCCGAACCCAACGAGAACATTGTGTTCATCTCCCACTTCCTCCGAGGTCTAGGCCTCACTCTGGATCCCTTCATTAGGGGTTTAATGTTCTATTATGGGCTAGATTTCCATGATCTAGCCCCGAACTCCTTTCTCCACATCTCGGCATTTACTGTCGTATGTGAGGCCTTCCTCCACATTACCCCTCACTTCGGCCTGTGGCTCAAGGCCTTTGACGTGAAGCCGAAGATGATCGAGGGGCAGCATGTAGCGTGCGGGGTGCATTAATAAGCAAGATCGCTGGAGTTCCATGGCCAAATGGTTCCTTTCCAAAGGTGTCCGGATTATGGCAAAGGGAGTGGTTTTACATCACAGGTCCCAGAAGTGCCAAGTGGGTGGCTGCCCCTGCTTTCCGCTTGGGCCCTCCACCACAACTGATGTCATGGATTAGCAGAGGGCTGAGCTGGGGTCCAGCCAAGGACATGCCTATACTGCAAAGCCGCATTCAAGATCTCTTCAAAGGAGATTTCAGTCTGGTTACAGTGATGCAAGTTATGCTGGTTCGTCGAGTCCAGCCTTGCAAACACCGTCCCCTCCGCATGTGGGAGTTCAACCCAGAAGGACCGCGCACTATTCAGAATTTCCTCGGCCTGATGCACGAGGAGATGTATAAATCATTCTTCGGACCTCAAATAGAGTGTCCGGACACTACCGAGGACGTGGGCCTGAGCAGGAACCGTACCGCCGACCAAGTAAGTAATCCTCTAGCCGAACACACCGTCTTTCATTTATCATGACGCCATTCTAAGAAATTGCTCTTTGACCAGGACTGGCTAACAAAGGCAAAGATGATTCGGTGTTCGGCCCCCCTTCCTGAGGGTTTGGAAAATCCGGTAGTGGAAAAGATGCTCGAGCTAGCACCTTGCCCGGAGCCCTCAAAGGAAGATAAAGGGGGGAATAAAGAGGGCGAAAGCGGGCCTCCACTGCTACCTATTCCGACCGAGGGAACGGGCGCCTCTGTGAGGGAGGATAACCAAGGGGAGGAATCTAACATTCTCTCACCCCGGGGAAGGAAGATGACTACCTCTGAAGATCCGGAAACCAAGGTTTCCAAACGGGAGAAGAAATCTCCACCAGAGGGTCCTGCCTTGGAGGGTGCTCTTGCCGCACAAAGTCCGCGCGGGGATCTGCCCTCTAACGAGCTGTAAGTAATCAAAAAGTACTTTAATAGTGAAGATATACTACCTTACCTCTGAGGAAAATAACCGAAGCATTTATCTTGTAGTTCGGATCTTAGCCATTCTCAGCAGAGCTCGTCTTCGGGGGATCTTCTTCTGGAGATGATGGAGAGAGAAACGCCTCCCCCAGACTCCCCTGCTCAAGAAGCGGGCGACCTTGAAGTGTTGTCACGGAGGGCCTCCCCGGATCCGGTGAGGCCAGAAGATAATCCTATAGTCACCCAAAGTCCCCAGCGTCCGGCTCTTGAAGAGAGCAAACAAAAGAGTCTGGCACCATCTGGTATAAGGTCAGACGTACTGAGGGAGCTGTTGGAGCGAGCGGCCATCTCAGAAGAACACCGTACATTGATGGGTACGGTGATGGAAAGAATTTCATTGGCCGAAAGCGGATTGCATGAAGCTTTTATGAGTCTACTGACGGGCTTTGAGGTACGTGAAATGATATACTTTTTGACAGTACCGCACATTTTTAGGTGTGCCCTGTGTAGATAGTAGCCCACTAGTAGAAAAAGGGTCAAACGTGAAGCACATTAGTGCCGGTTTGAATTTGAGCCGGCACTAATGTGACCATTAGTGCCGGTTCCAATGGCTAGGCGGGTGGGCATCATTAGTACCGGTTCGTGGGCAACCTTTAGTACCGGTTCATGCCATGAACCGGTACTAATGAGGCTATGTCAGGCTATGGTCAGGCTGGGGCCCCCACGAAGACCTTTAGTACCGGTTCATGGCATGAACCGGTACTAGAGTTTCTTAGTAAGCTGATTTTTAGTCCCACCTCGCCAAGAGAGAGGCAGTATGAGCGGTTTATAAGCCGTGAGTGCAGAGACAATGACGAAGAGGTGCAATGCTCACCTGCACGTTGCTTAGCTTCAAGCCTTTCAGAATAGCATAGATTGCACTAAGCCATGTGCAGTGCAGTCTACACTATTCCGAAAGGCTTGAAGCAAATTAACCAGCATTGCACCTCTTTTTTATTTTTAATAACTTATTTGAACTTCGGACTTCTTGTGTTTCAAAGCGGCGTCATCAATTTCCAACACGTTCTGACATCATTTACTGTTTTTCAGTCATTTACCGAATTGTTTAGAGAGCTAAATGACCGTGAAATTGAAAATCACTACAAAATGAACTGTGAAAATATTGAAATTTTGCATGGTATCATCATTTCACCCGCATAGCATGTGCGAAAGAGTAGAGAGGGTCACGGCCAAAACTGGACGCACTTCGTGTATAAACTGGACAATGTCTTTCGGAGTATCAGGGTTTCGGACGAGAAGTCATCTGTTACACATGCACTTCAATGTTTTTATACTTATTTGAACTCTGGACTTCTTTTGCATTCAGTATGCAACATTCAAACCGGCGTCATCAATTTCCAACACGTTCTGACATCATTTGCTATTTTTCAGTCATTTACCGAATTGTTTAGAGAGCTAAATGACCGTGAAATTGAAAATCACTACAAAATGAACTGTGAAAATGTTGAAATTTGGCATGGTATCATCATTTCACCCACATATCATGCTATTTTTCATGCATTTAATGATTAATTTTAAGAACTAAATGACCTGGAAATTGAAAAGCACTACAAATGAACTCTGAAAAAGTTGAAACGTGGAATGGTATCATCATTTCACCCACATATCATGTTCAAAAAAGTAGAGAGGGTTACGGCAAAAACTGGATGCACTTCGTTTACAAACTGGACAATCTCTTTCGAAGTATTCGGGTTTCTGACGAAATTAAACTCATCTGTTACAAAGGCATTTCATTTTTTTAAACTTATTACAACTCCAGAATCTTTGTGCATTCAGTATGCACCATTCAACTGCTAGGCGGGAGGAGCTCTTTAGTACCGGTTCCAACTGCTAGGCGGGAGGAGCTCTTTAGTACCGGTTCGTGGCGAACCTTTAGCACCGGTTCGTGCCACGAACTGGTACTAATGAGGTTGTGTCAGGTAAGGCTGGGGCCCCACGAGCACCTTTAGTACCGGTTCATGGCATGAACCAGTACTACAATTTCTTAGTAAGCTGTTTTTTAGTCCCACCTCGCGAAGAGAGAGGGACTAGGAGCGGTTTATAAGCCCTGAGTGCAGAGACGATGAAGAAGAGGCTCAATGCTCATGTTGCTTAGCTTCAAGCCTTGAGGAATATGGTAGACTGCACAGAGCTATGTGCAATGCAGTTTACACTATTCCGAAAGGCTTGAAGCTAATTAACGAGTATTGCACCTCTTTTTTATTTTTAATAACTTATTACAACTCCGGACTTCTTCTATTATGGCAAAAACTAGTTGCACTTCGGCATTTCATTTTTTTAAACTTTGGTTATAACTCCAGACTTTGACCATCAAGTTTTAACCATCAACTTGGCATGGTATATAAAAATAAATGAATAGAAAAAAAATAAATAAAGCAGAAAAGAAAAAGAAGTATAGCAGAAAAGAAAAAAACTATATAAAAAACTACTCAGAAATAAATAGAAGAAAATAAATATAGCAGAAAAGAAAAAAAACTACTTAGAAATAAATAGAAGAAAAAATAAAGCAGAAAAGAAAAAAAATATATTTGCTATTTTTCATAGAAGAAATAAATAGAAGAAAATAAATATAACAGAAAAGGAAAAACTATACAAAAAACTACGCAGAAATAAATAGAAGAAAATAAAGCAGAAAAGAAAAAAACTATAAAAAAATTGGGGTGCTGCCCTGTGGGCCTGCTAGGCCACGGGCGTGCAATTACAGGCCCTAAAGGCCTAGCAGACTCACAGGGCAGTGCACAGAAGTTAGGCCCACAAGCCTGCTATATAGAGGAGTTCAAAGAGGCAGCTGCGGCTGGGTTTATAAATCAGTGCGGCTGCCTTCGCCCGACGAGGTGGCACTAAACTTTGTGCACCGCGGGGTGGTAGCGCTAGGCCTTTAGTACCGGTTGGAGCCACCAACCGGTACTAAAGGTCGGGCCTTTAGTACCGGTTGCACTACACCATGACACTCAAATCAGCGTGAAACAATCTGTTGGCATATGTCACCTAAGGCGACACATTTAGTGTCGGCAAAGATCTATGGCGACAGAAATGAGTTATCGCCTATAGTCCTGCCGGGAAAGGCCTTTACCGACAGATAAATCTATGCCGACAGACAGTTTGATGGGCTAGGTGAGATCTATGGCGACAGACAATTCTATACCGATGGACTATGCTATGCCGACATATCATTTGACACTATGCTATGCCAACACATAGTGCAACGTCCATTTTTACGCCGACAGTTTGTCTGTTAATGTGCTATGCCGACACATAGTGCGACGTCCAATACTTCTGCCGACACTTTTGCTGCCAGGGCTCTACATTTCAGCACAAAATGCATTTACACCATATTTTCAATAAAATTACATGCGTTCAATGCACAATACATATACAAATAATTGCACTCTTCTATTCATCACAAGACACCATTCACCATTCACTAGTACATTTATTCAACATATATTGAAAATTTGTTATCTTCACTCGAGTTTGCTACAACCATGAAGGTAATACATAAGTCGACATACAAGACGTGTCCTGCTGCAAAATATAAAGGCTAAGCTCCTAAGAGACCAATTGTTCGATCACTTGGCTACTACAAAATATTTCCTCTGTGCTGAAGTACTTGTAGTTGGGGGAAATTAGTTCAAGTTCCCCCAACTACGAGTATTTTGGTACAGAGGGAGTATTATGAAAGAGACCAATCCTTCAATCACCAAACCGGCATCAACTTCCATATGAACAAAATGTGTCTACCATGTTATGAACAAAAGCGATGACCGAAACATCTTAGATCAACTTGTGGACTTGCAACTTTCTGTCATGTCCCTGCAAAAAAAGAACTTCTGTGTTTGAGCAATCATAGAAATGAGGATTTTTTCAAACTTGCGAGTTGCCAATGATCCTAAAGATCTAAAACAATATCTAAAAAATAGAAGATATTGCAAACAGTTTGGTTACATAAGATATCCTTATTAGAAAATAAACCAAAGCCACGCTAGCTCCTACCATATCACATGGTTTACTATCAAAATTATGCGCCCATTCTTAAGCAATCAGATTTGTTCTAAGGCATCAGTAATAAGGTTCTTACTGTAACTTTAGAGATTTGAAGAAGACCAGAAAAAAGAGGGAAGCACAAGGGAAGAGAAGGGATGGCTGATGGAGAAATACAGTGATGAGAAAAGAGTACAACAAGGGGGTAAATAAAAAGCAACAAAATACATTGACAAACAGGTCTAACTGTGAACAGAATGTGTTTAAGTACATTTGATACTGAATTTTCTCTGTGAAGCCGTTCTTTACAACATGAATAAAATAGAAATTACATTAATGTAGTGAATATTACACATAGAAGACTGTAGGGAAAATATAATTAAAAGGTGAGTGCAAGATCATCTGACCTATGTTTCGCGAGGGGCACCACGCTTTTGTCTCGGAACTCTTGGTTGTTGGAGGATGAGATCAGACCAACTATCGATTGCATGAGGTCAGGAACGTATTCAAGAATCTGGAATTCTCATAAACAACACATTACTACAATGCTTGTTGTCAGTTCAGGTAGCAAAAGGAAGAATGGTTGGCCGAATAATGCACGTATTTTGTAAGGCCATGCCGAGCTGACGATCCTAAGGTGCAGCACACCATGTAACATCAATATATAATGCTTACTAATATTCTTGCTTCTATTAAAAACTGTAACCATAATATCAGTTTGTTCCTCAAAGAATATGAGGTTGGTTTGCACTGTTATTTGCATAGATTAAGACAGTTTGCACCCTAGTCTATCTACTGGCAGTATAGCATCAGCTCTCATCCAACTAACAATAATATGTCTTCAGTTAAAAAATTATGATAGGCTGAAAGTAAACAAGAAATGAAAGTCTTCACAAATGTGTTGCTCTCCTGTTAGCAGAAAACATGCAGCACATACCTGTAGATTCCTCTAGTTGATAGACCAAGAAAATGAGATGAATCAGATAGACGGAGCTAGATGGTGCAATATCCCATGTTGGTGCTCCAATCTATAGGGACGAATTGATTAAGGGCTCTTCAATCACCACCACCACCACTGTTAGCATTCCCTTGGTTGTGACCCACAATCACAGTCGATCAGTCACTGCAAGTATTAAAGCAGTAAGAACACGCACACTCACCTACATCTGTTTCTGGCGAACATATGTGCCAACTGCATACAAACTGGGCTGAGTTGTTCTTTTAGTATACGAAATTATTTGCAACACAAAGAATCTCTGTTTATTACACTATTTTCTCAAGAAAACATCGCTTGGCTTTGATAGTGGTCATATTGAGATAACTGAAACTTAGCGATAGAAGTAAAGGAAGCATGATCACACACACACGCACACACACACACACACACACACAAAGCTACTTTCATTAGGAATTTAGATGATTAATTAGGAGAAAGAAAAGTAAAGAACGTTAAACAAGTCAAAATTAGTAGAGAGGAAAACACGGAGAATTGGCTAATACCTTGATTAAGAACTTGAACAGTGCAGTAGTGATCAACATGTAAAGAAAAAAGTACTTCATGGGCCACTGCCAAGATCACACCTTCTTCCACATTGTCCGTCAGCTCAGCACCCACAGCCAATAGCTAGCCTTTTCCGTGTTTGTCGCTCTTTACCTTGGTTTGTTCAGCGGCTGAAAGTAACGAATGTAAGAAATGAAAGTCTTCACAAATTTGGTACTCTCCTGTTAGCAGAAAAAATGCAACATATGTGGGTTGTAAAGAACATATTTGAGTATAATGGAGTGTATTAGATAAAAAGGTAGATGCTAAACTTGGTAATTGAGGAAAATGAAAACACTAAAATACGGTTCAGTTTATTACTAGGCAACATCACATGCTAAGTAATAATTATCGTTTCAAAAGCAAAAGGCACGTTCAACAATAAATATTAGTTTATTGAGAATATGGTTTCTGTTTAGTACTAAGGGTACTGAATTGATGTTCCAAACATCCAATGTGAAGCTAAGATTTCAAGGTTATCTCTTTATTTGTGGTCTCTGACATTGTCATATCTAAAATCTGTTGTAATAACAGGAAGAAGCATATAGAAATGATGTAATAATAGGCAGAAGCATATAGGTTCAGTTCCGCCCTTTCACACTATAGACCAAATGTTAATTTCTGTAAAGGAACATGAAGCATATTGGGCTGATTGCACGGAATGGGAGCTATAAATGTTGGGTGCACAACCTTTCTTGAAATAGATATGACCAATATTTCCAGCAATTAAGAGAGTCATGTTTCATATTTGGGGTTACAAATCAATAGTCAACAAGAGACGCACTTCAAAGGATACAAATTAGACTTTATACATCACTTTTAAATGCAAAAACAAAATGGTGATGCAGGGTATTATCCCAAAGAATGAACAATTCTGTGGTACATAATCGCAAAAATCACACTCCAAAGATTGTACTTTACATACCTAAAGTTGTGCACCACAGTCCTGCTAGAGAATCTGGATACTTGTTCCCATTGATGTCGTAAACATAAGAACCCTGCATATGTAGGTTAACATTGTATAAGAAAAACATAGATACATAGATTACATCCATAGCATACTGTAATGAACATCTTAGCTGCCATTTCCAATATCAAACGCTACATTGCATGAGAAGTAAACATATATAATGCTATAATTAGAGAGTCGCAACCTCGGATCTCTCAATAACCAACGGATGCACACCATTGCTCTGCCATCCAGCTGTGAATGGTGCCAACATGCCATGCCCCTTAAACCTGGGAAGGTCATACTATCAAAGTCAGTACTGGCTAGTAAACTGAGCGACTTCTTCTTCCCTGCACTATCTCTCTTCTCCTTTCAAATAGATCTTGCCTCAAACCACTGAAAATGAAATCCTTATGCTAGCTGGTGGTCAAATGTTCCTTTTCCCCTTCAATTAATCTCCTGTATTATCTAATTTCAGAACCCTGACCTCGTTGACAATAATGGAGATGAGAGAGAACAAGGGTAGGCAGATCGGGAAGATTTGCAGCTTGCCTGTTGAGATCTGGAGGTACACGTGTCACCGGTGGAGGAAGAAGAACGGCGGGCGGCTCCTCAGCAATGGACGGTGCAACTGCTCCTCAACGGCGGGTGGTGGGCGGACGATGCTCCTCTGTCGCGGACGGCGCTGCTACTAATGCGGGCTGAGGGAGGAACGCCCGGGGTTTGAGATGCAGTGGCATGAGGGGACCAGCGTGCGGGCTTGGCCGGCGGCACGAAGGTCGTGGGTGCCGGCATGGGCGCATTAGGTTTAGGTCTCTGTGTTGTGTGTGGGCGGCAGCGAGAGGGAGGGGTGAGATTAGGGAACGATGATATTATTGGATTGGGGAAAAGTGGGTGTTTCACCTAGAGTGTCCACTGTTCTCATCCCGCACCATATAAGTATTTTGAATGGACCCACCTGAACAACCCCAACACTTTTTGTGTCCCTAAGAATCGGCGACACACAAACAATCACTAGAGTCTTTATGTGCCGACAGAAATTACGTCGGTGCTTTGGCGACAAATAATGTGTCATGTGCTTATATAACACTAACTCACTGTGTGTCGGTATACTTTGGCACAAAAAAAGTGTTGGCGATTCTCACTTCTACCAACAGATGCATGTCGTCTTTGTAGTGTCGTGGTGCAGTGTTGGTGGCTCCAACCGGTACTAAAGGCTTCGTTTCCCGCCGCTTGGCCTCGCGAAAACAGGCCTTTAGTACCGGTTGGATCCACCAACCGGTACTAAAGGCCCATCCTATATATATAGCACTTACGAAAATTTCAGTTTTCATCCCCCACTTCGTCTCCAACTACGCGCGCCGCTTGATCCCGTCGTCGTCGTGTCACCGCCTGTCGCCCGTCGCCCGCCGTCTGTCGTCGTCGCCCGTCGCCCGCCGGCGTCTGTCGTCGTCGCCGCGGCGCCGCGCCCGGTACGTCTCTCCCGTACGCTGGCGCCCCCGCCCCGTACGCCACCGCCCCGCCCCCGCCCCGTACGCCGCACGCCGCCCCCGCCCCGTACGCGCCGGCGCCCCCACGGCGTACTGTGCATGCACATATGTACACACACACGTATACGTATACACGCAGTACACACACACATACACACACATACACACACACACATACACATACACATTTTTTTACTAGTTGAATAATTAATATAACTAGTTTATTTTTAGTAAGAAAATAATCGAACTACTTTATTTAGGTATATATATATATGAGATTTGAACTAGTTGAATAATTAATATAACTAGTTTATTTTTAGTAAGAAAATAATCGAACTACTTTATTTAGGTATATATATGAGATTTGAACTAGTTGAATAATTAATATAACTAGTTTATTTTTAGTAAGAAAATAATCGAACTAGTTTATTTAGGTATATGATATTTGAACTAGTTGAATAATTAATATAACTAGTTTATTTTTAGTAAGAAAATTTAGGTATCTGAGATTTGATGATCTAACTAAAATATTATTTGTTAATGAGTTTTTTTGTTTATTTAATTTTTTATATATTTTTAGTTTATATAAATGTTAGATTAATGTCGAATGTTAGATGAATTAGATAGAAAAGTTAAATATATAGTAATGTCAATTGTTAGATATGAATATAGTTAGATATATTAATGTCAAATGTTAGATGAATATATATTTAAATTAGCTAGATATTAATTAATGTTAGATAGTAAGAAGTGTTTAATGTTTCACTTATATGAACATAGGAAATGTCATCTGACGACGAAAAAGATTTCATTATGTGCGAACACTGTGAAGACCAGCGCGGCCTGTGCGAGAGAAATTTCCTTGTTGATGGTAGGAGCTTCAGCATCAAGCTGGATGAGACATTCGAAGTGGATACAGTAAGTCACAACGGCAATTATTATTTGAATGCAAAACTTATGCTTCATTTGCTTCAACTTATAATTTTAAAGCATGACTTGTGCTTCATTTGCTTCAACTTATAATTTTAAATTTTCACTATTCTACTAGCGCATCCCCTGCCATGCAAGAATTTTTGTCTTGAATAATATAGGTTTTAGTGCTATAGATGATATGGAGGTAAAAAGAGTTTACTTGAAGACCAAGCATGGGTATACTTTCAACGTCAAATTATATAATGGAGACACATACACCCATTTTGAATGCAAAACTTGGCAAGCACTATGCAAGGCTTATGCATTTGAGCCTGATATGGTTATCACCTTTGATATTCGTCCGAAAGATGATATTGAAGGTAATATAGACATCTGGGTCAATGTGCAAACGCCTCTAGTTCTACCATTATGTGAGTTTTTCTCAACCATGCATGCATATGTTTATGTCTTTGATACAGTTTATTCAAAAATAGTTGACAACTAATTTGTATTGTCAGCTTATTTCGATTCAAGCAAACATGTCCGGCGCTTGGTAGACAGGACCTACTACTGCCCCGGGGCTGAACTAAACTGTGAGGAGATAAGTCATTATGTTTCATGGCTTGAGGATCTTCATACTGTCAAGACAAATTTTCTTGCTGAACTTAGAAATGTTAGTACTCAAAACGTGCGACCAATAGTGATCGTATTGAACTACGGTCACATCTATAATCGAAAGATGGTAAGATTTTTACTATTTGTCCTTAGTGGATCTTTTGCATACATTATTTTTGAAGCTAAACTTTCATTGCTAAGTATATTAATTACTATACGATGTTCTTCAACAGGGACTCCCGATGACAGTTGTGCCTCAGTGGATCAAGACAAAAGGTCGCATGTCAATGGTTAGCTTACGACCAAGATTTCCTACATTGCACATGAGTGCATTCAGGATTTCTGAAAGCGAAGAATGCTTAATAGTGAAAGATTGGAGCAAAATTGTTAACGATCGCAGAGAAGTACTAGGGGGCAGCAAGGAGAAGCGCAACCCAAGATTAGGAGACAGATTCATCTGCATGCTCCAGTATGATGAATCAGGAGAGCTATACATGTTCTATGCTATTCTACCTGAGAGGGAGCAGCAGGAGTGATTTAGCTAGTTCATGCTCTTAGTACTTGTCCTCTCTCATGTCCGTATTGTCCTGAACTTAATTAATCTCAAATAGTGATTTGCTTGTGAACGCTTATAATGTCATGACCATGTTGAACTCGATGATATCTTTGCTTCTGTTACAAGTGAATGTTTCTTCTTTAAGCTAGCTAGTGTTGGTGATGATTAGATAGCGGTAATGACTATGATGATTAAATAGTGGTAATTAATGATGACTACGGTGATTTTTAGCTAGCTAGTATATATATACTGTTGTTGGTGATGATATGATGCAAGAGTTTATTTATTTATTAATATGTGATGATGATGATGAGTTATTATATATATCATTTATGAAAGAAACCGCAAATTAGTTTGAACTGGATGGATCCTAGCTAAGTGATCAAGTATATATATATATATATATATATATATATATATATATATATATATGCCATATCCATATCCATATCAAGTATAACAACTCATTATAACGTAAAACAATCCTAAATTAAATTGATAACGCAAATTTAAATGAAAAATAAAAAATAAAACAAAAAACCCATAAACATTTAGTACCAGTTGGTGTTACCAACCGGTACTAAAGGGCTCCCGGCCCCCAGAGCTGGCTCGTGCCACGTGGTTGTCCTTTAGCACCGGTTCGTGCTGAACCGGTATTAAAGGGGGGGGGGGGCTTTAGTGCCTACACTTTAGCACTGGTTACGGAACCGGCACTAAAGGGCCTTACGAACCGGTGCTATTGCCCGGTTCTGCACTAGTGGCCCCTGAGACTCTGGTTGTCGTCGAGAACAGCGGTGAACAGAGGACGTAGTCCCAGGTAATAACCAAACTGCCTTCATGTGCAGGTGGTTGAAGCTCCGGTGGCTGGCCGGACTAATGAGTTTGCCGAACTAAAGCGGCAACTGGATGCGGCAGATGCTGACATCGAGCTTGTTAATAAGTGGCTTGATGAGGCACAGGGTAAGTGATATTTTCTGGTGAATTTCACATAGTAAGAGCGGTGTAACACCGGTATCTTTAATATGTTGTGACTGCAGATGGAGCTGCCACCGTGGAGACCCTTCAAGCAGAACTTGCCCGAGCCAAGGAACAAGCAAGAATTAGTAATGTGGCCGCTTTAAAGGCGGTCGAAGAGTTAAGAGCCGAAAAGGCTGCACATTGCGAGAGCAAAGACAAAATGGCCAAGATGGCTGTAAAGTTAAAAGATACTACCGACCGTTGCTAGTTCCTTGAAGAAGAAATCCGGGCGAGGGTGACAGACCTTGAGAAGGCCATAATGGCGACCAAGGACACCCGCTCTACCATGAGAGCGAAGAAAGAGGAACTGCATGAAGCCGGGGATATTGCGGCTGGGAAGCCCTTTATGCTATGGAGGAAGTTCAGAGATCCGCGGTATGCCCCTCTGGATCGGCTGTGGAGTTCGGCAGATGCATATATGGACTTGGCGGCGAGCGCTGTCGATGCGGCCAAATACTTCTGAGATCAAACAGATCGTGAAGTGGACAAGCTGTTCTGGTCGCAATTTAACATTCCAGAGCGTCCGCTTCCATTGACTGATCAGCTAGCCGAATGGGCCGAACTCAATAGGTTGTCCGGACTCGCCATGAGGTCTGTCGTGGATCAGCTGTGGCCGGAAAAGCCGAAGCCGAACAACTATTTCAGCTTAGTGCAGCAGTTCCTTGGTGCGGTGCCGTGCATCAATGCGATGAAAAGGTCGGCGTGTATAGAAGGCTCGTGAATGGCCTTTGCCCGTGTCAAAGCATACTGGGTGGAAATGGATGCTGCCACTGTTGCGGCGCAGGATTCGGCATAGGCCGAGTGGCTGCCGAGCACTATTTTGAAGAAGTTCTTGAGGGTGCTCGTTTGATAGAGGCCCAGTGCTCGAAGAATATTATGTTTGAGTGACATGTATTCCCATTGTAAAAACAATGTTTATGAAATTTATTAAGGCTGTATTTATACTTTTGCCTGAAAGTACTATGATGCCTCCTGTGCTGCCGTTTATGTATACATGTGTATAACCTGAAATATTGCAGTCGTCGGCTTTAGTCCCCATGCATATAATGCGGGGGTGTTTGCAGAAGACGCGTGTTCACACTTAATCCAACATCTTGGTCCTAATAAGGAGGTGATAGCGCAGCGAACTAGGCAACCAGACTATAATGCTTTAACACTTTCACTTAGCCATAGGAGTTTGACAGTGGGGCTACTATATAGCCCCTGGTGGCTCCGCACTCATCCGAATTCGGGGTGCGTACATGCCTGGCCGAGAAACGGCCCTTTGTTAAGGCGGAGGAATTCTATCATTCCGATAGGTCATCGAGTGGTTGAGTAGTCTCACGCTATATCATGACAGTCAGTTTTCGGCTTTCTCTACTGAGGTGCTCGTCCGGATGAACTGGGGCACAATCGCAGTAGTTCTCCTGGTGCCGCGTTAGCCAATAGAGCGGAACATAAGGCAGCAAAACACAGGAGCCGGGCAAACCCAACATTTAACCAAAGACATGATTCAGAGCTGATGCATATAAGGCCAAACCGGCGACGCCGAACACTCCCTAAGGTATTCGGTCTTTATGGTATAAACCGGGCCTAATCAATGCCCTTTGTAAGAAGCCCTTGGTGTCCAGGTACGTGCATTATTTTGGTGCGGCCACATGCCAAGACGTCAGCATCCTTCTCAATAGTACTGAGAATCCGAGGGATGTGTATCAACAAGAGACAGTAAGAAAGGTTTACGCAGGGTCTTAATCTAAAAAGAATCATTGGAACGGGTCCCTGCTGCACGTCTGCGCCTGTGTCTCTGTTGTGCCGTATCCTGGATGGGTGTAGCACGATGGTCATCTGTAAAAGAGAGGAACTTAGGTGAAAAGTTGTCGTGCAAAAAGGTAGGTTTAAAGAAACCATGTACAATTCAAGATGAGTAAAAATTGCCACTTGTCTGCGCGCGTTGAGCCCCTTGTATTTGTAATAGGGGTGTGCCCATCAAACCTGTATGAATTACGTATAGCTGCGTCGGACTCGTTTAACCGTGTCCGTAGTCTTGACGACCTATCGAATGCTTTAGTTGGTGAGGTCGTTTTAGTGTGCGGCTGCCAAGGCAACCGCACTCTCTTCGGCGCGCAAGGATCGCTCAATATTTCCACTTACTATAATGATGCCACATGGACTGGGCATCTTAAGCGTGAGGGAAGCATAATGTGGTATTGCATTGAAGTGAGCGAAAGCTTCACGTCCTAGTAGTGCTTGATAGCCACTTTGGAACGGAGCAATGTGGAAAGTTAAATTTTCACTACGGAAGTTATCGAGGAAGCCGAATATAACCTCTAGTAGCAGGGAGCCCGTGCAATGAGCCCCTGGGCCTGGCGTTACTCCTTTAAAGGTAGTATTGCTGTGGCAAATTTTCGTCGGGTCTGTCACCGTCCATCAGGACTCGTGAGAAGTAGTATCCGTCAATTATTGGGTCTAATACCAAGGCAGCCCAGCCTGCACGCCGGATACTTGCTGAGTAATCCCGATGGTCGAAGGTGATCGGTTGAGACGACCAGTGGCAGGACTCCGCGGTGATAGGCCTTTGGGCATATTTCTCTGGGAGTGCTGCTTTGTTTCTCCCCTTTATAACGTGTAACACGTTTACTGTTTTGACTTCTGGTGGAAATTTTTTCTGTTCCCCAGTGCTTTGCTTGCGAGGCTCATCCTCGTCTTCGCTTGGTGTATCCTCCCCCTTGTGTATGGCGTTGAGCTTGCCGGACTGCTTGAAGACCCAACATTCTCTGTGGGTATGATTTGCAGGTTTATCGGGGGTGCTATGGATCTGACATATTTGGTCCAGAATTTTGTTTATGCTGGACAGTTCATCTCTGGCGCCTTTAAAGGGCGGCTTTTGCTGACCTGGCCAAGAGCTTCTGAATCCGACATTTACCGCCATGCTCTTCGGGCTGTCTTATTTATTTCGGCGCTTATTATTTTTGCTGCGTCATGATTTCCCATTTCCATCTCTAACTTCGGATGTACTTGGGTCGCTGGTGCTGCATCTGGCTAGCGAGCTGTCCTCACCCGCGCAAAAGCGGGTCATGAGGCTTGTTAATGCTGCCATTGTTCTCGGCTTTTCTTGGCCAAGGTGTCTGGCAAGCCATTCGTCGCGGACGCTATGCTTAAAAGCTGCCAACGCTTCGGCGTCCGGACAGTCGACTATTTGGTTCTTTTTAGTAAGAAACATGTTCCAAAGCTTTCGGGCTGACTCTCCGGGCTATTGAGTTATATGACTTAAATCGTCCGCATCCGAAGGTCGGACATAAGTCCCTTGAAAATTTTCCCGAAAAGCGTCTTCGAGGTCTTCCTAGCTTCCAATGGAGCTTTCGGGGAGGCTTTTAAGCCAGTGCCGAGCTGGCCCTTTGAGTTTGAGGGGTAAATAATTAATGGCGTGGAGATCATCTCCTCGAGCCATATGGATATGGAGGATATAGTCCTCAATCCAGACCCCAGGGTCTGTTGTTCCGTCGTATGCCTCTATGTTTACGGGTTTGAATCCCTCTGGAAATTCAGGGTCCAGCACCTCATTGGTGAAGCATAGGGGGTGTGCGGCACCCCTGTATCTGGGTGTACCGTGGTGTTCGGATGTTTGTTGTGTTGCATCGTATGCTGGAGCGCGCTTGCATGGTCCATAGATGGATCTGGTTGCGCCGTCCTTTTGATGCGAGCCCTCGTGTGGATCGCGTATTGGCTTATGCGCTGTGTTGTTTGCCGCTCTATGTTGGACGTGAGGTCGTCTATCTGGCCAGATGGCCGTTTTAATTTTTTCTTGCGGGGGATCTAAGGCCTCCTCATCGAATTCAGGTAGCAACTTCCGCTTCGGGTAGCTTTTGGCGTGGCGATTACCGCCGTACTTCGCTGCTGTGTTGAGTACTTTACTCCATCTGTTTTTGAGTGTGTCTTGTGTAGCCTTGAGCCTTTGCTTCTGCTTTTTTAGACTCCTCGCGGTGGCAACAAGCCTTTGATGGGCATTCCGTTACTCCGGGTGTCTGTCCGGTGTGATGTCGTCCGGACTATTATCTTTGACAGAGTCGGGTTGTTCGGTTTGATTCTCTGTGTTGCCATGGTCCGGCGATGGTTCACCCTACTCTAACGCTGGGTCTATATGATCATTGTTTCTGCCGAGGCGGGATTTGGAGCGGCGCTTGTGCCGCTGCTTTGACTGCTTCTCGAGGGGACAACCCTTCGTTGCATCCTTCTAGTCCTCGTCGTCGTTTTCTTTTGGTGTGTCCACGATGTATACGTCATGTGATGAAGTTGGCGTCTAGTGCCCTGTGGGCAGTGGTTCCTGTTCGTCTCCTGCATCGTCGTCCATACCGTCGATGTCTTCGAAGTCGAAGTCGAGCATGTCGGTTAAGTCATCGACAGTGGCTACAAAGTGGGTGGTGGGTGGGCGGTGAATTTCTTCGTCATCCGCATCCCAATCCTGCCGGACATAGTCCGGCCAGGACTCTCCTGACAAGGAGAGAGACTTTAATGAATTCAGTATGTCGCCGAAGGGCGAGTGCTGAAAGATATCCGCGAAGGTGAACTCCATGATTGGCGCCCAGTCGGATTTGATAGGCACAGGCGCAGGCGGTTCGGAGTCCGTGGCCGAAGAAGAATCCGACAGTTTAGCAACACGGCTCTCGTGAAGGGTAAGGTCGATATTCGGCTCAATCGCCGCTGAGGGTACGGTCTCCGTGACAGGGTCTATCCACCCGTCCCTAGATGGCGCAACTAGCTCCGAATTGAGGCTCAGAGCGGCTACCAGTGCGATCTCCTAAATACGGTCCGATGGCAGACCTAAATCGTACTCATCGTGACCGCGTGGCGCACAAGGCCGGGGCTCGAATTCGTCGGAGATCAAGTCTCCGCGGGCATCGGCCGTGTAATTTAAGCTTCCAATCCTGACCTGGTGGCCAGGGGCGTAACTTTCGATCTACTCCAGATGGCCAAATGAGTTGGTCCGCAGTGCGAAGCCGCCGAACACAAAAATCTGTCCGGGGAGAAAAGTCTCACCCTGGACTGCATCGCTAATGATGATCGAAGGTGCCATCAAGCCTGATGATGACGACACAGAGGAACTCTCAATGAAAGCACCAATGTCGGTGTCAAAACCGGCGGATCTCAGGTAGGGGGTCCCGAACTGTGCGTCTAAGGCGGATGGTAACAGGAGGCAGGGGACACGATGTTTTACCTAGGTTCGGGCCCTCTTGATGGAGGTAAAACCCTATGTCCTGCTTGATTTATTCTTGATGATATGAGTATTACAAGAGTTGATCTACCACAAGATCGGAGAGGCTAAACCATAGAAGCTAGCCTATGGTATCATTGTATGATGTCCTACGGACTAAAACCCTCCGGTTTATATAGACACCGGAGGGGCTAGGGTTACACAAGGTCGGTTACAAAGGAGGAGATATACATATCCGTATTGCCTAGCTTGCCTTCCATGCCAAGTAGAGTCCCATCTGGACACGAGACAAAGTCTTCAATCTTGTATCTTAATTTAAGCTTCCAATCCTGACCTGGTGGCCAGGGGCGTAATTATATCCGTAATCCAGGACTCCCTCACCGCCCCGCCCCCTAGTTCAATTAGGACTAGGCTTGGGGGGGCAGCCCTAGGCAGCCCCTCTCTCTCTCCCTAAAGCCCATTAAGGCCCATATACTCCCCGGGGGTTCCAGTAACCTCCAGGTACTCCGGTATTTATCCGGTGACCCCCGGAACCCTTCCGGTGTCCAAATATAACCTTCCAATATATTAGTCTTTATGTATCAACCATTTCGAGACTCCTCGTCATGTCCTGGATCATATCCGGGACTCCGAACTACCTTCGGTACATCAAAACACATAAACTCATAATACCGATCGTCATCGAACGTTAAGCGTGCGGACCCTACGGGTTCGAAAACTATGTAGACACGACCGAGACTCATCTCTGATCAATAACTAATAGTGGAACCTGGATGCTCATATTGGTTCCCACATATTCTACGAAGATCTTTATCAGTCAAACTGCATAACAACATACGTTGTTCCCTTTGTCATCGGTATGTGCTACCTCTTGAGCACTGCGTTGGTTTTCCCCGAAGAGGAAGGGATGATGCAGCAACGTAGCGTAAGTATTTCCCTCAGTTTTTGAGAACCAAGGTATCAATCCAGTAGGAGGTTACACGCGAGTCCCTCGTACCAGCACAAAACAAATAAATCCTCGCAACCAACACGAATAGGGGTTGTCAATCCCTACACGACCACTTACGAGAGTGAGATGTGATATATATGATAAGATAATATTTTTGGTATTTTTGTGATAAATATGCAAAGTAAAATAAAGGCAAAGTAAAAAGTAAAGGAAAAAACTAAGTAGTAGGAGATTAATATGATAATACCCGGGGGCCATAGGTTTCACTAGTTCTCTCGAGAGCATAAGTATTCTATGGTGGGTGAACAAATTACTGTTGAGCAATTGACAGAATTGAGCATAGTTATGAAAATATCTAGGTATGATCATGTATATAGGCATCACGTCCGAGACAAGTAGACCGACTCCTGCCTGCATCTACTACTGTTACTCCACTCATCGACCGCTATCCAGCATGCATCTAGAGTATTAAGTTAAAAACAGAGTAAGGCCTTAAGCAAGATCACATGATGGAGAGGGGTAGATTCATGCAATATGAAGAAAACCCCATCTTGTTATCCTCGATGGCAACAATACAATACGTGCCTTGCTGCCCCAACTATCACTGGGAAAGGACACCGCAAGAGTGAACCCAAATCTAAGCACTTCTCCCATTGCAAGAAAGATCAATCTAGTAGGCCAAACTAAACTGATAATTCGAAGAGACTTGCAAAGATAACCAATCATACATAAAAGAATTCAGAGAAGATTCAAATATTATTCATAGATAGACTTGATCATAAACCCACAATTCATCGGTCTCAACAAACACACCGCAAAAAGACATTGTATTGAGATCCAAAAAGAGAGAAGAAGCCATCTAGCTACTAACTATGGACCCGTAGGTCTGAGGTAAACTACTCACACTTCATCGGAGAGGCTATGATGTTGATGTAGAAGCCCTCCGTGATCGATGCCCCCTCCGATGGACCTCCAGAATAGGCCCCAAGATGGGATCTCATGGATACAGAAAGTTGCGGCGGTGGAATTAGGTTTTTGGCTCCGTATCTGATCGTTTGGGGGTACGTAGGTATATATAGGAGGAAGGAGTACGTCGGTGGAGCAACAGGGGGCCCACGAGGGTGGAGGGCGCGCCTGGTGGGGGTGGCCGTGCCCCCTGCCTCGTGGCCTCCTGTTTCCTTTCTTGACGTAGGGTCCAAGTCTCCCTGGTCTTGTTCGTTGAGAAAATCACGTTCTCGAAGGTTTCATTCCGTTTGGACTCCGTTTGATATTCCTTTTCTTCGAAACCCTAAAACAGGCAAAAAACAGCAATTCTGGGCTGGGCCTCTGGTTAATATGTTAGTTCCAAAAATAATATAAAAGTGGATAATAAAGCCCAATAATGTCCAAAATAGTAGATAATATAGCATGGAGCAATAAAAAATTATAGATACGTTGGAGACATATCAAGCATCCCCAAGCTTAATTCCTGCTCGTCCTCGAGTAGGTAAATGATAAAAACAGAATTTTTGATGTGGGGTGCTACTTGGCATAATTTTAATGTAATTCTTCTTAATTGTGGTATGAATATTCAGATCCGAAAGATTCAAGACAAAAGTTCATATTGACATAAAAAAAAATACTTCAAGCATACTAACAAAGCAATTATGTCTTCTCAAAATAACATGGCTAAAGAAAGTTATCCCTACAAAATCATATAGTCTGGCTATGCTCTATCTTCACCACACAAAATATTTAAATCATGCAAAACCCCGATGACAAGCCAAGAAATTGTTTCATACTTTTGACATTCTCAAAACTTTTTCAATCTTCACGCAATACATGAGCGTGAGCCATGGATATAACACTATAGGTGGAATAGAGTGGTGGTTGTGGAGAAGACAAAAAGGGAGAAGATAGTCTCACATCAACTAGGCATATCAACGGGCTATGGAGATGCCCATCAATATATATCAATGTGAGTGAGTAGGGATCGCCATGCAACGGATGCACTAGAGCTATAAGTATATGAAAGCTCAAAAAGAAACTAAGTGGGTGTGCATCCAACTTGCTTGCTCATGAAGACCTAGGGCAAACTGAGGAAGCTCATCATTGGAGTATACTAGCCAAGTTCTATAATGAAATATTCCCACTAGTATATGAAAGTGATAACATGAGAGACTCTCTACTATGAATATCATGGTGCTACTTTGAAGCACAAGTGTGGTAAAGGGATAGTAACATTGTCCCTTCTCTCTTTTTCTCTCAATTTTTTATTATTTGGGCCTTTTCTCTTTTTTTATGGCCTCTTTTCTTTCTCTTTTTTTTCGTCCGGAGTCTCATCCCGACTTGTGGGGGAATCATAGTCTCCATCATACTTTCCTCACTAGGACAATGCTCTAATAATGATGATCATCACACTTTTATTTTTCTTACAACTCATCAATTACAACTCGATACTTAGAAAAAAATATGACTCTATGTGAATGCCTCCGGCGGTGTACCGGGATATGCAATGATGCATGAGTGACATGTACGAAAGAATTATGAATGGTGGCTTTGCCACAAATACGATGTCAAGTACATGATCATGCTTAGCAATATGATAATGATGGAGTGTGTCATAATGAACGGAACGGTGGAAAGTTGCATGGCAATATATATCGAAATGGCTATGGAAATGCCATAATAGGTAGGTATGGTGGCTGTTTTGAGGAAGGTATATGGTGGGTGTATAATACCGGCAAAAGGTGCGCGGTATTAGAGAGGCTAGCAAAGGTGGAAGGGTGAGAGTGCGTATAATCCATGGACTCAACATTAGTCATAAAGAACTCATATACTTGTTGCAAAAATCTACAAGTTATCAAAGCAAAGTATTACACGCAAGCTCCTAGGGGGATAGATTGGTAGGAAAAGACCATCGCTCGTCCCCGACCGCCACTCATAAGGAAGACAATCAATAAATAAATCATGCTCCGACTTCATCACATAACGATTCACCATACGTGCATGCTACAGGAATCACAAACTTTAACACAAGTATTTATCAAATTCACAACTACTCAACTATCACAACTTTAATATCACCATCTTTATATCTCAAAACAATTATCAAGCATCAAACTTCTCATAGTATTCAACACACTCATAAGAAAGTTTTATTATTAGTCTTGTATACCAAGCATATTAAGACTTTAAGCAAATTACCATGCTATTTAAGACTCTCAAAATAATCTAAATGAAGCATGAGAGATCAATAGTTTCTATAAAACAAATCCACCACCGTGCTCTAAAAGATATAAGTGAAGTACTAGAGCAAAAACTATATAACTCAAAAGATATAAGAGAAGCACATAGAGTATTCTAACAAATTCCAAATCATGTATGGCTCTCTCAAAAGGTGTGTACAGAAAGGATGATTGTGGTAAACTAAAAATTAAAGACTCAAATCATACAAGACACTCCAAACAAAACACATATCATGTGGTGAATAAAAATATGGCTCCAAGTAAAGTTACCGATAGAAGTAGACGAAAGAGGGGATGCCTTCCAGGGCATCCCCAAGATTTGGCGTTTAGGTGTCCTTAGATTATATTGGGGGTTCCATGGGCATCCCCAAGCTTAGGCTCTTGCCACTCCTTGTTCCATAATCCATCAAATCTTTACCCAAAACTTGAAAACTTCACAACACAGAACTTAAAGTAGAAAATCTTGTGAGCTCCGTTTGCGAAAGAAAATAAAAGACCACTTCAAGTTACTGTAATGAACTCTTTATTTATTTATATTGGTGTTATACCTACTGTATTCCAACTTATATATGGTTTATAAACTATTTTACTAGCTACAGATTCATCAAAATAAGCAAACAACACACGAAAAACAGAATCTGTCAAAAACAGAACAGTCTGTAGTAAACTGTAGCTAGCGCCAGATCTGGAACCCAAAAAATTCTAAAATAAAATGATTTACGTGAGGAATTTATCTATTAATCATCTGCAAAAATAATTAACTAAATATCACTCTCCCAATAAAAATGACAGCAGTTCTCGTGAGCGCTAACGTTTCTGTTTTTTTTACAGCAAGTGTAACCAGACTTTCCCCAAGTCTTCCCAACGGTTCTACTTGGCACAAACACTAATTAAACACAAAAAACACAACAAAAATAGAGGCTATATAAATTATTTATTACTAAACAGGAACAAAAAGCAAGTAATAAAAATAAAATTGGGTTGCGTCCCAACAAGCGCTATCGTTTAACGCCCCTAGCTAGGCATAACAAGCAAGAATAGATCTAGGTATTGCCATCTTTGGTAGGCAATCCATAAATGGCTCTCATAATAGATTCATAAGGTAATTTAATTTTCTTTCTAGGAAAGTGTTCCATGCCTTTCCTTAATGGAAATTGGAATCTAATATTTCCTTCCTTCATATCAATAATTGCACCAATCGTTCTAAGGAAAGGTCTACCAAGAATAATAGGACATGAAGGATTGCAATCTATGTCAAGAAAAATAAAATCTACGGGCACATAATTCCTATTTGCAACAATAAGAATATCATTAATTCTTCCCATAGGTTTCTTAATAGTGGAATCCGCAAGGTGCAAGTTTAGAGAGGAATCATCAAAATCACGGAAACCTAACAAATCACACAAAGTCTTTGGAATCGTGGAAACACTAGCACCCAAATCACATAAAGCATAGCATTCATGATCTTTAATTTGAATTTTAATAGTTGGTTCCCACTCATCATAAAGTCTTCTAGGGATAGAAACTTCCAATTCAAGTTTTCCTTCATAAGATTGCATCAAGGCATCAACGATATGTTTAGTAAACGCTTTATTTTGACTATAAGCATGAGGAGAATTTAGCATGGATTGCAACAAGGAAATACAATCAATCAAAGAGCAATTTTCATAGTTAAATTCCTTGAAATCCATAATAGTGGGTTTAGCAACATCTAGGGTTTTAATTTCTTCAATCCCACTATTATCAATTTTAGCATCAAGATCAACAAATTCCGAATTCTTGGAACGCCTTCTAGGTAAAGGTGGATCATATTCAGTCCATCATTATCAAGATTCATATTGCAAAACAAAGATTTAATAGGGGATACATCAATAACTTTTAGATCTTCATTGTTATTTTCATAGGAACTAGACGAACACGCTCTTATAAAGGCATCTTTCTTAGCACGCATCCTAGCGGTTCTTTCTTTGCACTCATCAATGGAAATTCTCATGGCTTTGAGAGACTCATTGATATCATGCTTAGGTGGAATAGATCTAAGTTTCAAAGAATCAACATCAAGAGCAATTCTATCAATGTTCCTAGCCAACTCATCAATCTTAAGCAATGTTTCTTCAATCAAAGCATTGAAATTCTTTTGCGAAGTAATAGATTCTTTAATGTTAGATTCAAAATCAGAGGGCATCTTATTATAATTTCCATAAGAACTGTTGTAGGAATTACCATAATTATTAGAGGGATTACTAGGATTAGGCCTAGGGTTAAAATTTCCTCTATACGCATTGTTACCAAAATTGTTCCTACCAACAAAATTCACATCCATAGATTCATTATTATTCTCAATCAAAGTAGACAAGGGCATATCATTAGGATCAGAAGAAACACTCTTATTAGCAAATAATTTCATAAGTTCATCCATCTTTCCACTCAAAACATTAATTTCTTCTATCGCATGCACCTTTTTATTAGTAGATCTTTCAGTATGCCATTGAGAATAATTAACCATAATATTATCTTGGAGTTTAGTAGCTTCTCCTAAAGTGATTTCCATAAAAGTGCCTGCCGCGGCCGAATATAAAAGATTTCTAGAAGCAAAATTCAATCCGGCATAAATTTTTTGTATAACCATCCATAAATTTAAACCATGAGTAGGGCAATTATGTATCATTAGTTTCATTCTCTCCCAAGCTTGTGCAACATGTTCACGATCAAGTTGCTTAATATTCATAATATCGTTTCTATGAGAGATGATCTTAGTGGGAGGAAAACACTTAGAGATAAAAGCATCTTTGCACTTGTTCCATGAATCAATACTATTTTTAGGCAAAGACAAAAACCAAGATTTAGCACGATCTCTAAGCGAAAAAGGAAATAGCTTCAATTTAACAATATCATTATCCACATCTTTCTTCTTTTGCATATCACATAAATCAACGAAGCTATTAAGATGGGTAGTGACATCTTCACTAGGATGGCCGGAAAACGGATCTTTCATGACAAGATTCAACAAAGCAGTATTAATTTCACAAGATTCAGCATCGGTAAGAGGAGCAATCGGAGTGCTAACAAAATCATTGTTGTTGTTATTGGTGAAGTCACACAATTTAGTATTATCTTGAGCCATCGTGACAAGCAAGCAAACTAACACACAAGCAAACAAAAAGCAAGCGGGCAAAAAGAGGCAAATAGAGAAAGAGAGGGAGGATAGAGAGAGAGAGAGAATAAGACGGCAAGGGTGAAGTGGGGGGTGGAGAGGAAAATGAGTGGCAAATGGCAAATAATGTAATGCGGGAGATAAGGGTATGCGATGGGTACTTGGTATGTTGACTTTTGCGTAGGCCTTCCCGGCAACGGTGCCAGAAATTCTTCTTGCTACCTCTTGAGCACTGCGTTGGTTTTCCCCGAAGAGGAAGGGATGATGCAGCAAAGTAGCGTAAGTATTTCCCTCAGTTTTTGAAAACCAAGGTAACAATCCAGTAGGAGGCTACGCACGAGTCCCTCATACCTGCACAAAACAAATAAATCCTCGCAACCAACGCGAATAGGGGTTGTCAATCCCTACACGGCCACTTATGAGAGTGAGATCTGATAGATATGATAAGAAAATATTTTTGGTATTTTTGTGATAAAGATGCAAAGTAAAATAAAGGAAAAGTAAAAATTAAAGGAAATAACTAAGTAGTAGGAGATTAATACGATAAAGATAGACCTGGGGGCCATAGGTTTCACTAGTGGCTTCTCTCGAGAGCATAAGTATTCTATGGTGGGTGAACAAATACTGTTGAGCAATTGATAGACTTGCAAAGATAACCAATCATACATAAAAGAATTCAGAGAAGATTAAAATATTATTCATAGATAGACTTGATCATAAACCCACAATTCATCGGTCTCAACAAACACATGGGAAAAAGAAGATTACATCGAATAGTTCTGCACAAGAGAGGGGGAGAACATTGTGAGATCCAAAAAGGGAGAAGAAGCCATCTAGCAACTAACTATGGACCCGTAGGTCTGAGGTAAACTACTCACACTTCATCGGAGAGGCTATGGTGTTGATGTAGAAGCCCTCCATGATCGATGCCCCCTCCGGCGGAGCTCCAGAACGGGCCCCAAGATGGGATCTCATGGATACAAAAAGTTGCGGCGGTGGAATTAGGTTTTTGGCTCCGTATCTGAACATTTGGGGGTACGTAGGTATATATAGGAGGAAGGAGTACGTCGGTGGAGCAACAGGGGTCCCACGAGGGTGGAGGGTGCGCCTGGTGGGGGTGGGCGCGCCCCCTACCTCGTGGCCTCCTATTTTGTGTCTCGACGTAGGGTCCAAGTCTCCCGGGTCTTGTTTGTTGAGAAAATCACGTTCCCGAAGGTTTCATTCCATTTGGAATCCGTTTGATATTCCTTTTCTTCGAAACCCTAAAACAGGCAAAAAACAACAATTTTGGGTTGGGCCTCCGATTAACAGGTTAGTCCCAAAAATAATATAAAAGTGGATAATAAAGCCCAATAATGTCCAAAACAGCAGATAATATAGCATGGAGCAATCAAAAATTATAGATACGTTGGAGACGTATCAGTATGTTACTTGCCCACTATTCGATCGTCGGTATCATCATACCTAGTTCAATATCGTCACCGGCAAGTCTCTTTACTCGTTCTTTAATACATCATCTTGTGACTAACTCATCAGTCGTTTGCTTGCAAGGCTTATTACGATGTGTATTACTGAGAGGGCCTAGAGATACCTCTCTGACACTCGGAGTGACAAATCCTATTCTTGATCTATGCCAACACCACAAACACCTTTGGAGACACCTGTAAAGCATCTTTATAATCACCCAGTTCTGTTGTTTGATAGCATAGAAGGTGTTCCTCCGGTATTCGGGAGTTGCACAATCTCATAGTCATAGGAACATGTTTAAGTCATGAAGAAAGCAATAGCAGAAAAACTAAACGATCATATTGCTAAGCTAATGGATGGGTCTTGTCCATCACATCATTCTCATAATGATGTGATCCCGTTGATCAAATGACAACTCATGTCTATGGTTAGGAAACATAACCATCTTTGATTAACAAGCTAGTCTAGTAGAGGCATACTAGGGACACTCTGTTTTGTCTATGTATTCACACATGTATCAAGTTTTCGGTTAATACAATTCTAGCATGAATAAAAGACATATATCATGATATATATGGAAATATAAATAACATCTTTATTATTGCCTCTAGGGCATATTTCCTTCAGTCTCCCACTTGCAATAGAGTAAATAATCTAGAGTACACAATAATGATTCTAACACCCATGGAGTCTTGGTGCTGATCATGTTTTGCTCATGGAAGAGGCTTAGTCAATGGGTCTGCAACATTCAGATCTGTATGTATCTTGCAAATTTCTATGTCTCCCTCCTTGACTTGATCGCGGATGGAATTGAAGTGTCTCTTGATGTGCTTGGTTCTCTTGTCACTTCATTTCTTTGCTTGATCCATTTTGAACTTCTTCAAAACTTTGTCAAGGTATGTGCTTTGTGAAAGTCCAATCAAGCATCTTGATCTATCTCTATAGATCTTGATGCCCAATATATAAGCAGCTTCACCGAGGTCTTTCATTGAAAAACTCTTATTCAAGTATCCCTTTATGCTATCCAGAAATTCTATATCATTTCCAATCAACAATATGTCATCCACATATAATATCAGAAATGCTACAGAGCTCCCACTCACTTTCTTGTAAATACAGGCTTCTCCGAAAGTCTGTATAAAACCATATGCTTTGATCACTTCATCAAAGCGTATATTCCAACTCCGAGATGCTTGCACCAGTCCATAGATGGATCGCTCGAGCTTGCATACTTTGTTAGAACCTTTAGGATCGACAAAACCTTCTGGTTGCATCATATACAACTCTTCTTTGAGGTATCCATTAAGAAATGCAGTTTTGACATCCATTTGCCAGATTTCATAATCATGAAATGCGTTAATTGCTAACATGATTCGGACAGACTTAAGCATCGCTACGGGTGAGAAAGTCTCATCGTAGTCAACTCCTTGAATTTGTCGAAATCCTTTCGCAACAAGTCAAGCTTTGTAGACGGTAACATTACCCTCGGCGTCAGTCTTGCTCTTAAAAATCCATTTATTTTCAATGGCTTGCCGATCATCGGGCAAGTCAACCAAAGTCCACACTTTGTTCTCATACATGGATCCCATCTCAGATTTCATGGCCTCAAGCCATTTTGCGGAATCTAGGATCATCATCGCTTCCTCATAGTTCATAGGTTCATCATGGTCTAGTAACATGACTTCCAGAACCGGGTTACCGTACCACTCTAGCGCGGAACGCACTTTGGTTGACCTATGAGGTTCAGTAGTAACTTGATCTGAAGTCTCATGATCATCATCATTTGCTTCCTCACTTATTGGTGTAGGAATCACTGGAACTGATTTCCGTGATGAACTACTTTCCAATTCGGGAGAAGGTACAATTATCTCATCAAGTTCTACTTTCCTCCCACTCACTTCTTTAGAGAGAAACTCCTTCTCTAGAAAGGATCCATTCTTAGCAACGAATATCTTGCCTTCGGATCTGTGATAGAAGGTGTACCCAACAATTTCCTTTGGGTATCCTATGTAAACACATTTCTCCGACTTGGGTTCGAGCTTATCAGGTTGAAGCTTTTTCACATAAGCATCACAGCCCCAAACTTTAAGAAACGACAACTTGGGTTTCTTGCCAAACCGCAGTTCATAAGGCGTCGTCTCAACGGATTTAAATGGTGCCCTCACTACAAAAAAAGACAGATCCGTGACATTTTTGGCCGAACGAATTTTTTTCTGTCATACTTATGACACTTCCATGACGATAATTGTGACAAAACCCGGTATCATCATAGATGTGGTGGGGTCCTACTTCTATGACAAAAAATCATGACAGAAAATGGGCTTTTCGTCCTGGGCGGGCCGGAGATGCAGCTGCATGACATTCTTTGGGCCGTCCATGACGGAAAAAACCATGGTAGAAGCGAGAGCGAGGAAAATATCAGGGTGTTCCCGGTTACGGTGGGTGGTCGGGGCCGAGCGATGCGCGTTTTTCTCGTACACGCACACGCGTGGGTGCGAGGCGTTGGGCTCTAACTGAACCCGAGTGAGGCATTGGGCTCTAACTGAACCCGAGCGATTGCACTGCAGGCTATGCGTTACTGAACCCGAGCGATCGATCGATGGCTATTAACTGAACCCGATCGAGCGATTCCTTCGCTACTGCTGCTAACTGAAGCCGATCGATGCTGCCTCTGGATGAACAGTGAGCGTTGCGGGGGGGGGGGGGGGGGTTGGATGAACAATTCCCGATGGGGTGGATGAACAGGACCCCGTGGTGTTGCCTCTGGATGAACAGTACCCCGATCGATCGAGCCGGTTGGGGCTGGATGAATAGGACCCCGTGGAGGGCAGGATGAACAGTAGATGGTGGAGGGCTGGATGAATAGTAGCCCGTGGAGGGTGGTTGAACATGAGCCCGTGGAGAGGGCTGGTTGAACAGTAGCCGGTGGAGTAGCGCGCGGTGGAGGCTGGATGAACAGGAGCCCGTGGATGAACAGTCGCAGGTGGAGGCTAGAGGAGGTCGACGGTGGATGAACAGTAGCCCATGGAGGTTGGAGGGGGTCGACAGTGGCGATGAACAGTATCCTGTGGAGTCCCGTTTTGCGGTATGCCACACCCCTCCCGATGAACAGGACCCCCGTTTCGACCGTAGCACTCCAACACAAGTCCGTTTCCTTCGTTTTGCGGTACACCACACCCCTCCCGATCAACAGGACCCCGTTTCGACCGTAGGAGGTCCGTTTCCTCCGTTTTGCGGTACGCTAGACCCCTCCTGATGAACAGGATCCCGTTTCGAACGTGGCCAGTCGAACACAAGGCTGTTTCCTCTGTTCTGAGGTACGCCAGGCCTCGTTTCCATCGGCTATTCCGTCCAAGCCCTCCCGATGAACACGACGACGCATTCCGTTCTGACCCAGACGGTTGGCTCCCCATGAATATGACGATGCTGTTTCTCCGCTCCGACCCAGCCATGTACACAAGCCCTGGCCATACGTATGCGCGAGTAGGCGTTCGAGACCCTGCCCATATGTACGTACGTGGTCGTATTTCTTTCTTGCACAATGGCCGCTGTACGTACGTGTACATGGTACGTGCGCGCCTCTACATCGACCAGTATGTACGTACATGTTCGTGACCAGAATGACAACACTACGTACGCTTCGACCAGGTGGGTCCCGACTGTCAGGCACTTCCTTGCGTGTGAAGATGTAGCTGGTGGGTCCCAGCAGTCAGGGGGGCGAATCATTTTTTTTGTTTTTGCCCGGACGCACTTCCTTGCATGCAAAGATGTAGCTGGTGGGTCCCAGCAGTCAGGGGAAAACGTTTTCTTTGCGAAATATGGTGGCCCGTCCGGTGGGTCCCCGCAGTTAGGTGGAGGAATAATTATTTTGCATGTAATAAGGAGGAACTTCTTTGCTGCGGCCGTGGACCTAGCTGTCAGCCTCTCCACGTACAGTCCATGTCCGATGGAAGCCGTTCCTTGACCATGTTGACCACGCCGCACCGAGAGCACTAGGGCGATGGATGACGGCGAGGCCTAGGAAGGGGACGACGCAGAGCTGGGGAAGACGCGGCAGTGGATGCCCACACATAGAGGAGTACGAGAGTTCACTGGTTCGGCTGCGGTGTGAGGCTGCCGTCGCCGCAGAATAACAGGGGGTGTGGGTGAGTGGAGGGATGCCCTGGCCAGCGGTAGGAGTAGTAGGGGCGGTGAGGCCTGTGCGGCAACACAGCCGGCCACGGGAGGCATGTGCAGGCGGCACGACCGGCGCTGCTTTGGGCGGCTGAAACAAGAAGACCAGAGGTTGAAGAAGCACGACGGCCGTTGGATGGACATCGTACGGTCACTTCAGCTAGAATTGTTTATATTGACTAAGTTGACAAAGCCCTTGGTACGCGTCAACTTAGTAGGCCCACAGGTCAGCTTCCGAAACGGTGTGCCCCAGATATCAGGGAGAGGAATCATTTTTTGGGTGGGTGAAGCTAGAATATCCAAGATTGAAGAAGCACGGCATCCGTTGGATGGACATCCAACGACCATTGCTGCTAGAAGCGTGTGTTGACTATAAGTTGACAAAGCCTTGCATACGCATCAACTCTTTTTTTTGAGGGGACGCGTCAACTTAGTAAGGCCACAAGTGTGTCGCAGAGAACTTATATCCCATTTGAGATTTGTAAGAATGTGCAGCCAATTTTTGAATTCTAATGGAATTTACTACAGCCCATTTACAGTTTGTTAAAAGTACAGCCCATTTCAACCAACCGTTCAAAACAGAATTCAATAAAATTTCCCACATTTTGATGGGATCCGTAATATTTTTATCCCAAAATTTCTAGTCAGATTAAATATAATTTCAATATGAATTTATATTACATAAAAATCCAATGAAACATTGCGCTCGCAACAATTAACGAAATTAAAATTTTCAATATCCAAAAATAATATTTTATAAATTAATTACGTGTTTGGTGCACTTTTTATAGTTACTGCCCAGTTTTTATAATTACATCCCATTTATTATTTCTTGAAGCCCATTTTCTTGTTAAGTCTAATGCATCCCTCCTAGGAAAGATTTGCAGCCCAGCGGGGCGGAGAATAACAACTTGACCTTGCCTGGGTATTCTTAAAAAAATATAGCTGGGGTAGCCATTTTCAGTTTGAAAAACAATTAATATCTGGGCTGGATATCTGGCCTGGGCTAGACGGGCCACAACCCGCCCAGTTAATAGCTGCAGCGATGTTTTCGTTGTTGTTTAGAGGAGAAAAATGAATATTTGGGCTAAACATCACTCAAGAAAAACTCTGTAGTGCTCACACTTAAAAAACACAAATACTGCTCGAGCTGCTTGGTCTCGGCTGTCGGCCGCTTCTTGTGCAATTCTCTCGTTTATTGACTACATAGGTTGACAATGGTGTGGGACCCTTATGTCAGGAAACCAGGAGGAAGCAATTTTTTTTATTGTTTTATATACTAAAGGAGGCACTTGCGTACATGCGGCTATGGCCCTGGTGGGTCCCCATTGTCATCCTCTCCAAGTATAGTCATCTCCTCATCCTCATGTCCGTTGATCATGTTGACAACGCGAGAGGGCGACGCCACGATAAGCGCAACAACTCGAAGGACGACGGAGAGGGCCTCGTGGGCCCTACGGATGGTCTAATACAGCGCCCGCTGCTCATTCGGGAAGCCAGGATCATAGGGCCACATGTCCGCGACGGCATTGTCGTTCTCTTGTTCACCGGTGCTCGTTGAGGAGACGGAGGTTGCATCGCAGGTCCTCCTGCGCTGGTAGCTCTTCCGCCATTAGTGCGTCGAAGTGCGGCCACACCTGCTCTATGGTGAACATGGCATGAACCGGCTTGGATAGTGGCGCCGGCTCCTGGTCGGAAGCTACGTCCATCATCTGATTTTCATCGCTCAGCTCGGCGAGGTAGCTGGCGAGCCAGCATGTCCGGCTGCTGGACCGACCCGCTACCAAGCACGAGTCTGACTGCCCTGGCCCACCCAGACCACCTCCCTTGCCCCCGCGCGCTTTCCGCACGAAACGGTCAGCCCCGCGTGCCCTGCTTTTTCGGTGCATGCGATTGCTCCGCCTTCAAACCACACAAGTGTCGTCCGTCTGTCCTTCTACCGCCCACATTAATGATACGCGGTTGCTGAGGTGGCTACTCCGGCGCCACACGTCCGTCCCTCCGCCGCCCACCATTGCTATATAAACTGTTGCGCCGGCCATAGCCGCAGTCATCCGCATTCGTTCCTATTCTCCTGTCCACACCACTACTGCCCACCATGGCTTCCTCGCGCTCCAGTGCTCTTCAGGATGGGCAGACGACGTACCACAAGGAGATGGCAGCGATTGCTGCTGACTGGCTGGCCGGCAGGCAGCCGAAGGAAGACGACATCCCAATGGAGAACATGGTAGTCGATGATCCGGTGCCAACCCCCTCCTCCGCGCCATCCTCGCTGGTGCATTGCACCATGACCATCAGCGAGGCCCGTGCCCAATATATGGACACAGTGAGGTAGAAGCATGAGGAGCAGTTCCGGGAGGCTCAGGCCGACGCCGCCAACAACCACCATCTCCTCCAGGAGCACCTGCAGGCGGAGGAGCAGATCGCTGCGGAGCAGGATGCGCTGCCCGACTCGTACCGCTACGCCTACGAGGGCCGCCTCGAGCGCTAGCGGTACCACATGCGGGCGACGGAGGCTGCTGCCGCCTACAAAGAGGGCTATGAAGCGGGCGAGGCGCTGTTTGGCGAGACCGAGGACGAGGCAGAGGACAATGTTGGCTCCGACGAGTCCCCGCTCCGCTGGCGTCGACGAGGCCCTGCTCCGCCGAGGCCCCGCAGCACCAACAACGAGGCAGAGGACACCGCCGGCTCCGCCGAGGCCCTACCCTGCTGGCAATGAGGGGGAGGATTTCCCCCGCTCTACCGAGGTGCCACCCATCGGCAACGAGACAGAGGACATCGCCGGCTCCGCAGAGGCCCTGGCCCACTGCCAGCGAGGCCGCGCAACACAAAAAACGAGGAAGAGTAGAACACGGTAGGCCTCCACCGCTCGGGTCCAAGTAAGGTCACCGCTGCTACCCTCGGTTGAAGCCAAGCTAGGCGGGTTGACCACTGACGACCGGTTAGCTTCTTGGCGGCGACGTGGAGTCGGAGAGCTATGTTCGAGAAGGACGATGCTTCTACTTAACCGCTGGTGCAATTGGCTGACTGACACGTGGGCCCAATAGGTATCTGGGCCACATGTCAGTTACGCAACTGCACCTGCAGTTAAGTCACTGAAGCTTCTGTTCAGCTCAGCAGGACACAGGTGGGTAGCTTCGGTTAATTAATTATACCTCAAGCGCACCCCTTTTTAGTTGAAGAATGTATGAAATGTAATGAAATCCGGCATGTTTATATGAAATCCGACCGTGTATGAATGAATTTATTTCGATTAGTTCGAATTCTTGTATCACTGGTATTGGATAAACATGCAAAACAATACGTACTAGCATTATTCCCAGGGTGATCACCTCGTTTGTAGCGGTTTCACATGTACTCCCTCTGGTCCTTTCTAGTCTGCATACAAGTTTTGTCTGCAGTCAAAGTATCTCTACTTTAACCAATCTTATAGGAAAAAAGTATGCACTTTCACAATGTGCGAAGTAAAAAGGAACAGAAGGAGTACAAAGAGTTTGAGCAGCTTTTTAGCGTTCCTGTACATTGCAATCAAACACACAGGCCCGACAATTCATAGAGAACATTCAAAACAATCAATGATTATGCATCTCAGCTATTCACATGTCAGAGCCAATATTTACTTCACAACTAAAGAATAAGGAAAAAATGGATCGACGCTGCTGACAGCAAAGGGCGTCCCATTCGAAAATATCAAACGCATGTCTTCTTGCTAAAATCAATGAGCAAAATTTGACAAGGTATTCCCATTCCAAAATATCAAATGCCTACGATTGTGGAATGGGCAGGGTTTGCCATCAGTTCGGACATTGACATGGCACCTCATGCTAAATAAACCAGCTGTTCTTTTTGTGCAGTTCCACCAAAATCAACCAAATTCACGTGTAGCTTGTATGATTTCGCCCTTATATGTTGGAACACCTTGAACTTATTGGCACCTCCTTTATTGTGGTGGAAATGAATGATTCGATGTATTCATGAACATTTTGTGCAGTTCCCATTGAAATCAAGCTGAGCACCTTGTTTGCACAAATACAAAAAAAGTGATTAGTATAAAGCAAACTGTACTATGAATTGATAGTTTAAACAGGCACCTACATGGTCCATGTAGAGCACATTTTTCAAAAAATGGAACTCATCGGAAAGAATCCTAAAACAACATTGTACTCGTGCATCAGAGCATGAAAATGGAGATTTGTCAGTCCTTCTGAGCTGAAGTTAGTTTGGTCTTGTGGGGGGTAATGTAACCATCCTTGAACTGCTCCTTCTGATGAGAAGATAGACAGGGCTTCTTCATCCTGGCATAATCAGAACTAGTCACTTCACGTACTCCATATTCTTCTTCAGAGGAGGATGATCCTGTTGTGCAAAGACAAGAGGATAACTAAATGCTAGCATCCCTATTTTCTCGAAAAAAGGAAAGGAAATATTTAAAACAACACAGATGAAGCACTTCTCAAGGACAATACCACTTTTTGATGATAGTATCTAAATAGTAGCACAACACCAATAGAGATGACAAAGCTCAATCATATGGATGAAATCAGTGGGCGAGTACCAACCTTTGTCAGGAGGCTTATTGTGTAGAGCATACAGATGAAGCACTTCTTCGGAACCATCTGTTGCTATCTACTGTGATGGCCATGCTTACTATATACTCATCGATTAGATTAATGTTTCCAACATCTTCTTGTGCAGTTCCACTAAAATATATGGTATCTTCAAAGAAGATCCCTGTTTGCACAAGTAGAGATAATTACGTATTACATTAAGAGTGGCATCAAATCAGTGGCAAAACAATTGATCGTTCCAGCCATAGCAATAAATTAAGATGCAAAACTATATCATTACTTGTGTCATCATAGTTCCAGTGCTTCATTACAGCACCAGGAGTTGATTTTTGTTTTTCTTCCACTTGTTCTTCCCCTTCATCACTTGGTTCAATAACAGACAAGCTTCGCCTTCAATGTAAGATTTGGCATGTCAATTAGGTTGCACAAGTATAACACTAAACAATGACATTAATTTTCTGTTGAAAGTGGCACAATACATGCCAACAGTTTTGAATATCCTTATCTTACCTCAATGGGATATTGCAGTGCACATACAGATTGGAACTCTTGTCTCCATTTGTGCAGTTCACTAAAATCAAGCAACATTACCATACAAGTAGCACAACATATGAAAGTACACTGCAGAATCATGTGAAAGAAGGCTAGTACTGACCTCTGATGACGCAGAATTCAAACAACTCACAAGAAGAAGATCTGAACCAAATTTGCCAACACGGATAGGAAGTAAGATCTCCTCTTGTGTAGTTCCACTAAGATCAAGCAATAAACCAACATGATCGGTGTGACATTTTGGTTGAACTGCACAAAACACTCTTAAAACAATAGTGTTTTGTGTAGTGCAACAAAAGGTCACAATGGCAACGAGGTGAAGTAGATAACCCTGTTTACATAGAGGTGCAAAGGAAACAACTAGTGGTCAATAATGATGGATGACACAGAAGCCAACAAAAAGAAGCATCTACCTTACCTAAATGGGAAATAAAGCAAGACAATAGCATTTCTCAAACGGTGGCATTGATTAATATTAATAGAGAGATTATATTAACAATAAAATTTGTTAAACATGTAATTTGCTTTTAACTGTGGCATCGCATCAATTTTCCAGCGGCATTATTAGAGGGTGCTTATTACAGGGACATTTTGGTGGAGGGACTAAAAAAACTCCGTGTTAGTCCCATCTAAACCAAACAGGAGGGACTTTTAGGGACTAAAAGTGGGCATTTGGGACTAAAGAAAGAAGACCCCGAGGGAGAGTCTTTTTGGGACTTTTTCCAACAGTTGCCCCTGCCACGCATCGCACCTTGTCTCTATTAGTTCATTACTAAGGGTAACATGGTCTTTCAGCATGTCATTTAATAACCTCTAGTCCATGTTTAGTCCCTAAAACCAAGCAGGTAGGGACTAGGGAGTTTATAACCAAACAGGGCCTTAGATTAACAACAGCTAAAGAGTTGCACGGGACAATGGACGCACCAGCACCATGTGCATCTACCGATATACTGGGGTGATGCATAGTCTGTTGCAATAAAGAACAGACAACCAAGGAGCATATTTGTGTTGGTCCCAGTTTTGTTATCTTTGGACACCTTCCCTATGTGAGCGCAACAAATCTAGTCCTGCTCAAACTCTACAACCTTGTCCCCCAAAACAAAAGATCAGTTCGTTACAGATGTGCGTACTGCGTTTGTCACTGTTTTCCCTTTTTGACCAACGTAGGTTCTTGATACGTCTCTGTCGTATCTACTTTTTCAAACACTTTTGCCCTTGTTTTGGACTCTAACTTGCATGATTTGAATGGAACTAACACGGACTGACGCTGTTTTCAGCAGAATTGCCATGGTGTTATTTATGTGCAGAAACAAAAGTTCTCAGAATGACCTGAAACTCCAGGAGAGTATTTTTGGAAATAATAAAAATACTGGCAAAGAATCAAGGCCAGGGGCCCATGCCCTAGCCACGAGGATGGGGGGCGTGCTTGCCCCCTGGGCGCGCCCCCTGCCTTATGGGCCCCCTGGAGCTCCACCGACCTCAACCTTGACTCCATATATTCATGTTCGGGGAGAAAAAATGAAGGAGAAGGATTCATTGCGTTTTATGATACGGAGCCGCCGCCAAGCCCTAAACTCTCACGAGAGGGCTGATCTGGAGTCCGTTCGGGGTTCCGGAGATGGGAATCCGTCACCATCGTCATCATCAACCTTCCTCCATCACCAATTTCATGATGCTCACCGCCGTGCGTGAGTAATTCCATCGTAGGCTTGCTGGACGGTGATGGGTTGGATGAGATTTATCATGTAATCGAGTTAGTTTTGTTAGGGTTTGATCCCTAGTATCCATTATGTTCTGTGATTGATGTTGCTATTACTTTGCTGTGCTTAATGCTTGTCACTAGGGCCCGAGTGCCATGATTTCAGATCTAAACCTATTATGTTTTCATGAATATATGTGAGTTCTTGATCCTATCTTGCAAGTCTACAGTCACCTACTATGTGTTATGATCCGGCAACCTCGAAGTGACAATAATCGGGACGACTCCCTATGATGACCGTAGTTTGAGGAGTCCATGTATTCACCATGTGTTAATGCTTTGGTCCGGTACTCTATTAAAAGCAGGCCTTAATATCCCTTAGTTTCCGCTAGGACCCCGCTGCCATGGGAGGGTAGGACAAAAGATGTCATGCAAGTTCTTTTCCATAAGCACGCATGACTATATTCGGAATACATGCCCACATTACATTGATGAATTGGAGCTAGTTCTGTGTCACCCTAGGTTATGATTGTTACATGATGAGCCGCATCCTGCATAATTCTCTATCACCGATCCATTGCCTACGAGCTTTCCATATATTGTTCTTCGCTTATTTACTTTTCCGTTACTATTGTTATCATCACTACAAAACACCAAAAATATTACTTTTGCTATCGTTACCTTTTGCTACCGTTACCAGTACTATCATATTACTTTGTTACTAAACACTTTGCTGCAGATATTAAGTTATCCATGTGTGGTTAAATTAACAACTCAGCTGCTAATACTTGAGAATATTCTTTGGCTCCCTTGTGTCGAATCAATAAATTTGGATTGAATACTCTACCCTCGAAAACTGTTGCGATCCCCTATACTTGTGGGTTATAAGTGCTGGATAGCCAGTCTGTACTAGTACTTTCCCCACTTCCTTTCCTCTGTGAACCACGTCCTAGATTTATTCTATACAACTTTCCCCACTACTTTCCCCCATTCCTGTCCTCTTTGCACCACGTCTTAGATTCATGCGATACAACTTTCCCCACTACTTTCCCCCTCCCTTTCCTTTTTGAACCACATCCTAGATTCATGCTATACAACTTTTCCCACTACTTTCCCCCATTCCCTTCCTCTTTGAACCACGTCCTACATTCATGGTATACAACTTTCCCCACTACTTTCCTGTTTGATCCAACACCTAGATTCGAGTGCAGAAGTGGAAAAAGCCCACATGCAGCTAGAGCAATGCATGTGGAATAAGTAAATTATACCTTGAGGTTCTTGGGGTGTGGTTCGGTGGGCGACCGGAGGCCATTCGACCCAGACTACGTATGACAGCGAAGAAGAAGGGGTCGGAGGCCCTCCCGCGCCACCGCTGGGTGAAAGTGAATAGCTGCGCCGGTAGTGGATTCCCTCCTCGCTCGCCGATGGTGACATCGTTAAGCCTCCTTCCCTTCCCGGCGGACGGATCCTGCCGGCTCTTTGACCAACAGTGAGGGGCGAAAGAGAGGCCAACGAAGTCTTGTTTAGATCTGGAGAGGGTGAGAGAGTGTGAAGAGAGCAACTACAAGCAGACCTGCAGTGAGGGGAAGAGAGAGGTCAACGAAGTCTTGTTTAGATCTGGAGAGGGTGAGAGAGTGTAAAGAGAGCAACTACAAGCGCTGAGGCTCCAACATGTATATATATACTAGAGAGAGTGTGAAGAGTGCAAACCCTAGAAAACAAGCACCGAGGCTGCAACTTATACGTGATGAGCTGATTATACGGTCACTACGAGATCATATAGCTCCGTATCCATCCATTTTGACCAGTAGTACGGTACCTCTCTCCATGTAGTACGTTGGGTCCCACCAGTCAGAGGGTGAAACAACAAATTAATAAGAAACGTTAAAAGCGCCAGTGGTGTATCTTACCTCACACATCTCACTACTGCTTGGGAACACTATCCAATTGATGCCTCTGTCCGCTCACGTACTATTTTAAGTGAATTCTTATTATAACATGCACACAATTGTGGGCACTTGTATTCGACCTAAGTCAGTGTGCCACTGTATCTCGTATGACTCCCTCCGTCTAGGTGTAATAAGTCATGTTAGAAGGTGCAGCGGGACCAAGGTGCAAGCAGATTGGAGGAGAAGGTGTCGATGTACAAAAACAGGGGTGCATCTTTGTACCCCTTTTCCCTGTGCATGGGCAGTCAGAGCCACGCCCACGTCCTCACCAAGCGGAACGAGGGAGGTGAGCCAAGGTAAGATTGAAGCCCAAGACAATCAAAGTGATACGTCTCCAACGTATCTATAATTTTTGATTGCTCCATGCTATATTATCTACTGTTTTGGACATTATTGGGCTTTATTATCCACTTTTATATTACTTTCGGGACTAACCTATTAACCGGAGGCCCAGCCCAGAATTGCTGTTTTTTGCCTGTTTTAGGGTTTCGAAGAAAAGGAATATCAAACGGAGTCCAAACGGAATGAAACCTTCGGGAACGTGATTTTCTCAACGAACAAGACCAGGGAGACTTGGACCCTACGTCAAGAAAGGAAACAGGAGGCCACGATGTAGGGGGCGCGCCCACCCCCACCAGGCGCGCCCTCCACCCTCGTGGGCCCCCTGTTGCTCCACCAACGTACTCCTTCCTCCTATATATACCTACGTACCCCCGCAAACGATCAGATACGGAGACAAAACCCTAATTCCACCGCCGCAACTTTCTGTATCCACGAGATCCCATCTTGGGGCCTGTTCCGGAGCTCCGCCGGAGGGGGCATCGATCACGGAGGGCTTCTACATCAACACCACAGCCTCTCCGATGAAGTGTGAGTAGTTTACCTTAGACCTACAGGTCCATAGTTAGTAGCTAGATGGCTTCTTCTCTCTTTTTGGATCTCAATACAATGTTCTCCCCCTCTCTTGTGGAGAACTATTCGATGTAATCTTCTTTTTGTGGTGTGTTTGTTGAGACCGATGAATTGTGGGTTTATGATCAAGTCTGTCTATGAATAATATTTGAATCTTCTCTGAATTCTTTTATGTATGATTGGTTATCTTTGCAAGTCTCTTTGAATTATCAGTTTGGTTTGGCCTACTAGATTGATCTTTCTTGTAATGGGAGAAGTGCTTAGCTTTGGGTTCAATCTTGCGGTGTCCTTTCCTGGTGACAGTAAGGGCAGCAAGGCACGTATTGTATTGTTGCCATCGAGGATAACAAGATGTGGTTTTCTTCATATTGCATGAGTCTATCCCTCTACATCATGTCATCTTGCTTAAGGTGTTACTCTGTTTTTAACTTAATACTCTAGATGCATGCTGGATAGAGGTCGATGAGTGGAGTAATAGTAGTAGATGAAGGCAGGACTCGGTCTACTTGTCTCGGACGTGATGCCTATATACATGATCATACCTAGATATTCTCATAAGTATGCTCAATTCTGTCAATTGCTCAACAGTAATTTGTTCACCCACCGTAGAATACTTATGCTCTTGAGAGAAGCCACTAGTGAAACCTATGGCCCCTGGGTCTATCTTTATCATATTAATCTCCTACCACTTAGTTATTTCCTTTACTTTTTACTTTGCATCTTTATCACAAAAATACCAAAAATATTATCGTATCATATCTATCAGGATCTCACTCTCGTAAGTGGCCTTCTGGGATTGACAACCTCTATTTGCGTTGGTTGTGAGGATTTATTTGTTTTGTGCAGGTACGAGGGACTCGCACGTAGCCTCCTACTGGATTGTTACCTTGGTTTTCAAAAACTGAGGGAAATACTTACGCTACTTTGCTGCATCATCCCTTCCTCTTCGGGGAAAACCAACGCAGTGCTCAAGAGGTAGCAAGAAGAATTTCTGGCACCGTTGCCGGGAAGGCCTACGCAAAAGTCAACATACCAAGTACCCATCGCATACCCTTATCTCCCGCATTACATTATTTGCCATTTGCCACTCATTTTCCTCTCCACCCCCCACTTCACCCTTGCCGTCTTATTCTCTCTCTCTCTCTATCCTCCCTCTCTTTCTCTATTTGTCTCTTTTTGCCCGCTTGCTTTTTGTTTGCTTGTGTGTTAGTTTGCTTGCTTGTCACGATGGCTCAAGATAATACTAAATTGTGTGACTTCACCAATAACAACAACAATGATTTTGTTAGCACTCCGATTGCTCCTCTTACCGATGCTGAATCTTGTGAAATTAATACTGCTTTGCTGAATCTTGTCATCAAAGATCCGTTTTCCAGCCTTCCTAGTGAAGATGCCGCTACCCATCTAAATAGCTTCGTTGATTTGTGTGACATGCAAAATAAGAAAGATGTGGATAATGATATTGTTAAATTGAAGCTATTTCCTTTTTCGCTTAGAAATCATGCTAAAGCTTGGTTTTTGTCTTTGCCTAAAAATAGGATTGATTCATGGAACAAGTGCAAAGATGCTTTTATCTCTAAGTATTTTCCTCCCGCTAAGATCATCTCTCTTAGAAACGATATTATGAATTTTAAGCAACTTCATCATGAACATGTTGCACAAGCTTGGGAGAGAGTGAAATTAATTATACGTAATTGCCCTACTCATGGTTTAAATTTGTGGATGATTGTTTAAATTTTTTATGCCAGATTGAATTTTGCTTCTAGAAATCTTTTAGATTCGGCCACGGGAGGCACTTTTATGTAAATCACTTTAGGAGAAGCTACTAAACTCCTAGATAATATTATGGTTAATTATTCTCAATGGCACACTGAAAGATCTACTAATAAAAAGGTGCATGCGATAGAAGAAATTAATGTTTTGAGTGGAAAGATGGATGAACTTATGAAATTATTTGCTAATAAGAGTGTTTCTTCTGATCCTAATGATATGCACTTGTCTACTTTGATTGAGAATAATAATGAATCTATGGATGTGAATTTTGTTGGTAGGAACAATTTTGGTAACAACGCGTATAGAGGAAATTTCAATCCTAGGCCTTATCCTAGTAATCCCTCTAATAATTATGGTAATTCCTACAACAATTCTTATGGAAATTATAATAAGATGCCCTCTGATTTTTAATGTAATATTAAAGAATTTATTACATCGCAAAAGAATTTTAATGCTATGATTGAAGAAAAATTGCTTAAGATTGATGATTGGGCTAGGAACGTTGATATAATTTCTCTTGATGTTGATTCTTTGAAACTTAGATCTATTCCACCTAAGCATGATATCAATGAGTCTCTCAAAGCCATGAGAATTTCCATTGATGAGTGCAAAGAAAGAACCGCTAGGATGTGTGCTAAGAAAGATGCCTATATAAGAGCGTGTTCTTCTAGTTCCTATGAAAATAAAGATGAAGATCTAAAAGTTATTGATGTGTCCCCTATTAAATCTTTGTTTTGCAATATGAACCTTGATAATGATGGGACTGAATATGATCCACCTTTACCTAGAAGGCGTTCCAAGAATTCGGAATTTGTTGATCTTGATGCTAAATTTGATAAAAGTGGGATTGAAGAAATTAAAGCCCTAGATGTTGCTAAATCCACTATTATGGATTTCAAGGAATTTAACTATTAGCATTGCTCTTTGATTGATTGTATTTCCTTGTTGCAATCCATGCTAAATTCTCCTCATGCTTATAGTCAAAATAAAGCGTTTACTAAACTTATCGTTGATGCCTTGATGCAATCTTATGAAGAAAAACTTGAATTGGAAGTTTCTATCCCTAGAAAACTTTATGATGAGTGGGAACCAACTATTAAAATTAAAATTAAAGATCATGAATGCTATGCTTTATGTGATTTGGGTGCTAGTGTTTCCACGATTCCAAAGGCTTTGTGTGATTTGTTAGGTTTTCGTGATTTTGATGATTGCTCTTTAAACTTGCACCTTGCGGATTCCACTATTAAGAAACCTATGGGAAGAATTAATGATGTTCTTATTGTTGCAAATAGGAATTATGTGCTTGTAGATTTTATTGTTCTTGACATAGATTGCAATCCTTCATGTCCTATTATTCTTGGTAGACCTTTCCTTAGAACGATTGGTGCAATTATTGATATGAAGGAAGGAAATATTAGATTCCAATTTCCATTAAGGAAAGGCATGGAACACTTTCCTAGAAAGAAAATTAAATTACCTTATGAATATATTATGAGAGCCACTTATGGATTGCCTACCAAAGATAGCAATTCCTAGATCTATTCTTGCTTGTTATGCCTAGCTAGGGGCGTTAAACGATAGCGCTTGTTGGGAGGCAACCCAATTTTATTTTTATTCCTTGCTTTTTGCTACTGTTCAGTAATGAATAATTTATCTATCCTATGTTTTGGTTGTGTTTTTTGTGTTTAATTAGTGTTTGTTCCAAGTAGAACCGTTGGGAAGACTTGGGGAAAGTCTTGTTGAACTTGCTGTAAAAAACAGAAACTTTAGCGCTCACGAGAACTGCTGTCATTTTTATTTGGAAATTGATATTTAGTTAATTATTTTTTCATATGATTAATAGATAAATTCCTCACGTCCAGAAATTTATTTTAGAATTTTTGGGGTTCCAGATCTTGCGCTAGCTACAAATTACTACAGACTGTTCTGTTTTTGACAGATGCTGTTTTTCTTGTGTTATTTGCTTATTTTGATGAATCTATGGCTAGTAAAATAGTTTATGAACCATAGAGAAGTTGGAATACAGTAGGTATAACACCAATATAAATAAAGAATGAGTTCATTACAGTACCTTGAACTGGTCTTTTATTTTCTTTCGCTAACGGAGCTCACGAGATTTTCTACTTTAAGTTTTGTGTTGTGAAGTTTTCAAGTTTTGGGTAAAGATTTGATGGATTATGGAACAAGGAGTGGCAAGAGCCTAGGCTTGGGGATGCCCATGGCACCCCCAAGATAATGCAAGGACACCTAAAAGCCAAAGCTTGGGGATGCCCCGGAAGGCATCCCCTCTTTCATCTACTTCTATCGGTAACTTTACTTGGGGCTATATTTTTATTCGCCACATGATATGTGTTTTGCTTGGAGCGTCTTGTATGATTTGAGTCTTTGCTTGTTAGTTTACCACAATCATCCTTGCTGTACACACCTTTTGAGAGATCCATACATGATTTGGAATTTGTTAGAATACTCTATGTGCTTCGCTTATATCTTTTGAGTTATATAGTTTTGTTCTAGTACTTCACTTATATCTTTTAGACCACGGTGGTGGATTTGTTTTATAGAAACTATTGATCTCTCATGCTTCACCTAGATTATTTTGAGAGTCTTAATAGCATGGTAATTTTTTTAAAATCCTAATATGCTTGGTATACAAGATTAATAATAAAACTTCCTTATGAGTGTGTTGAATGCTATGATAAGTTTGATACTTGATAATTGTCTTAGATATAAAGATGGTGATATTAAAGTTGTGATAGTTGAGTAGTTGTGAATTTGAGAAATACTTGTGTTGAAGTTTGTGATTCCCGTAGCATGCACGTATGGTGAACCATTATGTGATGAAGTCGGAGCATGATTTATTTTTTGATTGTCTTCCTTATGAGTGGCGGTCGGGGACGAGCGATGGGCTTTTCCTACCAATCTACCCCCCTAGGAGCATGAGCGTAATACTTTGCTTTGATAACTTGTAGATTTTTGCAATAAGTATATGAGTTCTTTATGACTAATGTTGAGTCCATGGATTATACGCACTCTCACCCTTCCACTTATGCTAGCCTCTCTAATACCGCGCACCTTTCGCTGGTATCATACACCCACCATATACCTTCCTCAAAACAGCCACCATACCTACCTATTATGGCATTTCCATAGCCATTCCGAGATATATTGCCATGCAACTTTCCACCGTTCCGTTTATTATGACACACTCCATCATTGTCATATTGCTTAGCATGATCATGTAGTTGACATTTTATTTGTGGCAAAGCCACCATTCATAATTCTTTCATACATGTCACTCATGCATCATTGCATATCCCGGTACACCGCCGGAGGCATTCACATAGAGTCATATTTTGTTCTAAGTATCGAGTTGTAAGAAAAATAAAAGTGTGATGATCATCAGTATTAGAGCATTGTCCCAGTGAGGAAATGATGATGGAGACTATGATTCCCCCACAAGTCAGGATGAGAATCCGGACGAAAAATAAAAGAGGCAAAAGAAGCCCAAATAAAAAAATAGAAAGAAAAGAGGCCAGAAAAAAGAAGAGAAAAGGCCCAAATAAAAAAATGAGAGAAAAAGAGAGAAGGGACAATGTTACTATCTTTTTACCACACTTGTGCTTCAAAGTAGCACCATGATCTTCATAGTAGAGAGTCTCTCATGTTATCATTTTCATATACTAGTGGGAATCTTTCATTATAGAACTTGGCTAGTATATTCCAATGATGAGCTTCCTCAAATTGCCCTAGGTCTTCATGAGCAAGCAAGTTGGATGCACACCCACTTAGTTTCTTTTTGAGCTTTCATATACTTATAGCTCTAGTGCATCCATTGCATGGCAATCCCTACTCACTCACATTGATATATATTGATGGGCATCTCCATAGCCCGTTGATACGCCTAGTTGATGTGAGACTATCTTCTCCCTTTTTGTCTTCTCCACAACCACCACTCTATTCCACCTATAGTGCTATATCCATGGCTCACGCTCATGTATTGCGTGAAGATTGAAAAAGTTTTGAGAATGTCAAAAGTATGAAACAATTTCTTGGCTTGTCATCGGGGTTGTGCATGATTTAAATATTTTGTGGGGTGAAGATAGAGCATAGCCAGACTATATGATTTTGTAGGGATAACTTTCTTTAGCCATGTTATTTTGAGAAGACATAATTGCTTTGTTAGTATGCTTGAAGTATTATTATTTTTTATGTCAATATGAACTTTTCTCTTGAATCTTTCAGATCTGAATATTCATACCACAATTAAGAAGAATTACATTAAAATTATGCCAAGTAGCACCCCGCATCAAAAATTCTGTTTTTATCATTTACCTACTCAAGGACGAGTAGGAGTTAAGCTTGGGGATGCTTGATACGTCTCCAACGTATCTATAATTTTTTATTTCTCCATGCTATATTATCTACTATTTTTGACATTATTGGGCTTTATTATCCACTTTTATATTATTTTTGGGACTAACCTATTAACCGGAGGCCCAACCCAGAATTGCTGTTTTTTGCCTGTTTTAGGGTTTCAAAGAAAAGGAATATCAAACGAAGTCCAAACGGAATGAAACCTTCGAGAACGTGATTTTCTCAACGAACAAGACCAGGGAGACTTGGACCCTATGTCAAGAAAGGAAACAGGAGGCCACGAGGCAGGGGGGCGCACCCACCCCCACCAGGCGCGCCCTCCACCCTCGTGGGCCCCCCGTTGCTCCACCGACGTACTCCTTCCTCCTATATATACCTACGTACCCCCAAACGATCAGATACGGAGCCAAAAACCAAATTCCACTGCCGCAACTTTTTGTATCCACGAGATCCCATCTTGGGGCCTATTCCGGAGCTCTGCCGGAGGGGGCATCGATCACGGAGGGCTTCTACACCAACACAATAGCCTCTCCAATGAAGTGTGAGTAGTTTACCTCCGGCCTACGGGTCCATAGTTAGTATCTACATGGCTTCTTCTCTCTTTTTGGATCTCAATACAATGTTCTCCCACTCTCTTGTGGAGAACCATTCGATGTAATCTTCTTTTTGCGGTGTGTTTGTTGAGATCGATGAATTGTGGGTTTATGATCAAGTCTATCTATGAATAACATTTGAATCTTCTCTAAATTCTTTTATGTATGATTGGTTATCTTTGCAAGTCTCTTCGAATTATCAGTTTGGTTTGGCCTACTAGATTGATCTCTCTTGCAATGGGAGAAGTGCTTAGCTTTGGGTTCAATCTTGCGGTGTCCTTTCCCGGTGACAGTAAGGGCAGCAAGGCACGTAGTATTGTTGCCATCGAGGATAACAAGATGGGGTTTTCTTCATATTGCATGACTCTATCCCTCTACATCATGTCATCTTGCTTAAGGTGTTACTCTGTTTTTAACTTAATACTCTAGATGCATGCTGGATAGTGGTCGATGAGTGGAGTAATAGTAGTAGATGCAGGCAAGAGTCGGTCTACTTGTCTCGGACGTGATGCCTATATACATTATCATACCTAGATATTCTCATAACTATGCTCAATTCTGTCAACTGCTCAACAGTAATTTGTTCACCCACCGTAGAATACTTATTCTCTCGAGAGAAGCCACTAGTGAAACCTATGGCCCCCGGGTCTATCTTTGTCATATTGATCTCCTACTACTTAGTTATTTCCTTTGCTATTTCCTTCGCCATTATTTTACTTTGCATCTTTATCATAAAAATACCAAAAATATTATCTTATCATATCTATCAGATCTCACTCTCGTAAGTGGCCTTATAGGGATTGACAACCCCTATTTCCGTTGGTTGCAAGGATTTATTTGTTTTGTGTAGGTATGAGGGACTCGCGCATAGCTTCCTACTGGATTGATACCTTGGTTCTCAAAAACTGAGGGAAATACTTATGCTACTTTGCTGCATCATCCCTTCCTCTTCAGGGAAAACTAACGCAGTGCTCAAGAGGTAGCACAAAGCATCGCCAACGCCAAGACCACAAGGAGCAGGGGGACAAAGCAAGTTCCCCCGGCAAGACCCTTGCCGGGTGGCCTCAGTGGCCCCGGCAAGCCTCTCGCCGGGACAGCTCGCCCCGCACCAATAGTGCGATCCACCCTTAAGCCCACGGCCCCCAGTGCCATCATCAGTATGGGGCCAGGGCTCGGGAAGGCACCCCTGTGGTGGCCTGTAGATCTTTGTGCAGACATATTGAAGATCAGATTAGAAGATGATGATTCTCGGCAAGATCCTTGCTGGGGACGACAACACGCCACGACGAGACCCTTGCCGGGCCACCCGGCAAGGCCCTCGCCAAAGACGCCGGCAAGGCCACCGCCAAGCCCATGTCAACCAAGCTTCCACTACCGTTCACATGCAGCTGCCAGCCCAACCAGCTGGGCGGGCACCTGCGTGGCAACATGCAGCTCCTAGGCCAACTCATCAAGCGCCTGCGTGGCGGCATGTAGATCTTCGTGAAGGCTCCACCAGCGCACCAACTCTATTGCCTGCCTGCCTACATGGCACCGCACGCATCCCTGACCGAGGCGCGTGTCGAAGCGAGGAGGAGCGGCGACAGACGGGACGGGCCTCACCCCCGTCCCCGATAAAGCAAGAGGACACCTAAGCGATGCATTAAATGCACCTTGTCCTGTAATACGAGGGATAACCTCGTGCCACTGTAGACCTTTCCACCTCCTGTGTGCCACTATGGCAACCCCTTTTTCCTATACAAGGAGGCCCGAGGCGACGAGGATGAGGATTCAGCTCTTTGGAACCACACGCTGACCACAGCTAGTTCGAGAGCTCAAGAACTCTCAGAAATACACCCACCAAAGCACGACTAGGGTTTTACGCATCCTCGCGGCCCGAACCTGGGTAAACGATCCTTGTGCGGTCTACTAGCCCTGCTCTCCTCACAACCCTGCGCCCCGGCAACCGTAGTAGGGACTCTTGTGATCCCATAGGTGTCGTTCCACACCGACATCCTTGGCGCGCCAGGTAGGGGGCGCAATTGTGAGAATATGGTCTAGTAGTTAGCCTAGCAGTTCTTCGTCGCCATGGCCCCTAAGAAGAGGATGGCCACGACGGTCGATTCGTTGGGAGCTGAATGACCCGTGCCGATGTGGACGAGCAGCGGACCGGTCGCAGACAGGACCCGACCCGCGGCCTGCGAGCACCAGCATCGCCCAGGCAATCGGAGCCTGGCGAGCGGCGTTGTTCGTGCACCAAACGACCAGATACATGTCACGGAATCCAAGGACGTAGTTGGGCCCCCCGCAGGCGGCGCGGGACCCTCCAGGGGCGTCGCTGTGCCGACTCCGGGCGGCGCGGCGACCTCCAGGACGCCTACACCGGCGACCACCGCGCGTTCTTCCCATGGTGTGCACGCCGAGCAGCGTCACCATGATGGTGACCCTGGGCACCACCGCGGGAAGAGCCCTGTGGGCAATCGACAAAATGAGGGGGTTCAGCACGCTCGCCGAAGCGCTGGTGAAAATGGCACAGAGCCCCTGGGTCGTGACGGAGCTCCTTCTAATGTAGTTAGAAGTCGAAGCGCGCCGTGATCCACGCAGCTGTCGCCGCCGCCCACGCCAGCGGAAGCTTTGACATGCGCACAGCTGCTCCTCGACTTCCCTCCTGCTACGGAGAAGCTTGACGAGTGGAGGGCCACCATCCGGAGCCTCGTCGCCGTCGCAAACAAAGACGATCCGCGACCGGCGGGGCCCTCGGGCCGATTCTCCACCGAGCCACCACATGTTGGCGCTGGGAGGACCGGGGGAGCTGCGGCCATGGTGCACTCTCATCCTCCTCGCCAGCCACCACGGGCATCGGCCCGTCGCGATGACGCTTGTGATAACATCTCCATAGTGTCGTCTGACCCGCGGACCCTCCGCGACCAGCGCCAGGTCCTTCGGGAGCGAGCTCACAAAGACGCTCGAACCACCGTCGAGCACCGACACGAAAGGCGCCACCAGTCGGACAAGCGGGCAGGACCCGCTATGGACCACCCGGCACCGGGGGCCCCCGGCGGCCTACCTTACGAGGTGGGCTGCCCGGCTTTTACCCGTGGGCGGAGGCAGTTCCAGTGGCCATCCCACCACACGTTCAAGCCCAACGTCAGTGAGAAGTACACCGGCAAGACCCATCCGTCCGAGTTCCTCAGCATCTACACCATCGTGATGTAGGCCGCTGGGGCTCGCGACTACAAGGTGCTTGCCAACTATTTCCCGTTGGCGTTCAAGCCTAATGTGATGTCTTGGTTGATGCACTTGCCGATGGATTCCATTTCTTCCTGGTCAGATCTATGCCATGAGTTCGTTGGCGCCTTCACAGGAGGCCACCAAGCTCATGGCCAGGCCAGTGATCTGCATATCATTCCCCAGAGGGAAGGGGAGACCCTGCACAAGTACATCCAGAGATTTAGTCGGGTGCAGTACAACATCCCCGACGTTCATCCCGCCGCTGTGATTAGCGCGTTCCACCAGAACGTACGCAATCGCAAAATGCGCGAGGAGCTGGCGATGACCAAGGTTAAGGATGTGGCCGAGCTCTACGTTCTGGACGATAGGTGCGCCCGGGCTGAAGAGGGAAGGAAGTACCCCGGCGAAGACGCTGGCGCAGAAACCGACTCTACTGATGAAGACGCCACCACTCTGACGAAGAAGTGCCGACGTCGCAACAGGAAACCCAAAGGCAAGTCCGTGCTTTCCGTTGAGGGATCTGACGATACTGGTGCCGGCAAGAAGGTCAAGGCAGACGCCCCCGATAAGGAGATTGCCGGGTGCGCCGCCTGCCGGGCCCTGGTGGCTACCGACAAGCCAGGAAGCTCTGGCAAGCAATACTGCAAGATCCACCGCACGAAGGGCCACGACCTCCAGAACTACCGACAAGTCGAGCTTCTTGCTGAGAAGCAAAAGGCTGAGTATGAAAGGTGGGACAAGGAGAAGGACCAGGACGGTGCTGAGGGATCCGGCAAGAAGCGTGGTGGTCAAGGATGCTGCCCCGGCAAGGACAACCGGCAAGAGAGGCCCGCCCGGGGCCGCAACAAGAAACAAGAAGATGACGATCACGACGAGCATGACGAGTCTGGTGAACAAGGGTTCCAAAAGGCTATGGAGGCCATGTGAGATTACAGCAGCAGAGCTGTCGTACGACGCTCAGAAGCCGCTGAAGTGGTCCAGCACGCCCCTCATCTTTGATGCCGAGGACCACCCTGACCGCACTACCGCGGTCGGGTGTTTGCCATTGTTGGTCTCGCCAACAATACGCAACCTCAGGGTGAACAAGATGTTGGTTGACGGCGGGGCCGGCCTGAACCTGATCTCGCCTATCGTGATCAAAAGGTTGCAAATCCCTGATGGAGACCTCGAGGAAACAGGCACGTTTCAAGGGGTCAATCCGGGGAGGAGCCAGCCAAAGGGAAAGGTCACACTGCCCATAACATTTGGAGGGGAGTTGAACTACATGACGGAGAGGATTGTCTTCGACATGGCCGAGATCCCCTTGCCCTACAACGGGATCCTCGGCCGCCCAGCATTGGCCAAGTTCATGGCGGCATCACACTACGCCTACAACATGCTAAAGATGCCCGGGCCACTGACCATCATCTCTGTCCCCTCCGACAAGAAGGACACGCTGATCTGCACCGACCAACTCTATCGGGAAGCAGTTGCAGCAGCTGCCGTCAAGGCACCTGCTCCTGCAGCTGACGGCTCGGGAGGGAAAAAGGGGCCTAGCAAGACCTCTCGCACCCACTCCGGCAAGCGCACCTCCTCAGAGTGTTGTGCTACCGTTGAGGACGTGCCAGAGAGCTCTACTGACAAGAGCAAGAGATCCAGAGCCGAGCCACCGCAGACCAAGAAGGTGCCCGTCGGGGAGGATGGCACGGGAGGGGCCTTCATCATAGGCTCCACCCTCGACAGCAAATAGGAAGGCGTGCTTGTCACCTTCCTGCGGGAAAATGTCGATGTGTTTGCATGGCAAGCGTCCGACATCCCCGGTGTTCCCAGGGAGGTGATTGAGCATGACCTAGCTGTCTGTCCCCACGCGCGGCCCGTCAAGGAGAAGGTCTGAAAGCAGGCTCTGGAAAGGCAGGAGTTCATCACTGAGGAGATCCGAAAGTTGGAAGCGGCAGGTTTGGTGAGAGGGGTGCTCCACCCGACGTGGTTGGCCAATCAAGTAGTGGTGCGCAAGGCGAATGGGAAGTGGACGCTGTGTATTGATTACACAGATATTAATAAGGCTTGCCCTAAGGACTCCTTCCCGTTGCCTCGCATCGACCAGATTGTTTACTCCACGGCCGGGTGTGATCTGTTATCATTCCTCGATGCCTACTCAGGCTACCATCAAATCTTCATGACAAGAGAGGATGAAGAGAAGACGACATTCATCACCCCATGTGGTACGTATTGCTTTTTACGGATGCCTTTCGGGTTGAAGAGTGCCAGCTCAACGTTTGCAAGAGCAGTCCAAATTGGTTTTAAACCTCAGCTCCATAGAAATATGGAGGCCTACATGGATGACATAGTGGTCAAAACCAAGGACGGGCCAACTCTTGTGCAAGATCTGGAAGAGACATTTGCTAACCTGCGCAAGATCAACCTCAAGCTGAACCCTGAGAAGTGCGTCTTCAGCGTTCTGTCCGGCAAGCTTCTCAGATTCTTTGTGTCGCAGCGTGGGATCGAGGCAAACCCAGACAAGATCAAGGCTATTGAGAAGATCGAGGCGCCCAAGCGGATCAAGGATGTGCGTCGGCTCACCGGCTGCGTTGCCGCCATGAGCCGGTACATCTCCAAGTCCGCCGAGCGCGCCCTTCCCTTCTTCAAAATCTTGAAGAAGGCATGCCCAATAGAGTGGACACCAGAAGCCAAGGCAGCACTGCAGGATCTGAAGAAATACCTTTCCTCCATGCCGATACTGGTTGTGCCTAAACCACAAGAGCCGTTGCTGCTGTATCTGGCGGCGACGAATCAAGTGGTCAGCGCCACACTGGTGGCACAGAGGGAGGTCGACGAGGAGGCGGCAATGGCGGCAGAACCAGCGGATGGCAAGTTGAAGATTCCCCCGGCAGGGCCTGGTGCCGACAAGGCGCAGCCCCCAGCGGAGTCTGGTGCCACCAAGGCAATGCATGCGCAGTCGAGTGAAGTGGTGCCAAAGAAGAAGATGATGCAGCGCCCGGTTTACTTTGTCAGCTCCCTCTTGTAGGGGGCTAGGTTGAGGTATTCCAGCGTGCAAAAATTTCTCTTCGGCCTCCTTATGGCCTCAAGGAAGCTGCATCACTACTTCCAGGCCCACGAGATCACTGTCGTGACCAGCCTCCCATTGCAACGGACATTGCACAACCCGGACACAACCGGAAGGATTGTGGAATGGGCTTGGAGCTGTCAAGTTTCGGTTTAAAGATTGAAAGTACCTTGACAATTCATATCAGAGTCTTGGCGGAATTCATCGCAGAATGGACCTCGATGCCCGATGAAGAAATCCAGGAGACCACTCTCCCCGACAAGGAAGCAGACAGCGACTGGATCATGTACTTTGATGGGGCTTTCTCGCTGCAAGGCGCTGGTTCCGTTGTGCTACTCATTGCACCCACCGGAGAACACCTCAAGTACGTGATCCAGATGCACTTCCCCAGGGAGATGTCCACCAACAACACCGCCGAGTACGAGGGATTGCCTCACTAGTAGAAAAAGGGTCAAACGTGAAGCACATTAGTGCCGGTTTGTAAAAAAACCGGCACTAATGTGATCAATAGTGCTGGTTCGAATGGCTATGCATTAGTGCCGGTTCGTAATGAACCTTTAGTACCGGTTCATGCCACGAACCGATACTAAAGGGGTGGTGGCAGGCTGGCATCCGGCCAAGGCCCCACGAGCCCCTTTAGTGACGGTTTGTGACACAAACCGGTACTAAAGGTCTAACCTATAGTACCGGTTTGTGTCACCAACCGACACTACAGAGTCTTAACCTATAGTCCCGGTTGAAGACACAAACCGGCACTATAGGGTAATTTTCAAACTCTACCACCCCCCCCGTGTATCGCCATTTCAGTTTTGAAAAAATCAAAAGAAAATGATAAAAAATTCAAAAAATAAAATCCTTAAATTTGGACATGTTTTGCAAAAAGTGTAGGGAAAATGTAAAACGGCTATAAATTTTGCATACGATGTCAGAAAAAAACGTATAATATATCAAAAAATTCAGCACGAAAATCCGCATCCGATGGAGACTGCCTACGGCCTGTTTGCAATTTTTTAGAATCCTCAAATTCCAAAAGGAAAAAAAGATATGGTCAAATTTATTTTTTTAATTTTTTTGTTAAATCTGGTCAAACTACTTATTCAAGAAGTATTAATGTTACTACATAATTATTCAAGAATATTAGTGTTACTAAATAATTATTTCAATTTTTTTGAATTTTGGTCAAATCTGGTCAAACTATGGTCAAACTGTGGTCAAACTATGGTCAAACTGTGGTCAAACTATGGTCAAACTTATTCAAGAAATATTAGTGTTACTAAATAATTACTGTTTTTAGAATAATAGTTTCAAACTCAAATAGTGAAATGTGTGACTTCATGCTCAAGCTAAAGTCCTGAGGGTTAATAGGATTGGCATCTTACTATTGTCAGGAAAACAACAAGTGCAGACTTGGAAACGAAGGAGAATAGAACCCGAAAGTTAAACATGCTCGGGCTGGAGTAGTGAGGGTTAGATGATTTGGAATGAGTGATCCACACTTGAGCAGTTAAGAGAGGTGATTAGAGACTAAATCACCAAATAATTCAGAAAAATTTAAAATCAATTTTTTTCCAAAATTTTCAAAAAAAAACCTTAACACCAACCGGTACTAAAGGTCCCCCATACCAGGGCGCGAGCTCACGCCACGTGGTGGCACTTTAGCGCCGGTTCGTGACGAACCTGTACTAAAGGGGGGGGGGCTTTAGTGCCCACCAATTAGTGCCGGTTATGGAACCGACACTAAAGGCCCTTACGAATCGGTTTTAAAGCTCCATTTTCTACTAGTGCTTGCCGGTCTCAGGATCGCTGCAGACCTTGGGGTTAAGAAGCTCATCGTCAGGGGCGACTCGCAGCTCGTTGTCAGGCAGGTCAACATGGATTATCAGAGCCCATTGATGGAAGCATACGTAGATGAGGTGAGGAAGCTGGAGGAACGCTTTGACGGTATCCAGGAGGAGCACGTCCCCCGAGCGGAGAACGACATCGCTGATTACCTGTCAATGCATGCCGCATTCAAGCTACCTGTGGAACTAGGTACCTTTTTGCTCCGGTTAACTCAACCATCTGTCGAACCATCAGCGGGGCAGAACAAGCGGAGGAAATCAGGTCCCGGCAAGTACTTTCCTACCGAGCCCCTTGGGGCTGCCGGCAAGGGTGCTGCCGCAGACGCTGAGCCTACCCAAGAGCGACTGGCTCCGATAGGGCGTCAAGCCCTGGCCATAGAGACAACCGCTCTCATGGCGGAAGAAATGCCTTTGGTCCTTGCTATCGAGCCCCAGACTCCGGCATGGGCACAGCATACCGTCCACTTCCTCCAAACAGGGGAGCTTCCTGAGGAGCAGGGAGAAGCAGAGAAAGTAGCCCGTCGGTCCGCCCTGTACCAGTTCGTCGATGACGTCCTGTACCGGAGGAGGCCAAACGGTGTGAAACTCAATTGCATCCCCCGGGAGGAAGGACTAGAGCTGTTGGCGAAGATACATGGAGGCATATGTGGCTCCCACATAGGGTCAAGGGCCCTTGCCGGGAAGGCATTCCAGCAAGGTTTCTTCTGGCCCACCGCCCTCCAGGATGCGACGGCACTAGTAACCAAGTGTGGAGCGTGCCAGTTCCATTCAAAGAAGCTCCATCAGCCGGCTCAAGCCCTTCAAACAATCCCTCTCTCCTTGCCATTCTCGGTCTGGGGGCTCGATATACTGGGACCTTTCCCCCGTGATGTCGGGGGCTTTGAGTACTTGTACATTGCAATCGACAAGTTCACAAAGTGGCCGAAACTGGAAGCAGTGAGGAAGGTGACTGCTCAGTCAACTGTCAAGTTCTTCAAAGGACTGGTCTGCCATTTTGGTGTGCCAAACAGAGTCATCACCGACAACGGCACGCAGTTCACAAGCCACACCTTCATGCAGTACATCCAAGACCTCGGCAGCAAGGTCTGTTTTGCTTCCGTGGCACATCCACGGAGCAACGGCCAAGCGGAGAGGGCAAATGATGAAGTGTTGCGAGGCCTGAGAATGAAGACCTTTGACAAGCTGCACAAGAGTGTAAGGCGCTGGATTGTTGAGTTGCCGGTGGTTCTTTGATCGATCAGGACGACACCAAATCGAGCCACCGGCCAGCCACCTTTTTCCTTGGTATACGGGGCAGAAGCAGTTCTCCCCATGGAACTCATATATAGGTCACCTCGAGTGCTTGCTTATGATGAGCTTGAGCAAGAGCCGTTGCGCCAAGATGACGCGACGCTCCTTGAGGAAGATCGTCTTCGGGCGGCTGTGAGAGCGGCACGCTACCAACAAGCCTTGCGCCGCTATCATAGCCGCAAGGTTCATGCCCGAAGCCTTGAGGAAGGCAACCTTGTTCTTCGGCGCGTTTAGTCGGCCAAGAACTCCAACAAGTTGACGCCGAAGAGGGAAGGCCCTTATTGGGTAATGCGAGTCACCAGGTCTGGCGCAGTCCGCCTGGAGACCGAAGATGCCGTCCCAGTGAGCAACTCCTGGAACATCGAGCATCTTCGCAAGTTTTACCCATAAGGCGCAGCTTGCCAGGCCTCCCGGCAAGCCACCTTTTGTACAAGCTTTGCCGACAACGCATGTGACCCTTTGTACAAAGCCAGGCGCAGACCCTGAGCATAAATAAGTGAAGCGCTGGCGCCCTAAGTTATAGCATGCATGCTAGGTCGAGTCTCTTCCTTGGTTAGGGTTGATAGTGCTTAGCGGCGACTAACCCCTAGCCCAGAGGTTGAGTGAGCGTCTGTCTGTTCCTTTTCTATCCTCCTTTGGTTCGCGGGGCTCATGAGCACTTCTGCTGAGCTACTCGGAAAGAAGGAAACGGACCGGTGCCCTGACCCCGGCAAGCCAGAGTTGCCGGGGGCTGCAAGCACAAGGATCCAATCGTGGCAAGATGAGATTGCCAAGGGCTGTGGATCCAGATAAGTCTTTTATCTGCATTTTGGAACCGAACTGGGGCATGGGAAACCTCGTTTTTATCTCTAGGCTGCCGTGCTCCCCTTTTTCCTATACCTAGGCATTATTTCCCGGGTCCGGATTTGGTCCTAGCCGCGGTGGCAAGGAGGTGGGACGAGGAGCCTAAAGCCCACCTCATCCCTGCCTCCGCCAAGAGCGCAAGAACGGTCGAATGGAGTGGGGGGACGGCAAGGCCTGTTGCCGGGCGAAAAACGTTTATCTTAAAACAATAACAAGGATTCACTCCTTGTCGCGGAATTTACCCGCGAATGAAAACCCCGGCAAGCATCCCTTTTTCATTAAAAAAATCCCATACTGGTACATTTCATGCGAGATGAAAAACATGAGCAAGGGGATTACAAGTTTTAATTTAACAAAGGCCCGCAGGCTACAAACTAAAAAAGAGATAAGATGCCCGTAATCCCTTTCTTGTCCCTCTCCTCAGGAGGCAGCTCAAGGAGGCAAAATGGCAAAAGGGGCGCCTAGGCGAGTTACGAGCAGCAGAAAGCACCAAGAGAACATCTCGGTGGCCACCCACTGGTGGGCCGGTGATGATGGTGCCGGGAAAGGAGCTGGAAGACGAGGCGGCAGGACCGACAATATGTGATGAAGGCGTCGGTGCCCGTGTACTATGAGTTGACGGCCTTGCGGCCCGCCCTCTTCCTCTTCCGCGGCCTCCCGACGCTAGCCGCCCAAGGAAACAGCCCCGCAAGCTTCAAGGAGCTGGCCCTGCCCCGGCCGGCTTCTGCCGAAGGAGCGACCAGGTGCAGATGCTGCTACTGCCGCACCCGCCCAGGTGCGGGGCGTCCGACGCCTAGTCGGACTCGTCGCTGCTGTCCGACCCGCTGTCCTCCTCGTCGCTCCCACTCGAGGACGAGATTCCATCGTCAGAATCTCCATCAGAGGAGCTCTCCACGCAGCATTTCAAACGAGTTCCAAAATCCCCGAAGACCTTGACGGAGAGCAGGCCATCCTCCATTAACTTGAAGTAGAGGACGAGCCCCGCCGTCAGGCTGTGGATGCGGGCGAACGTCTTCCATCCACAGTGGAGATACATGGCTTGAGGAGCCGGGAAGTCGACGTCGACCCGTGTGCCCCCATTCCCGCAACCCCTCATGTGCAACCTGAGGGTCTGGGGCGGGGCACGCTCCATCACCCGAGCGAACGGAGTGGGGAGACGAAGACGACGACGCGGGGGCCAGCGGAGCCTGATGAAGAACTCGCAAGGCTGGTCTTCAACGTGGCCCTCCATCGGGAGGGCATCATTGGCAAGGGCGAGGCCGGCGCATTGCCCCGTCCTCCTCTTCCCCGAGCGCTACGGCCCCTGCCCCGGCCTCCCCCCTCCCCCTTCCCCTCGTGGTCGGTTCCACCACCACAGGTTCAGAAGGGGGAGGGACACGCTGCCGAGCGGCGACCCTCGCCGCCACCGTCGAAGGACCAGGATTCCCTTTCTCCATGGCGGGTGAGAGGAAGGAGCAGAAGCAGAGAGAGATAGAAGATGGAGGAATGCGGGGTGCCATCTCCCCCTTTCTCCTCCTTATAAAGGAATGGGGTTGAGGCTCGGCCGCCCCGCTCGGCCAATCCAGACACCGGAGGCGCGGGGAACCAGGACCGACCCGCCGCCCAACCAGCGGCGGCCCAGTTTCTCGCCTCCACCATTTGCCACCACAAGGACGTGTGGCAGACGTGCGGAACCGAGGGGACGGGTGAGGCGACCTCTCCCCACCCCGTGATCGTGGGGAGTGGACGCCTTGAAGACCGCACCCCGACCCCGCTCAGTAAATGAGCCACGCCTCCACGCCTCCCTCTTTTTACGGGGAAGACGCGAGCCTCCTCTTTACTGCGATATGACGCATGCGTGTGGAAACCGCCCCACGCATGCCGCTCACGTCACGCACACCCCTCCACGCCGCACCACGCGCGCGGGTCGTGGGAGGAGGAACGCGCGAAGAATCCTACCACGGTAAAAACTGTCCCACCTGCCCGCGCACCGTTTTGGGCCTGGCCCAACAACATGTTGCGCTGATGTGTGGCCCAGGCTCGGGGGCTCCTGTCGGTGTACAAAAATAGGGGTGCATCTTTGTACCCCTTTTCCTTGTGCATGGGTAGTCAGAGCCGCGCCCACGGCCTCACCAAGCGGAACGAGGGAGGTGAGCCAAGGTAAGATCGAAGCCCAAGACAATCAAAGCAACGCCAAGGCCATGACCACAAGGAGCAGGGGGACGAAGCAAGTTCCCCTGGCAAGACCCTTGCCGGGTGGCCTCAGTGGCCCCGGCAAGACTCTTATCGGGACAGCTCGCCCCGCACCAACAGTGCGAGCCACCCTTGATCCCACGGTCCCCAGTGCCATCATCAGCGTGGGGCCAGGGCTCGGGTAGGCACCCTTGTGGTGGCCTGTAGATATTTGTGAAGACACATTCAAGATCAGATTAGAAGACGATGATTCTCTGCAAGATCCTTGCCGGGGACGACAACACGCCACGGCGAGACCCTTGTTGGGCCACCCGGTAAGGCCCTTGACAAAGACGCCGGCAAGGCCACCACCAAGACCACGTCAACCAAGCTTCCACCACCGTTCACATGCAGCTACCAGCCCAACCAGCTGCGCGTGCACCTGCGTGGCAACATGCAGCTCCCAGGCCAACTCATTAAGCGCCTGCATGGCGGCATGCAGATCTTCGTGAAGGCTCCACCACCGCACCAACTCAGCTGCATGCCTGCCTACATGGCACCTCATGCATCCCTAGCCGAGGCGCGTGTCAAAGCAAGAAGGAGCGGCGATGGACGGGACGGGCCTCGCCCCCGTCCCCAATAAAGCAAAAGGACACCTAAGCGATGTATTAAATGCACGTTGTCCTGTAATACGAGGGATAACCTAATGCCACCGTAGACCTTTCCACCTCCTGTGTGCCACTGTGGCAACCACTTTTTCCTATAAAAAGAGGCCCGAGGCGACGAGGATGGGGATTCGGCTCTTTGGAACCACACGCTGACCACAGCTAGTTCGAGAGCTCAAGAACTCTCAGAAATACACCCACCAAAGCAGGACTAGGGTTTTACGCATCCTCGCGGCCCGAACCTGGGTAAACGACCCTTGTGCTGTCTACTAGCCCTGCTCTCCTCGCAACCTTGCGCCCCGGCAACCGTAGTATGGACTCTTGTGATCCCATAGGTGTCGTTCTACACCGACAAAAGTAGAAACTTAACCGGTCATTCCTCCAATCAAAGCCCTAATTCCAGTCTCTAAACGCAACAATTAATCGAAACAACTAAGAGATGCTGTTTTAGCTACCATGCAGGGCCACGTATTAACTCGCATGCAAACCAACTTTGATTTTTGATAACCCACAAGTATAGGGGATCGCAACAGTTTTCGATAAGTAAGAGTGTCAAACCCAACGAGGAGCTAAAGGCAGAACACATATTCCCTCAAGTTCTATCGACCACCGATACAACTCTACGCACGCTTGATGTTTGCTTTACCTAGAACAAGTATGAAACTAGAAGTACTTTGTAGGTGTTGTTGGATAGGTTTGCAAGATAACAAATATTACGTAAATAAAAAATAGAGGTTGTTTAGGTAAAGACACAACTAAGTTAGTTTTAGTAAAGAGCTTTTTGTTACGAGAAAGTTATTTTTCCCTAGGCAATCGATAACTAGACCGGTAATCATTATTGCAATTTTATATGAGGGAGAGGCATAAGCTAACATACTTTCTCTACTTGGATCCTATGCACTTATGATTGGAACTCTAGCAAGCATACGCAACTACTAAAGATCATTAAGGTAAAACCCAACCATAGCATTAAAGCATCAAGTCCTCTTTATCCCATACGGAACAACCCCCTTACTCGGGTTTGTGTTTCAGTCACTCACGCAACCCACTATAAGCGAATCATGAACGTATTGCAACACCCTACAGGGGGATCCCTCATGCTTGCGCGACATGGAGAGAACCATAGGACAGCACCAATAACAAAACATGGAACTCAAGCCAATCTTGATCATCAAATAGCCCATAGGACAAAATGAATCTACTCAAACATCATAGGATAGCCATACATCATTGGGAAATAATATATAGCATTGAGCACCATGTTTAAGTAGAGATTACAGCGGGTAAGAGAGAGGTTACACCGCTGCATAGAGGGGGGAAGAGTTGGTGATGATGGCGGTGAAGTTGTTGGTGAAGATTGCGGTGATGATGATGGCCATGGCAGCCTTTCGGCGCCACCGGAAGAGAAGGGGAGAGGGGGACCCTTCGTCTTCTTCTTCCTTGACCTCCTCCCTAGATGGGAGAAGGGTTTCCCCTCTGGTCCTTGGCCTCCATGGCGTGGGAGGGGCGAGAGCCCCTCCGAGATTGGATCTGTCTCTCTGCCTCTCTCTGTTTTTGCACTCTCAGGTTCTACCCTTTCACCGTTTCTTATATTCCCGGAGATCCGTAACTCCGATTGGGATGAAATTTTAACACGATCTCTCCGGATATTAGCTTTCTTGCGGAGAAAGAAGGGCATAAACCGCCTTACGGGGTGGCCACGAGGGTCAGGGGCGCTCCCCCTGCCTCATGCCCCCCTCGGGCATTGTCTCGCGTGGATTTTTCTTCCCAAAAATCATATATATTCCAAAAAAATATCCGTTAGTTTTTATCCCGTTTGGACTCCGTTTGATATGGAAATTTTGCGAAACAAAAAACATGCAACAAACAGGAGCTGGCACTGGGCACTGGATCAATATGTTAGTCCCAAAAATAGTATAAAAAGTTGCCAAAAGTATATGAAAGTTGTAGAATATTGGCATGGAACAATAAAAAATTATAGATACGACGGAGACGTATCAGCATCACCAAGCTTAATTCCTTCTCGTGCTCGAGTAGGTAAATGACAAAAAAAGATAATTTTTGATGTGGAATGCTACCTAGCATAATGTTGATCACATATCTAATCATGGCATGAATATTAAGACATGAGTGATTCAAAGCAATAGTCTATCATTTGACATAAAAAATAATACTTCAAGCCTACTAATAAGGCAATCATGTCTTTTCAAAATAACATGGCCAAAGAAAGTTATCCCTACAAAATCATATAGTTTGGCTATGCTCCATCTTCACCACACAAAATATTCAAATCATGCACATCCCTGATGACAAGCCAAGCAATTGTTTCATACTTTTGACGTTCTCAAACGTTTTCAACTTTCACGTAATACATGAGCGTGAGCCATGGACATAGCACTATAGGTGGAATAGAATGGTGGTTGTGGAGAAGACAAAAAGGAGAAGATAGTCTCACATCAATTAGGCGTATCAATGGGCTATGGAGACGCCCATCAATAGATATCAATGTGAGTGAGTAGGGATTGCCATGCGGATGCACTAAGAGCTATAAGTGTATGAAAGCTCAAACTGAAAACTAAGTGGGTGTGCATCCAACTTGCTTGCTCATGAAGACCTTGGGCATTTGAGGAAGCCCATCATCAGAATATACAAGCCAGGTTCTATAATGAAAATTCCCACTTGTATATGAAAGTGATAACTCAAGAGTCTCTCTATAAGAAGAACATGGTGCTACTTTGAAGCAAAAGTGTGGTAAAAGTACAGTAACATTGCCCCTTCTCTCTTTTTCCCTCATTTTTTTTGTTTTTTGGTGGGATTCTTTGGCCTCTTTTTTTATTTGGGCCTCTTTGGCCTCTTTTATTTACTTTTAAAGTCCGGAGTCTCATCCCGACTTGTGGGGGAATCATAGTCTCCATCATCCTTTCCTCACTGGGGCAATGCTCTAATAACGATGATAATCACACTTTTATTTATGTACAACTCAATATTACAACTCGATACTAGAACAAAGATATGACTCTATATGAATGCCTCCGGCGGTGTACCGGTATGTGCAATGATCTAGCGTAGCAATGACGTCAAAAAATGGACAAGCCATGAAAACATCATGCTAGCTATCTTACGATCATGCAAAGCAATATGACAATGAATGCTCAAGTCATGTATATGATGATGATGGAAGTTGCAAGGCAATATATCTCAGAATGGTTATGGAAATGCCATAATAGGTAGGTATGGTGGCTGTTTTGAGGAAGGTATATGGTGGGTTTATGGTACCGGTGAAAGTTGCGCGGTACTAGAGAGGCTAGCAATGGTGGAAGGGTGAGAGTGCGTATAATCCATGGACTCAACATTAGTCATAAAGAACTCACATACTTATTGCAAAAGTCTATTAGCTATCGAAGCAAAGTACTACACACATTCTCCTAGGGGGGTAGATTGGTAGGAAAAGATCATCACTTGTCCCCGACCGCCACTCATAAGGAAGACAATCAATAAATAAATCATGCTCCGACTTCATCACATAACGGTTCACCATACGTGCATGCTACGGGAATCACAAACCTCATCACAAGTATTTCTATTAATCCACAACTACCCACTAGCATGACTCTAATATCACCATCTTTATATCGCAAAACTATTGCAAGGAATCAAACATATCATATTCAATGATCTACAAGTTTTATGTCGGACTTTATGACTAACCATGTGAATGACCAGTTCCTGTCATCTATCTAAATAGATATAAGTGAAGCAAGAGAGTTTAATTCTTTCTACAAAAGATATGCCCGTGCTCTAACAAATATAAGTGAAGCAAAAGAGCATTCTACAAATGGAGGTTTTCTATGTAAGGAGAAACAGGCAATCTAAACTTCAAATGATATAAGTGAAGCACATGAAGTATTCTATAAAGCCATACTTAAAAAGATATAAGTGAAGTGCATAGAGCATTCTATAAATCAACCCAGGACTATCTCATACCAGCATGGTGCATAAAAGTAAAATGAAAACAAATTCAAAAGACGCTCCAAGATTGCACATATCGCATGAACGAAACGAATCCGAAAACATACTGATACTTGTTGAAGAAAGAGGGGATGCCTTCTGGGGCATCCCCAAGCTTAGACGCTTGAGTCTCCTTGAATATTTACTTGGGGTGCCTCGGGTATCCCCAAGCTTGAGCTCTTCCCTCTCTTACTTCTTCTCACATCGAGACCTTCTCGATCATCGAACACTTCATCCACACAAAACTTCAACGGAAAACTCGGTAAGATCCGTTAGTATAATAAAGCAAATCACTACTCTAAGTACTGTTGCAAACCAATTCATATTTTGTTTTTGAATTATGTATATTGTAATACAACTTTTCCATGGCTTAATCCACTGATATAAATCGATAGTTTCATCAAAACAAGCAAACTATGCATCAAAAACAGAATCTGTCTAAAACAGAACAGTCTGTAATAATCTGAACATTCACCATACTTCTGATACTTCAACAATTCTTCCAAAATTAGGAAAAATAAAAATTTGTATAGAAAGACAGTGCAAAAAGAATCAGAACCATTTGATGTTCCAGTAAGAAATGTAAAATCGAGCACTACAGCCAAAGTTTCTGTCGTACACCGCACAAACCAACAAGCAAAGTAAACATCCTAAAGGCAAACCTTGGCACATTATTTTTATAATACAATGGAATTGTACAAGGGGATAATTATTTTTTTTGAAAAGTTTCTGTAATCAAGATTCACAAAGTTTCCGTGAGCATGAACAAAGTTCAAGGCTAGCTCCCACTTCAACAATGCTCGTCTTTCTCACTTTCGCTTTCCTTTTTGAAAAAGTTTTGGGTTCCCCTCTTTATTTTTGTTGTTTTTGAACTATATAAAAGAAATCAACAGAAGTAAATGACTCTCTAAAACTTCTAGGTTGTCTCCCTCGCAACACTTTCTTTAAAGCCATCATGCTAGGCATATAGTGCTCAAGTAGTGAATCCATGCGGATCCCAAGGTATATCAAAGCCAATTTTAATTAACAATGATTTGTAATTTAGTAGTGAGCACAAAGTAACATATATCATGCAACAACGAAGTCTAACTCTCTTCCTATGCATCGGCATGTCATAAAAGAACAATTCATGCACACAAAGTAAAGGCCAATGCATAGTATAAACACTTTCTTGCAATTTTATCGTGTGGGAAACATAGAGAGGTAGAGATATACTTCCTCTCTCATAATAATTGCAAGTAGGAGCAGCAAGCACATGCATATTATATCTATCAAAATCATCATGTGTAGTATTAAAAGGCAACCCATCAATATAATCCTTAATAAGCACAAACTTCTCCGATATAGTGTAGTTGGAGAATTCAAAAAGATAATAGGACTATCATGTGTGGGTGCAATAGCAACAATTTCATGTTTAACATAAGGAACTATAGCAAGTTCATCTCCATAAGCATAATTCATATTGGCATCTTGGCCACAAGCATAGCAATCATCATCAAATAGGGATATTTCAAAAGAATCAACGGGATCATAGCAATTATCATAGCATTCATCCTTAGGTAAGTATGGAGGGAAATTAAACAATGTATGAGTGGAAGAGTTACTCTCATTAGAAGGTGGGCACGGGTGATCAATCCGCTCTTCCTCCTTTTTTTATTCGCTCTCCTCCTCATCTTTTTCATCCAATGAGCTCACAGTTTCATCAATTTCTTCTTCCATAGACTCCTGCCAAATATTAGTCCCTTCTGGGACAGCGAAGACTTTCTCAATAAACGCATCAATATCGGAATTGTATTCATAATTCTCATAACAATATTTAAGGATAGCTAAATTTTCAGGTCTGTAGACAACATCATAAAGATTTTCATATTCTTTAACATAGATTCAATTTCATAAGCACCCATAAAAGCAACAAATTCTTCTATTTGTTCCACATCATAGTAGTCATATATACCTCTAGCATAAGAAGCCAAAGTTTCATTATCATTAAATTCACATGAAAAGGGAAGGTGTGGAGATTTCATCCTAGAGCAACAAGTATAATCATATCTCAAGCATAGTTGCCTAGCATACCAATATAACATATAAATTTGATCCCATAATAGTTTCCCTTTTTGAGTCAAGCGATAATCCCTAAAGTATTCACGTTGATCCAACGTGTCTCTTATTACCAAATTGAATGGGGTTTTCTCTGGATTATCAAAGTAGTACATAATATCTGTCACATAACAAGCATCAAGGGTTTTAGGAGGTTCCTCATCTTCATGAGCAGCAAGTACACCTAATTTTTTTGGTATTTCGTGTTCCATATCAATAACTAAAGATAAAGAACAACTAAGAACAACAAATAAAAATTACTTAGTGATAAAGCAAACAAGCACACACAAGAATATTCACCCCACGCTATTGCTCCCTGGTAACGGTGCCAGAAAAATGTCTTTGTAACCCACAAGTATAGGGGATCACAACAGTTTCCGATAAGTAAGAGTGTCGAACCCAACGAGGAGCTAAAGGCAGAACAAATATTCCCTCAAGTTCTATCGACCACCGATACAACTCTACGCGCGCTTGATGTTTGCTTTACCTAGAACAAGTATGAAACTAGAATTACTTTGTAGGTGTTGTTGGATAGGTTTGCAAGATAATAAAGATTACATAAATAAAAACTAGGGGCTGTTTAGGTAAAGACACAACTAAGTTAGTTTTAGTAAAGAGCTTTTTGTTACGAGAAAGTTATTTGTCCCTAGGCAATCGATAACTAGACCATAATCATTATTCCAATTTTATATGAGGGAGAGGCATAAGCTAACATACTTTCTCTACTTGGATCATATGCACTTATGATTAGAACTCTAGCAAGCATCCGCAACTACTAAAGATCATTAAGGTAAAACCCAACCATAGCATTAAAGCATCAAGTCCTCTTTATCCCATACGCAACAACCCCCTTACTCGGGTTTGTGTTTCAGTTACTCACGCAACCCACTATAAGCGAATCATGAACGTATTGCAACACCCTACAGTGGGGATCCCTCATGCTTGCGCGACACGGAGAGCACCATAGGAAAACAACAATAATAAAACATGCAACTCAAACCAATCTTGATCATCAAATAGCCCATAGGACAAAACGGATCTACTCAAACATCTTAGGATAGCCATACATCATTGGGAAATAATATATAGCGTTGAGCACCATGTTTAAGTAGAGATTACAGCGGGTAAGAGAGAGGTTACACCACTGCATAGAGGGGGGAAGAGTTGTTGATGATGGCGGTGAAGTTGTTGGTGAAGATTGCGGTGATGATGATGGCAACTGCAGCGTTTCGGCGCCACCGGAAGAGAAGGGGAGAGGGGGCCCCTTCGACTTCTTCTTCCTTGACCTCCTCCCTAGATGGGAGAAGGGTTTCCCCTCTCTTCTTTGGCCTCCATGGCGTGGGAGGGGTGAGAGCCCCTCCGAGATTGGATCTGTCTCTCTGTCTCTCTCTATTTCTGTGCTCTCAGATTCTACCCTTTCACCGTTTCTTATATTCCCGGAGATCCATAACTCCGATTGGGCTGAAATTTTAACACGATCTCTATCCGGATATTAGCTTTCTTGCGGAAAAATAAGGGCATCAAGCGCCTTACGGGGAGGACACGAGGGTCAGGGGTGCGCCTGCCCCCCTGGGGCGCGCCCCCTGCCTCGTGGCCCCCTCGGGCATCGTCTCACGTGGATTTTTCTTCCAAAAAATCGTATATATTCCAAAAAAAAACTCCGTCAGTTTTTATCCCGTTTGGACTCCGGTTGATATGGATATCCTGCGAAACAAAAAACATGCAACAAACAAGAACGGGCACTGGGCACTGGATCAATATGTTAGTCCCAAAAATAGTATAAAAGGTTTCCAAAAGTATATGAAAGTTGTAGAATATTGGCATGGAACAATTTAAAATTATAGATACGATGGAGACATATCAATTTCTTGACTGATCAACGCGTAGTTGCGCTCCATGCATTGGGTTTCCGGGGGAGATAACAAGGCAGAGTAAGGAGCGTTTTGTTACATTGCTTAGGCTGGTCATAGTGGTGAGTAACTTGGACTAGTAAAACATGCATATGTTACTAGTCTATGTTACTACTACGCGAAGTTTGCCATCGGAAGCAACCCGATCTGGCTCTCCTGAGCTAGCAAGGTTTTTCTAGCCCACCCAAGCTAGCTGGACCACAAAAGCTAACATATTTTAACAGTTACAAACGCCTAACCTTGCCCGGCTATGCTATAAGCTGTTCTTGCTCAGGATCCAAATGCTCGCTAACAACGAGGCCAGGAGGGGATAGAGATGTGAAGTTAATGGACGCCACCTAAACATTTTGGGAATATCTGATTTTCGTAGGATGACTTAACACCTAGATGGAGCGAGTACTACTCCTTAGTCCAGTTTTGATGGAATATTCGTCACCTCTTCTCTTCTTGTACGTACTCCATTTGTATCTCACTTCCTGTGGCTTCGCACTTGCACGATTTTCCTATTCTATGAACCTGTGTGTGCGTGTGTGTGTGTGCGTTTGTGTGTGTTTAACAACATGTGTGTGTTAGAGAGAGCGACAGATCAACGTACTCCTACAGAGAGATGGTGTGTAGTGTACGATTTTAGCCGCCAGAGTCGGTGCATCCTCTCATTTCGGGCGTCCGGTAGGGATAGGCGGACAGCTGGCACACCCGCTCCTGACCAGCCTGGCCCACCCAAAGACTCTCCATCGCCCGCGCGCGCTTCCCGCCCGAAACGGTCAGTGCCGCATTCATGCCCGGGCAGAGCGGACGCGACCTCTCACTGGCACCTGCGTTGAAGGGAGAAGCGGATTCAAGAGTGATGAGCTTCGTCCGTCCAACTTACTGCTGGGTCTATGTGATTTGACGGCTCGTTGGTCATTATTACTGAGGTGGTAGGACTGCTGGATGTCCCACGCTTTCGGCGAAAGGAGGTACTACTAGATTACAATTTTCTCCATTCTTACGGCTGAGGAGTGCAAGAGCAGTGAAAACATGCAGGCTCAGTGATTACATGGCCAACCTCACACTATCACCATATTTTCTGGACACTGTGCAACACCTAACTCTTTACATAGTACTCCCTCCGTTCCTAAATATAAGTCTTTGTAGAGATTCCACTAGGTGGACTACATACGGAACAAAATGAATTAATCGACACTTAAAATGCATCTATATACATCCGTATGTGGTTCATGGTGAAATCTCTACAAAGACTTATATTTAGGAACGGAGGAAGTACTTGTATAGTACGTACTGTAATTTATCAGCGAGATAGTACAATGCGGTATGTGCGATTCAAGATTACTGGGACTAGTTGGTGAGACATAAAATCATCACAAATACAGTACATAGAAGCCAGTAGAGGTATGTGCGGGGCAAAGAAGTAGAGAAATATCCACATGGAGTGATGTGGGCAGCTGGAGCAGTGGTGCAAGCTGGCTGTAAAGGGCATTGTACCTGAGGGATGTTGGGACGTAGCTCAACCTAGAGGAGGGTGGCGGGAGGAGGCAACTACCCACGTCGCGGCAGTGAGCAATGGACGAAGGAAACCTCACCGGCTTTGTGAGAGAGAATGGCAGGGACCCCTGATCGGGACGTGCCAACAGTGGGTTTTCGCCGTCGGCAACGGCGACCGCATGTACACTAAGCATCCAACCCTTCCCCCGGCGGACGTGATCCGCTGGGATGTTAGAGATGTGGCCACAGTGGTTTTGTGCGAGAGAGTGCGAAAACTGAAGAGAGCAACCCCAGCAAGCAACCGTGTAGGCTCGCCCTGCCTATGTATATACTGGAGCGGTTTCCTTTTCTCTCCATATGAACCTATTTATATTGTGTACATGCCACTGAAGAAAAAAAACTCTATTTATAAATGACGCGGCACCTACTACTCATTCTCTTATAAACCTTGCGCTTGGCATCTCCAAACTATTAACCTTGCGATTGGCTCTTCGCCTCTTTGGGAAGTCGAGCAATAATGGTACTGCAGTATATATCATTCTGGCTATATGAGACGGAATGAATTGCTGCACGTCCACCATGTGGCGAGGGTCGAGGGGCGAGGGCGAGTGCGTACTATTACGTCTGTTTCAATATGGCTACATACGGAGCAAAATGAGTGAATCTACACTCTAAAATACGTCTATATACATTAGTGTTTGGAGTATGTACTAGTAGTTCATATTGAAATCTACTAAAGGACATATATTCCAAACAATATGATAATCTCTCTAACCAAGGTAGGCACGAGGAGTAAATGGAGGGAGTACTAGTAATTTTTTCTCCTCGTCCCGTGAGCCACCGCGTGCATGGGCGAGGGAGTGGGCGTACTAAGCAAGCTTCTCCTCGTTCTGCGAGTTGATGGGACACATCAAAAGTACTCCAGTGTATAGAGCCTTGCCTCTATGGTAGGCCCCACATGGTTTGCCTCCTTTTTAACATAACGCGTCAAGTCGCAATTTGTTTGTTCACCCGTGGTAGACGATCCTCCCTCCATCTAGTGGACAACCAGTACATGTGTGAAGTTACCACGTGGGCTGCCTTTTCGTACAGAAATGAGCTCCACCATGTACCCGCGCGGGTGTGGTTGGGAAAGAGACGGGAGTATGTGCGCCGTGCGTGCACCTCTTCTCTTCGTGCATGTCCCCCACCTACGTGGGTGTGTGCGAGAGATACAAACCTAGACAAATGGCTTGTGAGTTCGTGAATTTGTTGTCGGGGGTTGGGTGCGACATATGCCAAAGGATGGCTTATCATGGTGGGAGTGAGTAGAACGTCGCTGGTGCCCGGAAGCGGGATTAGGCGTAGACACGAACGCCGGCGTACTTTACCCAGGTTCGGGGCACTCCTAGGAGATAACACCCCTAGTCCTGCTCTGCGGGGTCTCCGCATGATCACTAAGGCAAAGTGAGTACAAGGGTGCTCCTCGAGCTGTGTGCTGTAGGTAGGAGAAGGCAAGGCTAGCTTTCTCCTTCCTATATCTCTGGTCTAGTTCTAATGGGTCTGAACCCTTTGCATGGGTGCCCTCGGGGCATAGGCCCAACCGTCAGTCTCTTCGGCCGCCGACTTCTCCGCCGACTGGTCTGGTACAGAGTCGATAGGCCGTACCCGCCGCTTGGTGGTCTTGCCAGCTGCTGATCACTGTAGCCGCGCTTCTAATGACACAGGCTTGGTTGAAGGATCATGGCTACAGCACCACCGTCATGGCGGGCGACTACTGTAGCCACTCCCCGTCATGTCTGGTTAAGGGCGCGTGGGGCCCGTGGGATGAGCAGGCCGACTCCTAGGGGCCGACTCCCATCGGGTCTGATTGGTAGGGCTCTTCGCCATCTTCTGGACTCTCGCTGACTAATGGGGCCCGTCGTCCTTGGGCCATATAGACAGGCCGTCGTGGGAGCAGGACTCCGCCTGCCTGTGATGATGTCAGGGCTGGTATGGCAACAGTGCCGCACGGGGCGGGGCTCCTCGTCAGCACAGCGGACTGTGGCCGCGCCAGCCCCTGGGAAGGGGAGGTGAGGGAGTCCTGGATTAGGGGGTGTCCGAATAGCCAGACTATACCTTCGGCCAGACACCTGCACTATGAAGATATAAGATTGAAGACTTCGTCCCGTATACGGAAGGGACTTTCCTTGGCGTGGAAGGCAAGCTTGGCGATATGGATATGTAGATCTCCTACCATTGTAACCGACTCTGTGTAACCCTAGCCCTCTTCGGTATCTATATAAACCGGAGGTTTTAGTCCGTAGGACGAACAACAATCATACCATAGGCTAGCTTCTAGGGTTTAGCCTCCTTGATCTCGTGGTAGATCTACTCTTGTACTACCCATATCATCAATATTAATCAAGCAGGACGTAGGGTTTTACCTCCATCAAGAGGGCCCAAACCTGGGTAAAACATTGTGTCCCCTGCCTCCTGTTACCATCCGCCTAGACGCACAGTTCGGGACCCCCTACCCGAGATCCGCCGGTTTTGACACCGACATTGGTGCTTTCATTGAGAGTTCCTCTGTGTCGTCACTTTTAGGCCTGATGGCTCCTCCGATCATCAACGACGATGCGATCCAGGGTGAGACTTTTCTCCCCAGACAGATCTTCGTATTTGGCGGCTTTGCACAGTGGGCCAATTCGCTTGGCCATCTGGAGCAGATCGAAAGCTACGCCCCTGGCCATCAGGTCAGATTTGGAAGTTTGAACTACACGGCCGACCTCCGCGGAGACTTGATCTTCGTCGGGTTCGAGCCGCAGCCGAGCGCGCCGCACTGTCACGATGGGCATGATCTAGCTCTGCCGCCAAACAGTGCCCTGGAGGCCGCACCCGCATCAGCTTTGACCCTTAATTCGGAGCCAACTGCGCCAATCGAGGATGGGTGGTTGGACACCGCCTCGGGGGCTGCAATCTCTATGGCAATCGAGCCGAACACCAGCCCTATTCTCTATGAAGCCCGTGACTCCAAGGAGCCGGACTCCTCTCCAAACTCTGAGCCCTCCGCTCCCCTACCGATCGAACCCGATTGGGCGCCGACCATGGAGTTCACCGCCGCGGACATCTTCCAGCACTCGCCCTTCGGCGATATTCTGAATTCACTAAAGTCTCTCTCTTTATCAGGAGAGCCCTGGCTGGACTATGGTCAGCAAGGTTGGGATGCGGATGATAAAGAAATTCAAAGCCCACCCACCACCCACTTCGTAGCCACTGTCGATGATTTAACCGACATGCTCGACTTCGACTCCGAAGACATCGACGGTATGGACGCCGATGCAGGAGACGATCAAGAACCAGCGCCTATAGGGCACTGGAAAGCCACCTCGTCGTATGATATATACATGGTGGACACCCTAAAAGAAGTCAATGGCGATGGAACATCGGAGGATGACCCCTCCAAGAAGCAGCCTAAGCGCCGGCGTCAGCCGCGCCGCTCTAAATCCCGCCAAAGCAAAAAACGGTGATTCCGGCATGGGAGATAATAACACCCCGGACAGTGCCGAAGACAACCACCTCCAACAAGATTCAGCACAGGAGGATGGAGAAGCCAGCCCTCATGAGAGAGCGACAGACAGAGAGGTCGAGGACGATAATTATATGCCTCCCTTCGAAGACGAGGCAAGCCTCGATGATGACGAATTTGTCGTGCTAGAGGATCCCGTCGAACAAGAGCGTTTCAAATGCAGGCTTATGGCCACGGCGAGCAGCCTCAAGAGAAAACAGCAACAGCTTAGAGCTGATCAAGATTTGCTAGCCGACAGATGGACTGAGGTCCTTGCGGCCGAAGAGTATGAACTCGAACGCCCCTCCAAGAGCTACGCAAAGCGCAGGCTACTACCCCGATTAGAGGAGGAAGCACCTAAACCTACATCACCAGCGCATGATGCGGCCGACCGGCCACCCCGTGGCCGCGACAGAGAGGCCTCTTTGCCCTCCACTCAAGCCGCACCCCGGCGCCGCTCAAAAAATACCAAGGCACGGGAAAATGCGCCAGACCTGCGAGATATATTGGTGGACAAGGCAAGGCAAACAAGATCGATCTACGGATTACGTGGGCGCCCCACGACACGAGACGGTAATCGTCACTCCGGATACAGTCAATCCGGCCGGGACGAACACAGTAGACAAAGCTCGTTTGAGCTGCGTGGTGATATAGCCCAATACAGAGGCGCCGCACACTCACTATGCTTCACAGATGAAGTAATGGATCATCAAATCCCTGAGGGTTTCAAACCCGTGAACATCGAATCATATGATGGCACAACAGATCCTGCGGTATGGATCGAGGACTATCTCCTTCATATCCACATGGCCCGCGGTGATGACCTACACGCCATCAAATACCTCCCACTCAAGCTTAAAGGACCAGCTCGGCATTGGCTTAACAGCTTGCCAACATAATCAATTGGTTGTTGGGAGGACCTGGAAGCCGCATGCCTCGACAATTTCCAGGGCACTTATGTGCGACCACAAGACGCCCATGACCTTAGCCACATAATTCAGCAGCCAGAGAAATCGGCCAGACAATTCTGGACACGGTTCCTAACCAAGAAAAATCAAATCATCGACTGTCCGGACGCAGAGGCCCTAACAGCCTTCAAGCATAACATCCGCGACGAGTGGCTTGCACAACACCTAGGACAGGAAAAGCCGAAATCCATGGCAGCCCTCATGACACTTATGACCCACTTTTGCGCGGGAGAAGACAACTGGCTAGCTCGCAGCAATAACATGACCAAGAGCCCTGGTAATTCGGATACCAAGGACAGCAGTGGCAGGTCGCGTCACAACAAGCAAAAGCGCCGCATTAACGGCGACAATGCCGAGGATACGGCAGTTAATGCCGGATTCAGAGCCTCTAAACCCGGTCAGCGGAAAAAGCCATTCAAAAGACATACTCCGGGCCCGTCCAGTTTGGACCGAATACTCGACCGCTCATGCCAGATACATGGCACCCCCAAAAAACCAGCCAATCACACCAACAGGGATTGTTGGGTGTTCAAGCAGGCAGGCAAGTTAAATGCCGAAAGCAGAGACAAGGGGCTGCATAGCAATGACGAGGAGGAGCCCCGGCCGCTGAACAATAGAGGACAGAAAGGTTTTCCCCCACAAGTGCGGACGGTGAACATGATATACACAAACCACGCCCCCAAGAGGGAGCGGAAGCGTGCGCTAAGGGACGTACACGCGATGGAGCCAGTCGCCCCAAAGTTCAACCCATGGTCTTCCTGCCCGATCACTTTTGATCGAAGGGACCACCCCACTAGCACCCATCATGGCGGATTCGCCGCATTGGTTCTAGACCCAATTATTGACGGATTTCACCTCAATAGTGTCCTTATGGACGGCGGCAGCAGCCTGAACCTGCTTTACCAGGATACAGTGCGGAAAATGGGCATCGATCCCTCGAGGATAAACCCACTAAAACGACCTTTAAAGGCGTCATACCAGGTGTAGAAGCCAACTGTACAGGCTCAGTTACACTTGAAGTGGTCTTCGGATCTCCGGATAATTTCCGAAGCGAGGAGTTAATCTTTGACATAGTCCCGTTCCGCAGTGGCTATCACGCACTGCTCGGGTGAACCGCATTTGCCAAGTTCAAAGCGGTGCCGCACTACGCATACCTCAAGCTCAAAATGCCAGGCCCTCGAGGAGTCATTACGGTCAATGGAAACACCGAACACTCTCTTTGAACGGAGGAGAATACAACGGCTATCGCAGCGGAAGTACAAAGCAGCCTCTCTAGGCAATTCTCTAGTCCATCCATTAAACGTCTGGACACCGTCAAGCATGCCCGGAGTAACCTACAACAAGACCGCCGGGCACGTTCCAAGCAAGCGTAGCAATGCAGCCCCAACCCCAGCCCTCGCGAACTTGCGAAACCAGTGTTGCGCGTACGTAACTACGCTCTGGGAATACCATGGGCAAAAGGGGAGGGGCACAATCACGGCACGCCCGAAACACGGCTTAAACCGCACTAGGGCCTGCCGACTTTTTCATTTTCTCTTACTTTCAGGACTCCACTCTTCGGAAGGCCTGTTCGGCAGTACAATTGCCGCACAAACGATACAACAACCAGGGGAGCAGAAAGCTACACCACACTACGGAACTCTAGGGTGGTCTCTATAACGAGCAGTATACCTGTTTCACATAACATTCCACAACTCGCCCCTGGAAAGGACATATTTGATAGTCCAATCTTTTGCTTATTTCACTATTTGTATCGTCCTGCTTTGACCGCAGACTTTTTAAATAAACAATGCATAGCTTCCGTCTATTATTGCATTACTCTTTTTTACGAATATATGTTCATTAATGACATGTTGCACCCGTACACTTTGGTACAGCCAATACGCCAGGGGCTTAAGTACCCCACAATACGGTGTGAGAAGTCCGAACACTTTCACAAGTGCGGCACCTCGAACTTATAGCATTAGATGCATCGGCTCCGAATCATGTCTTGGGTCAATTGTTGGGTTTGCTCGGCTCCTATGTTTTGGTACCTTATGTGTCGTTATATCGGTTAAGATAGCACTAGGAGAACTACTGCGATTGTGCCCCAGTTGAGCTAGGCTAAGCACCTCAGTAGAGAAAGCTAAAACTGACCGTCATGATGAGGCAAGAGCTGGTCGCTGTTTGAGAGGTTTTCAAGTCCCTAAAGACTTATGGCGCTTAGAGCGAGGAGTCGGCTTTGTCCGGCCTAGGCGTGGATAGCGCCCCGAACTCGGTCTTCCGAACACTAGGGGCTTCGCCGAAATTTAAAATTATGGAATTCTATGGCTAAGTGAGAGTGTGCAAGCATTATAGTCTGATTGCCTTCTTCGTTGTGTTGAGCGCCTCCCTCGAAGGACCCAAGAATGGGAAAAAGAGCGCTCATGTTTATCCCAAACACCCCAGCACTCGTGCCATGGGGGCAGAAGCCGACGACTCGCCATCTCTCAAATTTGATAAATGGCTGCAGATAAGGTAATATTTTAAATTCAAAAAGCATTGCTTAGCGCACATGAACAAGTTTTCAGCGCACAGGACAAAATGAGCGAATTTACTGAAAAATTACATCCATGGAACATTCATCCGCCACAAGGCCGGCACCCTTCAGAACGCCCTCATAATACATCTCGGGCTTGCGATGCTCCTTGCCCGGCGGTGGCCCGTCCTTCACAAGCTTCTTAGCATCCAGCTTGCCCCAGTGCACCTTCACACGGGCAAGCGCCCTATGGGCACCCTCGATGCATACAGAGCGCTTGATGACTTCGAGCCTTGGACAAGCCTCCACCAGCCGCCTCACCAGCCCGAAGTAGCTCCCAGGCATGGCCTCTCCAGGCCACAGCCAGACTATGAGGCCCTTCATGGCCTGTTCGGCCACCTTATGGAGCTCGACCAGCTGTTTTAGCTGGTTGCTTAAGGGCACCGGGTGTTCGGCCTCAGCATACTCAGACCAGAACACCTTCTCCGTCGAGCTTCCCTCCTCGACTCGGTAGAAGGCGGTGGCATCCGACACACTACGGGGCAAGTCTACGAATGCTCCTGGAGAGCTCCGGATTCGGGTAAGTAACAAGTAATTCACTTTTACGTGCTTTCTTTGCATAAAGAATGCCTTACCCGCCGCTATCCTTTTTATTGCCTCAACCTCCTAGAGGGCCTTCTGGGCTTCGGCCTTGGCAGACTTGACATCTTCAATGGCCGCCGCGAGCTCAGACCCTCGCGTCTTCGAGTCAAGCTCCAAACTCTCATGTTTTTCATGAGAGCATGGAGCTCTTGCCGTACCTCGCCAACCTGCGTCTCATGCTTCTCACGCTCGGTGCGCTCCGTGGCCACCCTCTTCTCGGCCTCAGACAGCACTTGCTTAAGGGTCGCCACCTTAGTTGTAGCCCGTACAATAGCCGCGTTAATCCTGTCACTTTTTGCAATTGCACCTTTGACATATTTCGATAAGGTATTTCTTACCTTCCTTCTCCTCGAGCTGCCGCTTGGCTAGGCCGAGCTCTTGCTCGGACCGCTCGAGGTTCTGCTTCAGCATGCCCACCTCCGCAGTCAGTGCGGCGGATGCTAGCAGCGAAGCCTGCATACGCATATTGACTTACTTTTGTTAGACTCCTACGAACATTATTAGATCCTCTATTCAGCTTTTCTTTCCGAACGCCAAATAGAGCATCAGGGGCTACTGTCTATGCGGTAATATTTTTACATATCTTTTACTTACCTCAAAGCCTGTTAGAAGGCTGGCACAGGCTTCAGTCAGTCCGCTCTTGGCGGACTAAACCTTCTGGATCACCGCACTCATAACAGTGCGGTGCTCCTCGTCGATGGAGGCACCGTTAAGCACCTCCAGCAAATTGTCCGGTGCCTCCGGTTGGACGGAGGTCACCGGCTCGGTAGGCTTGCTCCTCTTGGAAGGTGGCTGTCTACCGGAGTCCGGAACCGTTGAAGGTTCCGGCACGGTGACCGGCTCAAAGCCGGACTTAGAGCCCTTGGGGGTTCTATCCCCTTCACGCCTGGAGTCCGGGAGGTCGCCTTGCGGCGCCTCCAGGACCACCTCCTCCTGGCTTGGAACCTGTTAGGACGCCACCTCGGCGTCGTCCATAGGGTCGGGGGAGGTAGCCGCCAGAAGCGATTTCACCTCCGACGAATCCAGGGAGCCGCTCGACGACTCATCGAGCCCGACCTTGGGCGGACTGCATAGACATGTTCGACGTAAGGAAAAGCTGTGCAATGGGGGAATACTATGAATCACTCTGGTATCTGGATACTTACGATCTCGCCAGGGGCTTGGCCCTGTGCGGCCACTCCTCTTCGCCGTCGTCGGTGTTGGTGGAGTAGTCCGAAGGAGGGGTTTTCCCCTTCTTGGACCCTTCGGCCTCCCCAGTTGGGGCGGCCTTCCTTTTCTTCCCTCCCCCCGCTGGAGGGGGAGAGGTCTCTTCTTCCTCCTCCTCGTCTTCATGGGAGGAGTGCGCCTTGGAATCGTCGGATGATGAATCCGACACCTCCTGGTGCCGGGCACTCTTTCGAGTCCCCGTGGCCTTCTTCTTGGACTTCTTCTCCGACACCACATAGGGTGCCGGAACCAGCAGCTTCGCCAAGCGAGCGTCCGCTGGGCCTTCGGACAAAGGAGCCGGACAGTTGATCTGCCGGACATCTCCTGCCAATCCTGTCAAAGGTAAGGGAGCTTAGATCCCACATGGAGTCAAACTATGAAAAACTAATACCCTGTAAAAGGTAAAAACAGCTTACCTCACGAGCGTGACGCTGCGTGCTGAATCCGCGATCCTCGGTAGCGGATGTGGGGGCGTCGGCGCCCTTCAAAAGCACCTTCCAGGCATCTTCGTACGTCGTGTCGAAGAGCCTACTAAGAGTTTGGTGTCGCGCTGGGTCGAACTCCCACAGGTTGAAAGCCCGTTGTTGACATGGGAGGATCCGGCGGATGAGCATAACCTAGACTACGTTGACAAGTTTGAGCTTCTTGTCCACCAGGGTTTGGACGCATGTTTGGAGTCGAGTCAGCTCTCCTTTTTTACCCCACGACAGGCCCATCTCTTTCCAGGAGGCAAGCCGTGTAGGGGGTCCGGATCGGAACTCGGGGGCTGCGACCCATTCAGGGTCGCGCGGCTCTGTGATGTAAAACCACCCCGATTGCCACCCCTTTAGGGACTCCATGAAGGAGCCCTCGAGCCATAGGACGTTGGGCATCTTGCCCACCATGGCGCCTCCGCACTCCGCCTGGGTGCCGCGCACCACCTTCGGCTTGACAATTAAAGTCTTGAGCCATAGGCCGAAATGGGGGCGGATGCGGAAGAAAGCCTCGCACACAACGATGAACGCCGAGATGTTGAGGACAAAGTTCGGGGCCAGATCGTGGAAATCCAGGCCATAGTAGAACATGAGCCCCCGGACAAATGGGTGGAGAGGGAAGCCCAGTCCATTGAGGAAATGAGGGAGGAACACCACCCTCTCATGGGGCCTAGGGGTGGGGATGAGCTTCCCCTCTTCGGGAAGCCGGTGCACAATGTCATTAGACAAGTATCCGGCCTTTCTCAGTCTTTTGATGTGTCCGTCCGTAACGGAGGAGACCATCCACTTGCCTCCCGCTCCGGACATGGGTGTAGAAGGTTGAGGTGGGGTGTGCATACTTGGGCGCTGGAGCTCGAGTGCGCGGAAATGGATAGGCAAAGGAGGAAGAAGGCGTGGATGAAAAGGTGGATCCTTAACCCCTTATATGGGCGGACGCGACTATGCGTCCCCACCAGCCTGGTAAAACTCGCTTATGTCCCAAGCGCCGTAATCAATGGCGCGGTTGGGTTACCCACGCCCGTATTGATGGGAATCCCGGAATAAGGGGACACGATCTCTTCTTTGACAAGACGTGCCAAGGAAACCGCCTCACTAAACGCGCTGAGGTGGAACAGTAAAACGATTCGAATACAGACTTGGCCGTGGTGTGATGTCATGCTATGGAATACATCAGCAGATTAGATTTATGTAAATATTATTCTCTCAATGGCAATATGTGGAAACTTATTTTGCAGAGCCGGACACTACCTTTGTGTTCAAAATCTTCTATGAAGTACTTGGAGGAGGAACCCGCCTTGCAATGCTGAAGACAATCTGCGCGTCGGACTCGTCGTCATTGGAGTCTGGTTCAGGGGCTACTGAGGGAGTCCTGGATTAGGGGGTGTCCGGATAGCCGGACTATACCTTCGGCCGGACTCCTGGACTATGAAGATATAAGATTGAAGACTTCGTCCTGTGTCCGGAAGGGACTTTCCTTGGCGTGGAAGGCAAGCTTGGTGATACGGATATGTAGATCTCCTACCATTGTAACCGACTCTGTGTAACCCTAGCCCTCTCTGGTGTCTATATAAACCGGAGGGTTTTAGTCCGTAGGACGAACAACAATCATACCATAGGCTAGCTTCTATTGTTTAGCCTCCTTGATCTCGTGGCAGATCTACTCTTGTACTACCCATATCATCAATATTAATCAAGCAGGATGTAGGGTTTTACCTCCATCAAGAGGGCCCGAACCTAGGTAAAACATTGTGTCCCCTGCCTCCTGTTACCATCCGCCTAGAAGCACAGTTCGGGACTGCCTACCCGAGATCCGCCAGTTTTGACACCGACAGGAGGGGATGAGCTGCATGGTAGCCATTCCATGTCCCGTCCCCCTCGGTGTGGGTACGGGCTTTCAAAGGGGCCGCGGGCCGACTCCTTGGAGCCAGCTTCTCTGGAAGCCGCCTAGGAGGAGTCGTCTTGTCTTGACGTCGCCTTCTGCACTCGGCCGTCTATGGGCAGCCGGCTATTTCTCCAGCCAGCTTCCAGAAGGCGGCTCTTTTCCTTGGCATCCTGAGGGGCGCGTTCAACCCCGATGTCTTGAAAGGTTATGGGTGTCGGGTTAGCCTACCCATGGACCATTACTCCGACAGTAGTCCCCGAAGCTGGTGAGGCGCCGCGGGCGTCTAGTCGAGGAGCCTCAGCAGTTTCCTTTCTCCGAGTGCTTGAGGCGAAGCTTCGTTCGACTTCTGCCGGGCCGACTGGCAGGAGTCGGACTCGCCCAATCTGACTTGTCCAAAATTTTCGAACGCCTCTGCGGGATCCAAGTGGCGTGCTAGCTTAGCTTCCGGGGCGCCGCTCGTTTCGGGCCTGTCACGTGGCGACGAGCGGCCGGGCCCACCACTACCACGCCACGGCACGTGAGCAGATCTGCTGCGACCGGGGTGGACGGTTGAGATTCCCGCAGAGTTACTACACGCAGTAACTTTGCGCGATAAACGTAGGGGGCGTGGGGTAGTGGGCGCAGTAAATCCCACACTCGCCCCCTCGGCTTCGCAGCCCAGTGGTCTATAAGTAGGAGGAGGAGGGGGAGCGGCAGAGCACGCGCGCCCCTCTTAACTGCTTCCTCTTCTTCCTCTCGCCTCCGCACCCTAGGCCACGCTGAGCGCCGCGGTGATCCGTTCCCGATGAGCTCTTCTTCTGCCGCCACGCCCCCCGTGTTGCACTCCGGCACCTGGGACGGTTTGGACGTCCACGATGATCACATAGATTTCCTCCGCATGACATGGCGGCTGCCTGGCAAGGAGTTCGTGAGGGTCCGCCTCACGCCGAAGAAGGAAATCTCGCCGGCGCCGGAGGAGGGCGAGCGGGTCGTCTTCCGCTTACACTGCCTATGCGGCCTTGTCCTTCCGGCGAGCGGCTTCTTCCGCGCTTTTCACAAATTCTACGGTCTCCAGCCGCACCACCTTACCCCCAACACAGTGGTGCTGCTGTCCACCTTCGTCGCCTTGTGCGAAGGCTTCCTCGGTGTTCTCCACACCATCGAGCTCTGGGGGAAGTTCTTCTACTCCAAGTTTGGTACCCAAGCTGCAGGCGTGCTGGCTCCATGCGGCGCATTCATTACCGTGCGGAGGTCGGGGGCCAACAACCCGTTTCCCCCCATCCAGCTGATAAAGTCGGTGAAGATGTGGCAGCGGTCGTACTTCTACGTGAACAGCGTCTTCGCGGAGGGTGACTGGGTCAATCTGCTAGCCTACGTGGCCGGCCCGCCGGCTGGGAGGCAGCCAACTGGTCGTATCAGGCTAGGACGCTGACGCCCGCAGGAGCCGGCGCCATCGCGCGATTCCGAGTGCTGACGCAGTCGGAGGGCCTGACCGGGCCGGATTTGCTGGCCGCCTTTGTGGCACGCCGAGTGCTCCCACTCCAAAGTCGCCCCCACATGATTTGCCAGATGAGCGGGCATGGGGACCCGAGTCGTCTGTGCACCAAGGAGATGCCTCACGCGGAGGTAGCCCACATGGTGAACTACCGTGCGAACTGCGGGCTCACGGGAGAGGGGCACTTCGGCAAGGAGCCGTATTCACGCGCCAACCCTCTGCCCATGGTGAGTTGTTTGTTTTCCTTTTTCTTTGACTCCTTTGCCGCCGAGTCCGTCTTGTCCAATCTGACCAATCGGCTTTGGTTAGAACCCCCCCTCCATCCGGCATCCGGCACAGTGGGGCCAGCCCGCGAATTCCTCCCCGACCGGGCGGAGAGCGACGTCGATGACCCCAACTTGGGGGCGGCGGCCTTGGAGGAGACGACGCCGAGGGAGGAAGCGACGAAGTGGGCGGCCCTAGGCTCGGGGCCAGTTTCTAGGACTGGCCTGATGATGACGCGGAGGAGGTCACCCCACGCCACCAGCCAGGAGCCGGCCAGCCTAGCGCGAGCTCTTCTGCCGCGCCGGATGCCCAAGGCGGCGCGAAGAAGCGCAGGGCCGCGCCGAGCATGTTCGGCAGCCGGCCAAAGAAGCCCGAGGGCTCGGCCACGGCGACCAAGCGGGACGAGGCGGCCGCAGAGGCCCATAGCTTCTGCAAGGAAGTGAAGAAGCCGCTGCTGGTCTCCGCGTAAGTGCTACCTTTCTTGCGCTTTCATTTTTTATTTCGTTGATCTTGTCTGAGTTTGCTTCCTTGTCGCCCTTGGGTCTAGGGCTCCCCTTTATCTTGACAAGGTCACTGCCGCCTCCATCGTGGGGTCGGTGGAGACTTCCGCCACCACTCGGAGGATTGACCCTGCCGCCGACATCCGGGAGGCGACCGAGCGAAACGCACGAGAGGTTCGTGAAGAGTAGGAAGCCGCCCACCTGAAGAAGGCGGAGGCTGCCGCCAAGAAGAGACTGGTGGAGGCCAAGGCCGCCGACACGATGAAGAAGCAAGCTGAAGAAGCCACGCACCGCCAGTTGGCAGTTTTTGTTATTCCTCTGAACTCCGCACCGCCACCCCAGAAGTTCATGGCGCAGACTGGGGAAGCCGGCGGCGAGAACCCGATCATGGAGAGGGATGGCGGCAACACCGCCATGCCGGACGTGATCGTGCCACCACCGCCACCATCTGGGAGCGCGCAAGGCGAGCAGCCGGCGGACCCGCTGGTGCCGCCGACTGAAGACGAGGTGGTGGCGGGCCTAGTTCTCCATGTCGGCACGCTGACGCGTCGCCGTCTCACGAAGGCAGCTTCGGCGCCGCACCCTCTGGAGACCGGCGCCGCGAGCTCCACGATCCCGGACACCGAAGCGACGAGCGCCGCGCCCACTGGGAGGCGGGACGGGCCCATTGAACCGGGCGCTTCTAGACGTCCAAGCCAAGATCCAAGCCGAGGGAGATGCCATCAAGAACTGCACCAAGGCGTAGCTGGCATCGCGAGAAGCCATCCGGGTACGTTCCCTTCTTCTTTGTCTCTGTTTTTTGTTCTTTTTGGTGGGGGCGCGCCAGCGCACCCACTGGGTGTAGTCCCCGAGTTTCAGGCCGGCTGCTGAGCAGGCAGCTCGGAACTCTGATCGGCGAGTTCCAAGTACTAACACTTGTCTGAAATTTTGTCACACGACTACCACAATCTTCGCGTGACCACCTTCAACGCCAACATTGAGGAGCTGGCCAAGCGGACCGTCGAATTGTCGGAAAGCCGGAGTGTGTCCTCTTCCTTCTCTGCGGGGGCGCGCTGGCGCACCCGCGGGTTGTAGTCCCCGAGATTCGGGCCGACTGCCGAGCAGTCAGGCCGGATCTCCCCGGTGACTATTCTTTTTTCTGTTGGTGACTCTTTCTTCGCAGGGGCGCGCTGGCGCGCCCGCGGGCTGTAGTCTTCGCGATTCGGGCCGACTGCTGAGCAGTCGGGCCGGATCTCCTCGGCGACTTTTATTCCTTGTTGGTAACTAACACCTTGTTCTCCTCTTTCTCCTGCAGAGGCCAACGCCGCCCTGCAGCAGCAGCTGGGCGAGGCCAACACTGCCCTACGCACTAAGGAGGAGGAGTGCGGCCAGCTGGCTGAGGAGCGCGACCAGCTGGTCACGCAGCTGGTGGAGCAGAAGGAGCTGCTCAAGATGGCCCAGAAAGAGGCGGAGGACAAGGAGACCACCCTCCTTGCCGAATTCGCGTCCGAGCGCTCCTCCTGGATCGACAAGGAGGCGATGCTGTCCTCCGGCTTCCATGAGATTGAGGATCTCGTCGACGGTGAGCATCTCCTCACTTCTCTTCTTTGAGCTGCCGGCTATTGGTCGAGCCGGCTTCTAATCTCTAATTTGGCTCTTTGCCATCCTGTCCTGGCAGACTTCTTCCCTGGCCACTCGGACGCCGCCAACCAGGCCATCGAGGTTGATCGTGAAGGGCGGAGGGCGGATGGCGTGAAGATCGCCGCTGACTCCCCCCGAACCCTTAACGAGCAGATCCTGAGCATTAAGGCTCGTCTTCGGCCGGCTCACCGGATGCTGCACCGGCTTCAACGTGTCAGCGCCCAGGAGATCACCACACTGTGGCCGGACATGCAGGCACCGCGCACCCCAAGTCGGATTGCCGACTGGCTGGAGGTAGCGGGTGGCCGCCTTGAGGCCTGGAAGGGCTCTTCGGCCCAGGCCGGAGCGCGCCGGGCCTTAGAGTTTGTCAAGGCGTGGTATCCTGGGCTGAGTCTAGCCCAGCTAGCCACGTTCCAGCTAGAAGCTCAGGCAGAGTTGGCGGTCATGGAAGATGACCTCGTCAAGCGTGCGGCGTCGATCGCCGAGTACATCGACACCAGCGTCTTCGTCCCGGAGCGGGCTGAGAATGGCGACGAGGCGCCGCCGGAATGGTTCGGGATGAATCCGGCTGACGGCGAGGATTCAGCGGAGGTGATTGACTCCAGTGGCGAGGAAGAAGGCGGGGCAGAGGAGGAAGGCAAAGGGGAGGCGCCGGAGGTCGGAGCGGACGGCCAGCCTCGGCTCGACCGCGCCTCCAACAATGAGCCACGCCCAACCGAGCCGGCTACCACTGGAGGCAACCAAGCGGAGACTTCCCAGCCGACCGCTCCACCAGCCGGCGCCGCTGATTCCGCCGTTCCACCAAGCCCGCCTGTTGCTTCCTAGGCTGCCACTTTACCTTTGTTTATACCTGCTTATCGGTCTCGATGAACTTTGTTAATTTTGCACAATTCCACCTGCGGGGTGTATCTTGAACTGCCATTTGAAGATTGGCGAAAGGTCTTTGCTATGTAAATACATTCCGAGTTCTATCTCTTCTTGCCTGTTGCTCCTTGGCTTTTTTCCTTTGCCGCCTTCCCTTGGTTGCCGTCTTGCCAGTCAGACAGCTGCTCTGCGGACTTTTGCTGGATCAAGTACTTAGCTTCTTTGGGGAAGGCAAGTACTTAGCCGTTTAGAGTTCTTTGGCAAGTTAAGTAGAACATGGAGAGCCGGCTGCTCAACAGTCGGTCGTAAGAGGAGGAAAGCCGGCTTAGACTATGCCCATGCTTGTGTCCTTAGCCATTTTTCATATGGGCACCCTTTCTACCTTACTCCTGCCCACCGTCCAGTCGCTCTGCGAGCTGCGGCTTCTGGCAGGAGACAGCTTAGGTGCCACACATTACTTGTCCGGTTGTAGGAAGCATTTCTTAATGCAAGGCGGCAAGTCCCTGGGCCGACTAGTCAGACCCGGTGCCAATCGGCATAATAAATAACATACTTATGGGCATGATTTTTATCATATAGATAAAAGAGGGCAGTCCCCGAGCTCGTCTCGGGGGACCCGGAGTTTTCGTACTTAATATAAAAGGTAGCCTGGTACATATTGCTTTAACTGAAAATCTTCGGAGGAGGTTTGCGTTCCACGGCTGTTCCGTCTCCTTGCCGGAGTCGTCCCTCTTGCGTGCTCGAGGCTTCTGAGCGTCGATCAGGTAGTAGGAGTCGTTGCCTAGCACTTTGCTAATGATGAAGGGGCCTTCCCAAGGCGCTAAGAGCTTGTGCTGGCCGGCTGTTCGCTGGATCAGCCGGAGCACAAGGTCTCCCTCTTGGAAAGATCTCGGCTTGACCTTCCGGTTATAATATTGGCGCAGGCTCTGTTGGTAGATGCTGGACCGACTGAGTGCCAACAGCCGGCCCTCTTCCAGCAGATCGACGCCGTCTTGATGTGCTTCTTCTGCCTCCTCTTCAGTGTACATGGTAACTCGAGGGGAGTCGAACTCTATGTCCGTTGGGATGATGGCTTCGGCACCGTAGGCGAGGAAGAAGGGCTTGAAGCCGGTTGACTTGTTTGGAGTTGTGCGCAGGCTCCAGAGGACGTCCGGCAGCTCGTCGAGCCAACAGCCGGCCGAACACTCTAGAGGCTCGACTAGTCGAGGCTTGATGCCGAACAAGATGAGGCCGTTTGCTCGCTCTACTTGTCCGTTTGACTGCGGATGGGCAACGAACGCTAAGTCTAGTCTGATGCCCTGCGTCGCGCGGAAATGGGCCAAGGCGCCTTTGGCAATGTTTGTGCCATTTGTCCGTGATGATACTGTGCGGTATGCCGTATCTGATGGTGATGTCGGAGATGAAAGTCATAGCAGTCGGACCATTCAGCTTCTTGATTGGTTTGGCCTCTATCCAGTTGGTGAACTTGTCCACCGCGACAAGCGGATGGGTAATGCCGCCTCGCGCTGTTTTGAATGGTCCCACCATGTCCAGGCCCCAGACAGCAAAGGGCCAGGCAATGAGAATAGTCTTGAGCACAGAAGCCGGCTGATGTGGCTTGGAACAAAACTTTTGGCACCCTTTGCATTTTTGGACCAATTCCTTGGCGTCTTCAAGAGCAGTCGGCCAGAAGAAACCATGGCGGAAGGCGTTGGCGACTAGTGCTCTTGAAGCTGCGTGGTGGCCACACTCGCCTTGATGGATGTCTTTGAGAATCGCTTGGCCTTGCTCCGGCTCCACGCAGCGCTGGTAGTCACCAGTGACACTGTGCCTCACGAGCTCTCTGTTGACAATGGTGTAGGCTGCTGCCCGACATTGCACTTGCTGGGCCGAGATCTCATCAGTTGGTAGCTCTTTGTTCACCAAAAAATTGAGGATGGGCTGGGCCCATGAAGGTGCTGCGACTTCTGCAACTGTCAGGACCGCAACTTGGACAAGGGTGACTGGGCCGGGAGGCGGCGGGTTGGAGTCGGCAGCCGCTTGCTGTGTCGATGAAGTCCCCGGGCCGATTGGTGCAGTCCTCGAGCCGAGTTCTGAAGTCCCCGGGCTAGTCACTTCAGTCCCTTGGCCGGGTTCTGAAGTCCCCGGGCTAGGTGCGACTGCTGCGACCCCTAGGCCGTCCGTCAGAACTCCCGTTGTCGGTGTCAAAACCGGTGGATCTCGGGTAGGGGGTCCCGAACTATGCGTCTAGGCCGGATGGTAACAGGAGGCAGGGGACATAATGTTTTACCCAGGTTCGGGCCCTCTTGATGCAGGTAAAACCCTACGTCCTACTTGATTAATATTGATGATATGGGTAGTACAAGAGTAGATCTACCACGAGATCAGAGAGGCTAAACCCTAGAAGCTAGCTTATGGTATCATTGTATGTTCGTCCTATGGACTAAAACCCTCCGGTTTATATAGACACCGGAGAGGGCTAGGGTTACACAGAGTTGGTTACAATGGAAGGAGATCTACATATCCGTATTGCCAAGCTTGCCTTCCACGCCAAGGAAAGTCCCATCCGGACACGGGACGAAGTCTTCAATCTTGTAGCTTCATAGTCCAGGAGTCCGGCCAAAGGTTATAGTCCGGATATCTGGACACCCCCTAATCCAGGACTCCCTCAGTAGCCCCCGAACTAGACTTCAATGATGATGAGTACGGCGTGCAGATTGTCTTCGACATTGCAAGGCGGGTTCCTCTCCAAATTCCGTGTACCTGTTTAAATAGTATCCGACTTCTTGTGAATGTTGTGCTCCTTGGCTACCACGCCCAATAATGGCCACTTTCCACGTGTCGAGCGAATGTGAAGAGCCAGGGTGTTTTTACATTTACCCCCCTAGCTGTGTGAATGAGCTGCCTATTAAAAAGACGAGGATTCAGATCCAAATCACACCATCCTCCCTTGGCGAGCCTTCATCGGAGCGCATCCGACAGAGATCCATTCCATCATGGCCGGTCGACGTAGCTCCTCCTCTCGCTCCCCTAGCCCCAAGCCTAGATATTGGGAGAGATGTTCCGTCCCGCACAGCAAATTAGTGATGCTTCAGACCAAGGGATTTCTTCCCCCAGCATACATGGTCCCGGTTTGAGCCGGGCTCGCCACCTATAATGGCGGAGAGCAAGCGGAGAGCCTTACCAATCCCTCTAAGGGAGAGCGGGTATGCCTTGTCCCTCATTTGGTAAGAGGGCTCGGATTTCCAATTCATCAGTTTCTCCAGGGGCTCCTGGAGTTCTACGGCCTCCAGTTGCACAACCTTACGCCTGCCTCCATATTGCATATCGCGGGCTTCATAGCCCTTTGCGAGCTATTTTTGGGCTGTGAGGCTCATTTCATGCTGTGGAAGAAGCGGTTCTGCCTTGTCCCCCGTTCTCAGAAGGGGTCAATATATCAAGTGGGCGGAGCCAAAGTGTGGCGTATTGCCGGGACCGGATATCTATCCGGAACCCCAAAGAAGATGTCCGAAGACTGGCCTTCAGAATGGTTTTATATAGAAGACGTCCCCCTCCTGAACCCTATTCGAATCGGCCTCCCAAAGTTCGACAACGCTCCTTTGAAGAAGCGTCGGAGCTGGCGTCCACGGAGCCCCCAGGAGGAAGATGACAGGGACATTCTTTACCTGATGAGCTGGATAAGTTTGTTAGCTCAATCCGGATTGACCATGATCGAGGTCATGGCCACATGTATTATGCGGGGGGTGCAGCCGCTTCAGTATAGAGGCCACCCCATGTGGGATTTCAATGGGGAGGATGACGCCACCCGCTACGGTCGTAAAGGGCCCGAATCGGTTGCTGCTCTAATAAAGATCTTATCCACTTTGTACAAGGGAGAAGAGGAGGAATTCCTCCGTGTCAACCCGCAGGGTGGATTTTCTATGTACAATCCTCCGAGCTGGGTAAGCGGACACTTTTTCTCACCCATCCGTTTCATATTCCCATAGTTAAGTATTTAGTCTAGCGATTTCAACGCAGGAGCTGCACCAGGCTGTAAGGGAGATAAACATCCCTCCTCCACAACCCGAGGACCCGGAACGGTCCCTTGACCCGGCCCCCCAAGAGGATCCGGACATATCCGTGGAGCTGATCGATGGGGTATTTTATCAATTGAGCAATGACAACGCCTTGGTGGCCATTACGGCCGATTACCCTGGGCTACTTCCAGCCTCACAGGTAACTGAGACTGAAGTTCCAGTACTTTGAAAAGGGGTCCGTCCTTGCGCTTTTTTGATTACCGTATAACAACCATGTTTTACAGGGGAGTTCCTCGTGGCGGAAGGCCGAGCCTGCGGCGACTAGCCAACAAGGGGCCGCGAGGCCAGGCAGGCTGAAAAGACACGCAGTCCGGATTGAGACACCGGCACAGCGGTACGGCGCGCCGTCTTTATTCCAAGACATTATTCTCAGAGGCATACTAACGCCCATGCCTTCTTTTTAGGAAAAAGAGTGCTCGCCGGACTATATCCGGAGAGGCTACTAATCGCGCCTCCACCAGCCAGGCTCCAAGGCCGGATTCGGAGGCGGGAACGAAAACGAGGCGTGCCCCGGGCGCTCCTCTGACAAAGGATGCGGATAGACTGTCCGCCACCAATTCCGAGGTGGAAAGTGCCATGAACCACAGGCGTCGTCGGACTGTTCTTTGTGACGCTTGTTTCTCCCAAGAGGCATTGGATGCCTTCAACTCGGGAGATGCGTACCTCCGTGCCGCTCAAAATGGTCTAGCCAGAGCCACGGAGCAATATGTAAAAGACATACGGGTGAGAAAATTTGGTGATTATATATATCAGTAGCCCCTAAGACTTGAAACAGTTAGAATAACTAATTTAAGGATCATTTGTTATGCAGGTTCTTACAGAAAAGAATACCCAACTGTCCCAGGAGCTGTAAGAGTGCAAAGCCCAACTTCAGGCCACACTGGCCATAGCAGGGGAGCCCAAAGAGACCCCCTCTGGTAATATATCCTTCAAATGATAAGTATCATATAAAGTGCGGCGTATATGCAGATCTGACGATAAAATTGCAGACGACGCTGGAGTAAATCCGGATAAGCAACAGCTCCTACGCCAGCTGATGGCTGGTGAGAGCGTGCTTACGAGGGTGAGGCAGGAGAAGAATGATCTCCTAGATGCCAACACCAAGCTGGGCGTGGAAGTAAAGGATGTTCGTGCCCAACTGTCGGACTCAGTTAAGGAGAATCGGCGGCTTCGATGCGGCATATTTAGTAAGTGCTTGAACGAACTTTGAAAAAAGAGTTCGGCGAGGAAGTTGGCTGACAGAGTTATGTATGTAGGTATGCTAACAGGTTGTCCTGCAAAGGAAATGCCCGGTTCTATGGGTGACCTTCTTCTCGAGCTCTCACAACTGCACGAACGAGTTCGGCAGGTGATGCAAGGCGTCGCCTAGGCCTTGTGGCCATCCGTCTCCGTGCCCGAAGGACTTGGAGATCTTGCGGAGAAGCTGAAGGGAGCACGACAGCACTTCCGATTATGGAAGATATCGGCCTACCGTCAAGGTGCCAGAGAAGCCTGGGCCATGGTGAAGATGCAGTATACGAAGGCTGACCCAAACCACAAGGCCGAGGTCGGACCTATGGGGCCCGATGGGAAGGAGATCCCTGTGAGCTTAGTGTACGACCAAGTAGAATTGGCTGCAAAGTATTCCCAACAGGACTGTAGACTAGACAGCCTATTGGATGGTATTGAAGAGGAATTCAACCAGTCAAATTGACTATGTAATTTAAAGTGACATGTATAATGCCTTCTAGCCGGATTGTAGATTGTTTGTCGTGGCGGACCTTTTCGCTTCAACCTCGGGACCCGACGGTCCAGAGTGTATCCGAATACCCTCTCGGTTATGTAAGAACCGGGGCATGCATGGAGACCAGGCGTAGGGGTCATTAGTGCTTGAACAGACAAGTGCCCAACTAGTTATGTTATATTACATGGTTAGTAAGAAACATCTTCCAGGGAGAATAGTTCCATTAGGGGTTCCTTTCCCTGGGAGGCATGCCCTAAAGTGCATGTCCGGACTGCGAGAAGAGATGCAGAAAAAACACCTGAGGGCGCATAAGTAAATAAGTGAAAAATCATCTTTAGTTCACCGACCGAATATTCCCTTAAGAACGCTAGCTTTCAGCTTCACCCAGTCTGAGGTACATATCCGGCTAACCCAGCAGTAACAATCGCAGAGGTGCTCCCCTTATGCCCTAGCCGAATTAACGGGAACGTAGGGCATAAATACTAGAGCCAGGCAACCCAACTTGGCCAAAACTTAAGTCAGATCGATGCATATAATGGTGAATAAAGGGTACATGCGGAAGGATAACACATGTGTTGGGCATAAATTCCGTATGAATAAGCTTCTGTTAAAGAAGCCCCCAGGTATAATGAGCGCGGATAGCGCGTCAATTGCGTGCAAACAAGGCACAAATGGGCCTTTAAGGGCTGTGAGAGAAGAGAAGGGGAGAAGGAGAAAAATATAAGACATATTGTGTATAAAAAATGGACAGGGGAAGGAGACGAACACAGAGTCCGGCGCTGTGCGTAGAATCTTCGGAGTCGGGCTGCGTTCCATGGATTCGGCTCAAGTCGATTATCCGATGCATCCCGTAGATGGTATGCTCCACCAGTCAGGACTTGGTCAATAATGAAGGGACCTTCCCACTTGGGATTGAGTTTGTCCATTTTCTTATCCGGCAGGCGTAGAACTAACTCGCCCACATTGTAAGTTTTGGCCCGTACTTCTCTGCTTTGGTATCTTCGAGCCTGATGTTGATAGAATGCGGAACGGGCTTTTTCCACATCACGCTCCTCCTCCAAGGCGTCCAAACTATCCTGCCGATCGAGCTCGGCTTCTCTTTCTTCATACATGTGCACTCGAGGTGAGTCATGTATTATGTCGCAGGGCAGAACTGCCTCTGCGCTATATACCATGAAGAATGGTTTGTATCCGGTAGTGCGGTTCGGCGTGGTCCACAGCCCCCAGAGTACGGAGTCGAGCTCCTCTACCCAGTGCGTGTTAGATTCCTTGAGGGACCGCACTAACCTGGGTTTGATGCCACTCATGATTAGACCATTTGCTCGCTCGACCTGACCGTTAGTTTGTGGGTGATAGACTGAAGCCTAGTCGAGCTTGATGCCCATGTTTTTGCACCAGAGTTTTACCTCGTCAGTCGTAAAGTTCGTGTCATTATCAGTGATGATGCTGTGGGCGACGCTGTAATGGTGTACGACCCTGGATATGAAGTCTATCACCGGTCCAGATTCGTCCGTTTTAACAGGCTTGGCCTCTATCCATTTGGTGAACTTGTCCACCATGACCAGTAAGTATTTTTGCTTGTGGGTTCCTCCTTTAAGGGGTCCAACCATGTCAAGCCCCCAGACCGCAAAGGGCCAGGTGATGGGGATAGTTTGGAGGGCGGTGGGTGGCATATGGCTTTGGTTAGCAAAAAGCTGGCAACCAACGCATCATTGGACTAAGTCCTGAGCGTTTGCCCGGGCCGTCGGCTAATAGAAGCTTGTACGGAATGCCTTGCTTACAAGGGCCCGTGCTGCAGCATGGTGACCTCCGAGTCCGGCATGAATTTCAGCCAGAAGATTCCGCCCTTCCTCTTCGAAGATGCACCTTTGAAGGACTCCGGTGTTGATTTTCTTATAAAGCTCTCCCTCATGGATTTTATAGGCTTTAGATCGGCGCACTATGCAACGTGCCTCGTGGTGGTCCTTGGGAAGTTCCTGCTTAGTTAGGTAGGCTAGGAATGGTTCTGTCCACGGGGCGATGACTGCCATTATTACGTGGGCTGAAGATGTTATTTTGTTGGCAGAGCCTGCAATTATGTCAGAATGTTTGGTGTCGGGCAGTGCGGTTGGGTCCAGGCTGTTTTTTCCGGGTTCCCCTTCCTATACTACGTGTCAGGACCCCAACTCGATGTCACATCGATCTAGCCGGTAACACCTCATATCACTTTGCGGCCTCACGCACGGTATCCCCACGGGTGTCGCCTTACCTTTGCCCGGGACCGTTTGCGCATTTTGGCTCACGTATATGATAGTGTCGCTAGCATCCATATGATAAAGAGCCCGGGCTGACATGACTAGTCGTAAACCCAAAGTGGCACAGACTTACAGGGACAGGCATCCATGACCCAGCTTCGAACGTGTCGGTCATCAGCAAGTGGGTGCGGGCTGTAGCACTGGGCTAGCAGGACTCCGGTAAACCGGGCTGTAGCGGGCTAACAGGACTCCGGTACTCAAAGCGTGACATTTCCCCGAAGGGACAGACACATGAACGAAGAAGGACACATGCCGGCCAGCCTAAGTGTTCCAAAGCAGTAGCAAGCTACCATGGCTCAGCGGTAACACTAGGAGACATAACCCAGATCTGACTCGCATAATGGTCATCATAGAGTAGGCGGCGTCCTGCACAGCCATCTCAATAGTAACCCCGAGTCCATAGGAGTAGTGAAGAGGCTCGGTGGATCCAGGATAAGATGGAAATATCCTGACAGTGCAGAGATACTGGCTTTGATTAAAGTCTCGGAATTGCTCTTCGACCGTGTACTCGGGATACCAGCGGTATCCAGCCTCAGTCATTACCCTGACCAACTTGGCAGTATGGCCGGGTACATCTAGGCATCGAGTCAGGTGAACCACTTGATTGAGGTCGCGAGTGGCCATCTGAAAGCACAATCATAATGCAAGGGCATTAGAATTTCTAGCAAAATTTTGGCAGCATAATAGCTGTAAATGCTCAAGAAGGATTTTGAGACATTTGACAAAGGATTTCGTACACACTCAACATCATCATATCAAAGTTCTGAATCCATTCTAACAACATAATGTGGTAGTAGAACTGAACTAGGCTTGTATCCATCAAACTTATAAGGTACTACTGATTAGTAACACGTGATCCTGATAGAGAGAACAGATCCTAATTCCTTAACCCCCGGTGGAAGAATGGACTGACTCAGATCAGAATATCATAAGATAAAGGAGTAAAAAGAGCCTTACGTTCCAACCCACAAACAATTACCCTACATATAACTAAAGAATTTCTAGACTCAACATCGACCAGTTTGGCTTGGAGAACCTACAGGCAGTCCGGCTCTGATGCCAACGCTGTCAGGACCCCGACTCGATGTCACATCGATCTAGCCGGTAACACCTCATATCACTTTGCGGCCTCACACACGGTATCCCCACGGGTGTCGCCCTACCTTTGCCCGGGACCGTTTGCGCATTTTGGCTCACGTATATGATAGTGTCGCTAGCATCCATATGATAAAGAGCCCGGGCTGACATGACTAGTCGTAAACCCAAAGTGGCACAGACTTACAGGGACAGGCATCCATGACCCAGCTTCGAACGTGTCGGTCATCAGCAAGTGGGTGCGGGCTGTAGCACTGGGCTAGCAGGACTCCGGTACTCAAAGCGTGACATTTCCCCGAAGGGACAGACACAGGAACGAAGAAGGACACATGCCGGCCAGCCTAAGTGTTCCAGAGCAGTAGCAAGCTACCATGGCTCGGCGGTAACACTAGGAGACATTTCCCGGTAAGAGAGGCTACTAAAGATAAACAACTAGATAGTCAGATCCCACACATACCAAGCATTTCAATCATACACACAATATGCTCGATATGTGCAAATACAACGAAGCATCACAACATGACTCTACGACACAAGTACTTTATTTAAGGCTTAGGGAGCCATACATAACATACACAAAGGTACGGGTCTCACGACCCAACATACAAGTCATACAGTCATACAAACCAGCAGCGGAAGTAACTTGTCTGAGTACAGACATCTAGTAAAATAAAAGAGGCTTGGAAAGCCTAGCTATACTACAAGGTCCTTCACAAGATCAGGGTCACCACCTGGGCCTTTAGCCTACTCGTTGATGTCAATGTCTACATAGAACCCATCAGAAGGGGTTGCAGCGTCTTCTGTAAAAATGTAGATTATAGCAACATGAGTACAAAGGTACTCAGCAAGACTTACATCAGATCCTACATACATGCATATTATCAAGAAGGGTTGGTGGAGTTATTGCAGCAAGCCAGCTTTGACTCTTGGCTAGACTATCCTACGATACTCCAACTTGAAATGGTTTTGCACACACGAGTCCACTACTCACCACTTCAATACACTACCGAGGATCCGCCTCCGTCTTCCTACGGAAGAGCCATCCTCGGCACTCACTCTTATCTTGAGGCTTTTAGTAGTTCCCATTTACTTGTCTATGAACTGTATAGGCAACCAAGTAGTCCTTTACCACGGACGCGGCTATTCGAATAGATTATGATAACCCTGCAGGGGTGTACTTCTTCATACATGTTTCCACCACTTAGCGTCTGCACACGACATGTGCTCGGCAGACTTCAAGCGAAAGCCGACGTGGGTGTAGACCACGACCTACCTAAACACTTAAGCCTCTAGTCCAGGTTTATCGCCTATTCAGGTTCCATCCGCAGGGAGTCCGGCCGAGGTTTCCCATACGGCCCCGAACGATGTGAACAGGGTTCCCGAGATACCTAACGGGTATTCGGTACACCCAGCCACGTACCTACCGCATCATAGCCCACCCCTATGGTCAGCGCTGTCCACGGCCTCCAGTAGGCTACAAACACCAGAAACTACTTGCAACTCCTGGACAGAGAGCTAGGGTGAATAAGAAGTCGAGCGGGGTCATATTTCAGGGCCCAATGCATGGTAGTAGCTGTATCTTAAATCACACATACAGATCTCAGTGCTTAAGGTCGGCTTCAATGAAACAACCCACCATGTACTCCTACATGGCCTCTCATCGATACCTTTACCAAATCGTGTTCACCACACCACTCTCATTACCGACATAATCATTTCACTCTAGCCCATCACCCAGATGAACCAGACCTGACACGACTCTAAGCATAGCAGGCATAGCAAGGTAGGAACAACACATACATATGGCTCAATCAACTCCTACACATGCTAGTGGGTTTCAGCTGGTTACTGTGGCAATGACAGGTCATGCAGAGGAAATGGGTTCAACTACCGTAGCACACAGCAGTTTGAAACGCGTTGTCTTAATGCAGTAAAAGAGAGCAGGAGCGAGAACATGGGATTATATCGATATTATCAAATGGTTGGTTGCTTGCCTGATGGTTCGATGCACTGATACGGTTCTTCGTTAGGGTAATCACGGTACTCCTCGGAGGCAGAACCTGCCGCAAGAACATCGATACACAAACATCACCAAACAATGTGCAACAATATGATGCATGCATGAAACATAGCAATATGAGTGTGTTGGGCTAATGCAACTAAAACCAGAAGGGTTTGAACAAATTTGAATCAAAGATTCAAATTTCAAACTCAAACATGGCCTTTTAAAGTGCTTTTCCTTGTTCTGCTTAAAACATCAATTTAACTTGTTTGATCATGCATGAAAATAGTACAGATGGATAGATTGGATTTTTCTGATCATTTTTCATATATAATTTGTCCAATTTGGAGTTACAGAATAAAAGTTATGAATTTTTGAAGTTTAAATAATATTCTGGAATTTCCTGATTTAATTTAAATCCAGAAATATAATTATTGCGCCAGCATGACGTCAGCATGACGTCAGTGGTCAACTGCGGCTGTCTGGGGTCAAACCTGACATGTGGGGGCCACACGTCAGTGACAGGGGGGGTTTAACAGGATTAAATTAATCCTAATTAGGGATTAGTGGCGCTGGGGCCCACTGGTCAGTGTCAGGGGGGTTAACTAACAGTGGTTAGCGCTAATCCTAATTAGCTACAGGGCTGGGCCCACCTGTCAGGGACTCAGGGGGGTCCTGCCGTGGTCAAAGTGGGTCAAACCCACCGGCGACATGACGCCGGCGAGGCCCGAGACGGCGGCGCGATACGGGATCGCGCTACAGGGCACGGGCGAGGCCGTGCTTGGGCTCGTTGGAGAGCTCTTGCTCCCGCGCGTCGAACGGGGGTGGTGGCCGTGCCTGGGGTGGTCTGTACCGTCGACGGCGAGCTCGTGAGCGGCGGCCGGAGTTCGGGTGCGGTCGGAGTCGGCGTTGCAGGGTGTTTGGGGAGGCGTTGGTGCGTGCTGCGTGCTCCTAGTGAGGCGTGGAGCACGATAGTGTGCTCGATTGGGCGCTACGGTGACCGTGGCCACGACGGCGACATCGCCGGCGGCGTCGAGCTTCGGAGCTCAAGGGGGCGGCAGCTACAGAAGGCTAGGTACGACGGGGCAAGGGGGAATCGAATCGGTGGCTCACCGCGGAGCTGCGGGGATGGTTAGCGGGCTCGGGGACGGCCGGAGTGCAGCGAATCGTCGGCGATGACCTCCGGTGGCCGAGGAGGGGAACGGCGACGTAGGCGGCGATGCAGGGCTTCCGGAGGGCCGTGGAGCGGTGGGGAGGAAGAGGGGGTCGAGGCGGAGCTCCTGAGCTAGTCGGGGGAGCGAGGGGTGGCTGGTGACGGCTGCTGTGGCGAACGGCGGCAACGGTGGTGTTCGGCCGTGAGAGAGAGAGAGGGAGCAGCACGGGA